>NC_137770.1:207924939-208524939 GCF_963455305.1 Plecotus auritus | reverse complement strand
CAGCATTCTTGGTGCTTGACTGGATTTACATATCAAAGCCCGAACCCCAGTACTTGGACAAAGGTAAGAAGTCATACTGATAACAAGTCTGCCTTTTTGGGGAAGCATGTTCCCAGGGCTTGGCTCTGCCTGTCGCCCTGAGTTCAGCTGACAATAATTAAAGAAATGCCCATGTGCCTTCCCAGGGGGCCCTCTACAGGAGGAAACTATAGAAATGGAGAATAGATAAACAGATGCCAGGAGAAAGGAAGCTAAGTACTGAATTATTTTTGGAAACAAATTTGTTATATCCTATATGCCTCCAAATCCTATCTCAAATTTTGAAATACCACATACTAGGCCAGTGATTTGGAAGAAATACTTTTAGCTTTATTTACCTTACTAGAGGCCAGGTGCACTAAATTCGTGCACAGGGGTGTGTGTCCCTCAGTCCAGCCTGCACCCTCTCCAACCTGGGACCCTCGAGGGATGTCCGACTGCCCATTTAGGCCTGATCCTACCTAAACAGGCAGTCGGACATCCCTCTCACAATCCAGGACTGCTGGCTCCCAACTGCTCGCCTGCCTGCCTTCCTGATTGCCCCTAACCGCTTCTGCCTGCCAGCCTGATCACCCCCTAACGACTCCCCTGCCAGCCTGATTGATGCCTAACTGCTCCCCTGCCAGCCTGTTTGCCCCTAACTGCCCTCCCCTACAGGCCTGGTCACCCCTAACTGCCCTCCCCTGCAGGCCTGGTCATGCCTAACTGCCCTCCCCTGCAGGCCTGGTCCCCCCCAACTGCTCTCCCCTGCAGGCCTGGTCCCCCCCAACTGCCCTCCCCTGCTGGCCATCTTGTGGCAGCCATCTTGTGTCCACATGGGGGCAGCCATATTTGACCACATGGGGGCAGCCATCTTGTGTGTTGGTGTGATGGTCACTTTGCATATTACTCTTTTATTAGATAGGATTCTTTCTTTTCTTAAAAATTGCTTCCCATTGAAGTGCAAGTAACAGTTTGATATATCTCCCTAAAGCTGGTTTGGATAAAGCGGGTGGTAGATTACCTGGTTTTTAATTGTCCCTCAGAGATTGAGGTAAAGATAAACTTTATTATTTTTACTTCTGGCTAGCTGTCTTTCGTTTTTATTATATAAATGCAGTAAATAGTTCACCTCCCTAAGTTAGATGGCTGCTTATAGCTCTCCTGAAACAGAGTTGATGGCAACTTGGGATAATTACATTTGATTGTAATAATGTGATTACTAAATACCTATTGTATGTCAGTGTTGTCAAAGTAAATATAGACATCCACATTTTTAAAGATAAGGAATATGTATATATATTCCTTTCTAGAAGATTAATTTGCCTAAAACTACACTTTGGTTAGTAGATAATTAAGTAATATTTGAACCTAAAGTCAATGCTCTTTCTAGGACACCTCACTGCCTTTTTTATTATCAATACAGTAGATGCAGTTTTGTAAAGCTTTCAAGGTCTCTTCACAGGTATCTCGAAAATGAACAAAGTTCTTTTGGAGTAGAAGAGTCCAGTATAATCAATAGCTATTTTATTTACTTGTTTCCCTAGCAATTTGAAATATATATGTGATGTGCATGTTTGTAATTATTGTTGGGGGGGTTTTTGTTTGTTTTGTGGCATTTTTTTGTAGAGAAACCTGAAAATCATTATACCGTGGGCAGATTTTCCCACAGAAGCAATTAGCTTCATAGGCTCATTTTTCATTATTTATGGAATATACAACTCCATTCCTTTAAAAAAAAAAAAAGGAGAAAGTAAAATGGGGCGGTTTTTTATTACTCTATTAATTTGGAAGGTGATGAGTAGGCATGATTGGCATGAATGTTAAAAGAAAATAAATTATTTGGTGCATATGTGAGTTGAGGAGATGTTGCTAAATTCTCAACATGAGGATTAATTGAAAACATTTGAATAATGTTTAGAGATAAACATTGGCTTAGAGATAAATGTCATCAATTCTATTCCTGAATTTCTAACAGAAAATACCTTGGCTAAATCACTCAACCACTTAATCCTCAGGCCAACATAGACAATTCATACCCTCTCCTTTATTTTAGGTGAAAGTAATTATGAAGAAGTAGTATCTACATAAATATTTAAGTTTCTTGAGAGGCCCTAGGTCTATAATTTCTGATATTAGTATTATGGCTATTAATATTGTGTAAGTAAAAATTTGAAACTCTAGTATATTAAGTCTTCTTAATCTGGGGTGGGTGATCAAATTCTTTAATCCAACTTTATCAAAATTTCAATGTGATTGAGATACAGTAGTATATAGTTATCCTGAAAATACTCATCAAAATACAGCATAGATATTTATTCTGTCTCTTACCCATCATGCATTATTGAGTGCTTAATGTACGTCAGGAAGGATATGTGCATAAAAAACAGAGTGGAATGTCAATTTTTTTCTGCAGCCAGGAAAAGTTGTGGAACAGTGATTTTCAACTGGTGTGCCACAAGAATTTATAAAACATGCAGTACCTGACTATTTAGTCAGGGGCACTGATCTCCTGTCCCTTAGGTTGTCAAATTAAAAAATGAAAATATCCAACACAGTAATAGCCATCTGGTATGAATGCCCTGTCTTGAACCAAAAATATGTAAATCATATAATAGAGTTGCATTTTATTGGTCAAGTTGCATAATAAGGTTGTGTCTGGTTGGTTAACTCTTGGTACCAGAAATCCTTGAATACAAGTATAGGCACCTGATTTTTTTTTTTAATCACTTAGGTGTAAAAAGGGTAGTTAATTACTATTGTTAAGATTTTTATGTAGATCAAAATTATACCTATTTTTCTTCATATCTACAAAAATATATTTTTGGTGTGCCACAGAATTTTAGTAATTAGCTTGTGTGTGCTATAAGACAAAAAAGTTAGCAAATTTCTGTTGTAGAGTATAAATGTATTCTTTGCAGAATGACTTATCTATCAAGTTGATAATCTGTATGCTGATAAATTAGTGATCTTGAAGGAATTACAATATTTTTGTGGTTTTACTTGAAACCAAGAATCACTTATAAGCCAATTATGCAACTCTTTTTAAAAAAATATTTTTATTGATTTCAGAGAGGAAGGAAGAGGGGGAGAGAGATAGAAACATCAATGATGAGAAAGAATCATTGACCAGCTGCCTCCTGCACGCCCCCTACTGGGGATGGGAGCCTGCAACCCTGGCATGTGCTCTTGACCTGAATCCAACTCTGGACCCTTCACTTTGCAGGCTGACACTCTAATCACTGAGCCAAACCGGCTAGGGCTCAGCTCTTATTTTTGGTATTAAATCACCTGGTAAAGTGAATTGTTTTGTGTCCTCACCAGTGTTGGATGGTGGGCACAGTGAAGAGCCACGTTTTGGCTTTCTACAACCCATCATTAAAGGAGCCTGCCCACCCTGTAAGCTCTTTGAGGAGGGGAACCATGTTTTATGCCACCTTCTTTCTTTCTTTTTTTAAATTTCTTTATTGACTAAGGTGTTACATATGTGTCCTTCTTCCCCCAATACCCCCTCACCCCCCCACTCATGCCCTCACCCCCCTGCTGTCTGTGTCCATTGGTTAGGCCCATATGCATGCATACAAGTCCTTTGGTTGATCTCTCCCCCTTATCCCCACTCTCCCCTACCTTCCCTCTGAGGTTTGATGGTCTGATCGATATTTCTCTGTCTCTGGATCTGTTTTTGTTCATCAGTTTATGTTGTTCATTATATTCCACAAAGGAGTGAGATTATGTGATACTTATCTTTCTCTGACTGGCTTATTTCACTTAGCATAATGCTCTCCAGTTCCATCCATGTTGTTGCAAATGGTAGGAATTCCTTCTTTTTTAGCGCAGTGTAGTATTCCATTGTGCAGATGTACCACAGCTTTTTATTTTATTTTATTTTATTTTAATTTCTTTATTGATTAAGGTGTTACATATGTGTCCTTATTCCCCATTACCCCCCCATCCCCCCACTCATGCCCTCACCCCTCTGTTGTCTGTGTCCATTGGTTAGGCCCATATGCATGCATACAAGTCCTTTGGTTGATCTCTGCCCCTTACCCCCACCCTCCCCTACCTTCCCTCTGAGGTTTGATGGTCTGATTGATGTTTCTCTGTCTCTGGAACTGTTTTTGTTCATCAGTTTATGTTGTTCATTATATTCCACAAATGAGTGAGATCATGTGATGCTTATCTTTCTCTGACTGACTTACTTCACTTAGCATGATGCTCTCCAGTTTCTTTCTATTCCCATTCTAGCAGCTAGTGGGATCTCCTGTTCATGTCACTCTTCAGTTTATTTGATGGAAAATCAGTGCTTTGAGTTGTTGTTATGGTTGTGTTTAAGATTTGAGTTACTTTAAAATAAATAAAATATCCTCCCTTATTTCTAGACTCTAACTATAAACAACAAAACAAATAATAGTAACTACCCTGAAATAGGGCCTTATATTTTATCAGCTTCTTAGAAACCTATGCATTTGTAAAAAGGATGGGAAAATATATGTATTTTAAGCATCCATCATGGATCAAAGTTACTGAAATTGCATTCTTAAAAACACAGACACCAAAAAACAGGAGCTTAAATTATGAGCTCCTCTTTATTGTTCACTTTAAGTATTTCATTTCCAAACAGAGGATATTTTTTTTTTAAAAAATGTAACTTCATACTTGTAAACAAATCATGCATAACCCCTGTATTTTGGGATTACTTTATCTTCATAGGCAAACTACATTTCACAAATTAATAATAAAACATATGTCACTGCAAATATCAGGCAATAACTCCAGTAACAGGTAACATTAATGTCAAAACCGGGGGAATGAATTACAATATCAAAGCTGGAAGTAAGGAATTATTCTAAATCCTAACACCCATTCAACTATTTACTCACCTTGAATGTTTTACTAGTTGTCAAGAGTCAGTAAGCTAAAATTCAGTTGAATTTATTCCCCACTTCGTTTATATAGTTTTTCACCACCAAGGTTTACTTGATATTCCCATAAACGAACACTCAATAGAAATTTTACAGTAATGAGAACACCAATGTAACTTTGCTGGTTATAACTCAAGTATACTCAGGAGTATTCTCATAGAAAAAATATAAAACTTCCTGTTTGAAGGCAACATATATATATGTGGTTGTTTCCATTTTAAATAAATAACAGAAATTGAGTGGGAGCTGAAGAAGAGTTTATATGAGAAGGTCTAACTCTTCTTTTATTAAAATGAAAAGAAAATTATCAGTTCAACCAACAATTATTGAGCACCTAGGATATGCCAATGAGGATCATAGTATTCATATTCAAAGCCATGTCCTCCTCTCTCCAGTATTTAATATACTAGAGTCTCCAATTTTTACTTACACTCTTTTTATCACCTCCATGCTCTTTTATATATGTACTAGAGGCCCGGTGCATGAAATTCGTGCGCAGGGGGTGTCTTTCAGCCAAGCCTGTACCCTCTCCAATCTGGGACCCCTCTAGGGAAGTTGGACATCCCTCTTATAATCCAGGACTGCTGGCTCCCAACCGCTCGCCTGCCTGCCTGCCTGATTGCCCCTAACCACTCCCCTGCCAGCCTGATTGATGCCTAACTGCTCCCCTGCTGGCCCAATTGCCCCTAAATGCACTCCCCTGCAGGCCTGGTCACTCCCAACTGCCCTCCCCTGCAGGTCCGGTCACCCCTAACTGCCCTCCCTTGCAGGCCTGGTTCCTCCCAACTGCCCTCCCCTGCTGGCCATTTTGTGGTGGCCATCTTGTGTCCACATGGGGGTGGCTATCTTGTGTGTTGGAGTGATGGTCAATTTGTATATTACCTCTTTTTATATAGGATGTGTCGCATAACATTCTCATCGCCATCATCACAGCCATTACAACCTCAGCTCTACAGCCAAGTAAATGATTATTCTTCCTATCTCTCTTCTCCCATTCAGTCCCTCTTAAACATAATAAGCCAAGTGACCTATTAAACCTAAGTCAGATCATGTCACTCCTCTGCTCAGAACTTTTCAGTGACTTCCCACTCCAGATAGAGTAAATGGCAAAGTTCTTATCATTACCTGTAAAACCCTAAGTGCTGCTGGCCCCATCATCTCACTGACCTCATTTCATACTGCTTTTCCCTCACACACTTTGCTCTAGACACTTCACTGTCTGAGGCTTTGCAGATGCTGTTCCCTCTGCCTGGAAAGCTCCCCAGTTAGTTGCATCTCTCACCACTTCCAGCAGGTCTTCCTTGTCACCTTAACAGCTAGACCATGCCTGACACCCTATAAAAATTGTAGTTCCCCTACCCCAACACTTCCTATTACTTCCCCCTGCATTATTTTTCCCTCTTCTTACCCTTAGCACTTTTTAAAATCTAGTATACTGTATTTTAATTTTTCATCATATATATTGTTCATCTCTCCTACCAAAATGTAGGCTTTATGAGGACAGGGATTGGTTGTTGTTGTTGCCATCATTTAGTTCATTTCTGTATCCCCACCATTTACAATAGCAGTTGGCAATCAGTAATTCTTGGTTGAATAAAAGAATAAGTAGCAATATTATTACTTATAGCAAATATTTATTAATCTGTTATTCTCTGTCATTTACTTTGCTAAGTACTTTAAATTCATACTGCCATTTTGTTTTCAAATAATTATGTGTATTATTATAGGCATACCTCATTTTATTACACTTCCCTTTATTGTGTTATGCAGATACCAAATTTTTGTAAATTGAAGGTTTCTGGCAACCCTATTCTGACCAAGTCTATTGATCATTGATTTTTGATGTCACTATTGTAATTTCCTTGCGGCACCAGGAACCTCACACATATAAGGCAGCAAACTTAATCTACAAATGCTGTGTGTGTTCTCACTGCTTCACCAACCAGTCATTCCCATGTCTCTCTCCCTCTCCTTGGGCCTCACTATTACCCAAGACACAACAATATTGAAATCAGGCCATTTAATAACCCTACAACGGCCTGGAAGTATTCAAGTGAAAGAGTCACATGTATCACTTTAAATCAAAAGCTATAAATGATTAAGCTTAGCGAAGAGGGCATGTCAGAAATCGAAATGCCACCCTAGCTGGTTTTGCTCAGTGGATAGAGCATCAGCCCGCTGACTAAAGTGTCCTGGGTTCAATTCTGGTCAAGGGCACATGCCTGGGTTGTGGGCACAGTGGTGGGCGTGAAGGAGACAGCCTATCAATGATTCTCTGTCATCATTGATGTTTCTATCTCTTCCTCTCCCTTCCTCTCTAAAAATCAATAAAAATATATTATAAAAAGAAAGAAAGAAACCGAAATGCCAAAAACTAGGCCTCTTGTCCCAGTTAGCCAAGTTATGAATGCAAAGGAAAAGATCTTAAAAGAAATTCAAAATGCTATTCTAGTGAAGGCACCAAATGATAAGAAAATGAAATAGCCTTATTGCTGATATGGAGAGAATTTTAGCTGTTTGTATAGCTCAAACCAGCCACACCATTCCTTTAGCCAAAACCAATTCCAAAGCAAGGCTCTAACTCTCTTCAATTTAATGAAGCCTGCTGGAGGTGAAAAAGCTGCAGAAGGAAAGTTTGAAGCTAGCAGAGGTGGGTTCATGAGGTTTAAGGAAGGAAATTGTCTTCATTACATAAAAGTACAAGGGGAAGCAGCAAGCCCTGATGTAGAGGCTGCAGCAAGTTATCCAGAAGATCTAGCTAAAATAATTCATGAAGGTGGCTACATACACAACAGATTTTTAATGTAGGTGAGACAGCTTCCCATTGGATGAAAATGCCATCTAGGACTTTCATAGCTAAAGAGGAGAAATCCATATCTGGCTTCAGAGCTTCAAAAGGCAGGCTGACTTGACTCCCTTGTTAGGTGCTAAAGCAGTTGATGACTTTAAGTTGAACCCAATACTAATTTAGCATTCTAAAAATACGGGGGCCCTTAAAAAGTATGCAAAATCTACTGTGCTCTATAAATGGAACAACAAAGCATGCATGACAGCACATCTGTTTACAACATGGTTTACTGAATATTTTAAACCCATTGTTGAGACCTTTGCTCAGAAAACAGATTCCTTTCAAAATACCCCTTCTCATTGACAATTCACTTGGTCACTCAAGAGCATGGATGGAGATGTACAACAAGATTAATGTGTTCATGCCTGCTAACAACACAACATCCATTTCGGAGCCCAGGGATCAAGGAGTAATTTTGCCTTTCAAGTCTTATTATTTAAAAAATACATTTTTGTAAGCTATAGCTGCCATAGATAGTGATTCCTCTGATGTATCTGAGCAAAGTAAATTGAAAACTTTTGGAAACAATTCACCATTCTAGATGCCATTAAGAACATTCGTTATTCATGGGAAGAGGTCAGAATATCACCAATGACAAAAGTTTGTGTGAAGTTGATTCAAGTCCTCGTGGATGACTTTGAGGGGTTCAAAAATTCAGAGAGGAAGTAACTGCAGATGTGGTAGAAACAGCAAGAAAACTAGAATTAGAAGTAAAGCCTTAAGCCGTGACTGAATCGCTGCAATCTCATGATAAAACTTTAAAAAATGAAGAATTGCTTCTTATAGATGAGCAAAGAAAGTGGTTTCTTTAAATAGCATCTACTTCTGGTGAAGATGCTGTAAAGATTGTTGAAATGACAACAAAGGATTTAGAATATCATATAAACTTAGTTGATAAAGTAGTTGCAGGGTTGAAGAGAAAATTGACTCCAATTTTGAAAGTTCTTCTGTGGGTAAAATGCTATCAAACAACAGTACATGCTACAGATAAATCATTCGTAAAAAGAAGTCCATTGATGCAGCAAGCTTCATTGTTGTCTTTTTTTGTTGCTAATCCTCACCTGAGAATATTTTTTCCATTAATTTTTAGAAAGAATGGAAGGGAGTGGGAGAGAAAGAGAAAGAGAGAGAAACATCAATGTGAGAGAGACATCCATTGGTTGCCTCCCGCATGCACCTGCAACCGAGGTGTGTGCCTTGACCAGAATCGAACCTTCAGTCCATGGGTCAGAGCTCTAAACACAGAGCTAAACCAGCTAGGGATATTATCTTATTTTGAGACATTGCCACAGTCACCCCAACCATCACTCTGATCAGTCAGCAGCTATCAAATGAAGGCAAGGCCCTCCATCAACAAAAAGATTACAACTTGATGAAGGCTCAGATGATGGTGAGCATTGTTTAGCAATAAAGTATTTTTTAATACTGGCATATACATTTTTCTTTTAGGCATACACTGAGTGGCCAGATTATTATGATCTCTGAACGCATAATAATCTGGCCACTCAGTGTGTGTGTGTGTGTGTGTGTGTGTGTGTGTGTGTGTGTGTGTGTATTTATATTAGAGGCCCGGTGCATGAATTCATGCATGGGTGCGGGTCCGGCCAGCCTGGCCAGGGGAGGTGACATGGGTGGTTGGCCGGCCTGCCTGCTGGTCGAACTCCTGGTTGAAGGGACAGTTTGCATATTAGCCTTTTATTATATAGGACAGTGGTCAGCAAACCGTGGCTCGCAAACCACATGTGGCTCTTTGGCCCCTTGAGTGTGGCTCTTCCAAAAAATACCACGTGCGGGTGCACACATACAGTGTGATTGAAGGAGTACCCTAATTAACTTAATAACAATGTACCTACCTATATAGGTAAGTTTAAAAAATTTGGCTCTCAAAAGAAATTTCAATCGTTGTACTGTTGATATTTGGCTCTGTTGACTAATGAGTTTGCCAACCACTGATAAAGGATATACACTGAGTGGCCAGATTATTATGCGTTCAGAGATCATAACAATCTGGCCACTCAGTGTAATGCTATTGCACACTTAATAGACTACAGTGTAATATAAACAAAATTTTTGCATGCACTCGACAGCCATGAAGTTCTATGACTCTCTTTATTGCAATTTTAGCTTTATTCTGGTGGTCTGGAACCAAACACACAGTATCCCTGAGGTATGCCTGTATGTCCATTTAGTGAAAACACAAACATAGAAATCTAAGGCACAGAGAAGTATTACTTGTCCAAACTCATCATGTCTCTTTTAAATGATTGAGTATGTATCTCATTGTGTTTATAAGGAGACATTTATGTAATTACAGTATTTTATGAACTCTAAGATTCTCATGATTTCACTCACCTTTTAACATTTCATAAGTGAGATTATTTTTTGCTTTCCAAGTGGTACATAGAATAATTGATGCTGTACCTTTCATATAATACAGTATATTAAAATCTCCTTCAGGCAGTAATCTTTGCTTCATTTCTGAATCCTTGATTCCCAGCACAAAGTATAATATAAATAACACCAGTAAATGTATATTAAATGAGTAAATATAGTTAGCATGTTTCTCCTCTTTCTATTTCCTATCTTCTTCATTAGCTTTTGTAAAGCCTCTTAGAGAGGCTTCTTTAGCACAAGGAACAAGATAACCATACTCAACATTTTATTCCCAGTACAATGCCTGTCATGCAGCATTTAATTAATAAATGTGGATGGAATGAAATAATCTTGTAATTTTCAGAGCTGAACTCTCTTATAGGCAAATACTCTATAATGATAAAAGCATGATATGCAAATATACTGAACGGCCAAACAGTGGAATGACCGTCCGGACGACCTTCCAGACGAAGCTGGGGCTGCGAAGGCCTACTCTTGCACGAATTTCATGCATTGGTCCTCTAGTATATGCCATACTTGATACATTTTTTAAAAAATAACTTTAAACCTGTGTGAAGTTAGGAAATTCACTTAACCACTCCATACCTCAAGTATGTATGGAAAGTGTTAGCATACTTCCTGATATACAATATAGACATGAGAAAAGCCAGCTATTATTTCACATTATTGTTTGCTGGTTATTTATTGCCTATTTATATGCTGGACAATTTAGTAAGTATTCTGGATTCTATAGTGTTTTCTAAACTGGTCCTGAATCCTTACTTCTGGAGAATTAGAAATGCCGTAAACAGAAAGAAATGATCTCAAAAAGGATTCCGTTCCTCCTCTCTCTTCGGCAGTGGGCAGGCTGCTTTCTCGAGGATCAAGTTCAGTTTCTCAGTATTCCCTGCAAGTTAGTGGTTAAGAGCGTGGTCTCTGTAACAGTCCCTAGGTGATGTCTCTCTTATAAACTTTTAATCTTTGAAAAATTACTGAATCTCTTGGTGCTTCAGTTTCACCATCTTTAAACTGAGGAGAATTAATACCTTCTCCCAGATTTGTTGCCAGAATTAAATGGGCCAGTTACTGTAAAGTGCTCAGAATAGTCCCTAGTCCAGGGGTGGGCAAACTTTTTGACTCAAGGGCCACAATGGGTTCTTAAACTGGACCGGAGGGCCGGAACAAAAGCATGGATGGAGTGTTTGTGTGAACTAATATAAATTTAAAGTAAAGGAGTGGAGGGGAGAGCAAGAGAACCCTCCGCTCTTTCAGCTCCGTGGGCCGGATAGAACAGCCGAGGCCGTAGTTTGCCCACGGCTGCCCTAGTCAGTAATAAGTGGTCCGTAGATATCCAATAGATCTGGGCCTGGTAATATCAATAAAAGTATATGTGAGCAGTGTTTGGGACAAACTAATTTCCAAATTCATCAAGAGTTTTGACAGGTGTTTCTGTCATTAAGTGTTGCATAAATTTTTAAGTACAGCATACAGTCCTAATGGAAAGGGAGTTTTATCACTTGCCAGTTATGCAAGCTTGGGACAATTACTCAATTTGATTTCTCTTTCCTCTCCAAAATGAAGAAGACTACCTACCCAAAGGTTATTAGAAATACTAAATTAAGGCACTTATATGCCATATACAACAGTTCCTGGCATGATAGGGGCCAAATATGTTGTAGATATTTTAATAAGATGCCCCAAATTTTATATTTTAGTTTATGAACTTACATGATGAGGCCTTTGCAATTTCATGTTTATTAGAACAGATAGTTTCCTCTGTTTATAACAAGGATGCTATCCTGTGAGAGAATCAGAAAATAAAAATGGCTCAAATTACAGAAATAAAGATACTTCCACATGGCTGATAACATGTGGAATTCTCACTGTCTCAAGAGACCACAGAGCCAAGTACTATAAATGTTTTCTGAAAAGAATTATATAATTTCATAGCTGGTAATATTATTACTTCTTTTTAAAAACTAAGTGTAATTAAATCTGTTGTTACCAACTCATATCCATGGGGTCAGGCAGAATTTGTTTCTTCTACCCCGAGCCCTGGTACAAGTAGCCATCAGCCACTTGCAGTGTTGTTATGGTTTTAGTTTTCTTACTTCCTCTATCAGGCCCTTGAAAAGATTTCTTTCAAATTGATTTTGAATTTAAATAAATACTTGGAGGATGCGGAGAAGGAGATGCTCCTGTAATCAGCCAAAGTTTATATGCCCAATAAAGTTAACATAAAAGAACGGTTTCTAAAGGGAAAACCATGAGGGTGGTACATATTTTAGAGAGGAAAGAAAAAAAAAATGACAGATAATCCAAAAGAAAGTCCATGAACTTTATGAGTAGAAGGTAGACATTCATTGTGACCTTTATGCTATTTTTTATCCCAAAATCATATATTATGTTTTAAATATGACATTTTATAGATGATGCCTGTATTAGTCTGCTAGGGGTGCCATAACAAAATACCATAGACTGTGTAGCTTAAACAACAGACATTCATCTCTCGCAGTCCAGCAGCTGAAAGTCCAAGGTTAGGTGCTGGCAGGGCTGGTGTCTCCTGAGGCCTCGCCTTGACTTGCACATAGTCACCTTCTCACTGTCCTCCCATAGCCATTACTCTGTGTTCTTGGACCCCTCATAACTCTTCCTCTTCTTCTAAGGACACAATCCTATTGTATTAGGTCCCCACCCTTGAATTACCTCTTAATTACCTCTTCAAAGGTCCTTTCTCCAAATATAGTCAGATGTGTGTCAGGACCTCAACATAGGCATTTTGGGTGAAAACAATTAAATTCATAACAAGGTCCATCCCAAATAATATGGTTTGTGCTCAAGGATAGTAATGTTTCATTAGAATTGCATTCTTACCTTCAGTCTCCTTTTAAAGCACTATGGAAAACTCATGAAGTGCATGAAATAATTCAGAATATCATTTTTTTCCTAAGTTGTGGTACCATTTCTTTAACTATAAAGCGATAAAGTTTACTTTGTAATAACAGCTTTGTCTATCTCAGTTTAAAACTTTTTCTGAAAATTAGGCAGGTGGCTCTGTGAGGCCCTAGGAGCTGGTTCCAGTGCACCATTGAAGCCTCTGTTACCATTTTCAAAGAGTTCAAATGTGAAACAGACAAATGATCCAAAGACATCACTACTGTAGATCCAAGTTTCAAAAGGGATTAAGGGCACCTTCAGGAATTGCAGTTTAAAATTCCAAGGTGTAGGCAAATCCTTTTTGAAATGATAATGCCCTGTACTCACTCAATGGCTATGTGACCTTGGGTGAAATTACTTAATCTCTCATGGGTCACTTCCTCACCTTCCCACCTTCTCCCTGTGAGGGCCTAGACCTGGCCTTTAGGCCTTTCAATGCTCCCTAGAGTCTAGTCCAGCGTCCTCTGGCTTGGCCTTAAGGAGCTCCCCACCCACATAAAGCACAGACATGAAACTGTTGGAGAAACAGCAGGATCACTGCAGCATGTTCCCAGATACATTGCCTGAGCCTTCCGTCTCCCAATAGAGGAAGCAAGCCGAAGACCAGGGCATCACCACACCCACTTAGGCCAGTGCCCCCTCTGCTTCTCCCATCCCCCCGTGAATATAATTTTTGATGGCATATTGTGAAAAACACCAAATATGGAATCTGGGGACACGACACTGTGTATGTACTACATTTATGATTATGATGCATTGGACACTGTGTTTTTCTCATTTGTTTTTTGTTTGTTTGTTTGTTTGTTTGTATTTTTTTAAGGGAGACCTGGGCAGAGCCCTGACTAATACCAACAATTTTTTAAAAATACGTTTTCATTGATTTTTAGAGAGAGAGGAAGGGGAGGGAGAGAGAAAGAGAGAAACATCTATGTGGAACATCAACATCAATCAGTGGCCTCCTGCAGGCCCCCTGCTGGGGATTGAGCCTGCAACCCTAGCATGAGCCCTGCCCAGGAATTGAACCAGTTACCTCTTGGTGCTTGGGTCGAAGCTCAACTACTGAGCAACATCAGCTGGGCACTTTTCTCATTTATAAAATTAGGAATTCATAGTTACATTTGCTCTGAATACTTTTTTTAGATTCAATCTATAATAATAAAAGCATAATATGCAAATTAGACCAGACATCCTTCTGGATATCCTTCTGTCCTTCCGAATGAAGCTGGGGCTGCAAGGGAAGCCCGGATCCCAGGTGCCAGAGGGAAGCCAGTGCCGGCAGCTGGGGGAAGGGAGGCCTACTGTTGCATGAATTTCGTGCATCAGGCCTCTAGTGAGATAATAAAGGTAAAGAGAAACATTGCAAGATGTAAAGCACTATAGAAATGTTGGGTATTTTTACTGTTTTTCATTAGTGTATTCCACAAACGAGAACCTGTAATAGTATTGAAAATTACATCTGTTCTTTTTAAGGCAGACTGAAGAAAAAAATTAAAAATAAATCAAAAAGAGTGAAATAAGCCATGGGCAATACATTTCAGGGAACAGGATAATTAAAATTTTCAATTGCAAGTGGGTTAATTATGGGGGGGGGAATGTTAATTGAAGTTTTGTTTAGTGACTTTTATAAAAGTGCTAATCTGTAAAAGCACAATGACAAAATGATGAGGAAAATCGCATCATTTTGATAAGGTTTTTTATGTGAGCAGTCTCTCACATAGAAAACTGTCTTTTACACAGTAAACTTTATTTGATATACAAGCACATGAGGAACTTAATACCATATAATTTCATTACTAGCTACATCATCGGGAAGATCCCATAACAGGGTCATAGAAAAAGTGTCATTTTACTTCTCCCTTCCTGGAAATAGAGGACAGACTCTTCTGGCATAGGATACAGGCTGGAACCTGGCCAAAGTGTTTTTGCTGTGCCTCTTCAGTGAATCGAGATCCTTTCTCACAGCGTCTAGCAGTAAGACAAGTTCTTTCTGGGGCACTGGTGACAACTTGTATATCACCAGTCCTTACTCTGCCAAAAGTTGGCATGGAGCAGGGCCCTTGGGAGTCTTACGCAGCAGTAAATGGAAAGGAAGAGATGAGGATCAGGGACAACTTTTAAATTTGACTTTTATTCTGCTTCAACTCAAAAGGAATGATCTGACTCTGCTTGTAGACATCTCTCTGCGGCACAGTTCCAAGGAAATACGTTCTATACTGAGCCTTACTAGGAGGAGGTCTGTATTCAATGAAGTCCTTGCAATGTATTTCAAACTGAACTTTTTAAAAATCTTTTTTGTCAGTATTATTGATTCAGAAGAGTAAGTCAGTTTGAATGAGGTTGTGCTAAGATGGAGTCATTCTGAGAAAGAGGGGGCTCAGGGTCCTCCCTGCTTGTTTCTGACTGAGTTGTCTGGTGGTTTTCTCAGTGTCGAGTACATGCATTTATAAAACAACTTCTGCAGCCTGTCATCCGAAGGGACTCTTAGCTACCCCATTGGCTATTTCCCTCCATTCCTTTCCTTTCTTTTGTGAAATTGGACAACTAGACCCTCCTTCCTTCCTTCTTTACCTATCCCTGATGTTCACTTATCTTGACTAAGAGCATATTTACTCTTGATCAGATACAAGGCTCTTAGAAAATAGTCTTGAGCAAAATACATGTGACTATAACCCCACCTTGGTAGGTTTGAAAAGGCCCCTGGATGGAAATTTGAAGAGGCTAACCAGGAGTTATCCAGGTGGCAATGTGCCAAGGAACGCTGCAGCATATGCAAAGGCCCTGAGATAGAAAGAGCAGGGTGCAGTTGGGAAACAACTGGTCATTTTGTACTTTTTAAGAGTGGAGTTAAGAGATGAAAAAGCATTATAGATGAGCTGGAGAAACTCACCAAGGGCTTTAGGCACAAAGAAATGGAGCCTCGCCTTTTTTTTTTTTTTTGGAAGGCAGGCAGAAACCAGTTAAGGATTTTAATCTGGGGAGTCACATATTCCAATTTATACCCCATGACGTGCCTCTGGCAAAAGATAGAGAATGGTTTTGAGACCAAAATGTGGTGTTTGAGTCTGAGTTCGTTATCTCACAAAACCAAAGAATGGGTCCGTGGACAAAAATGGTTAGCAGGAGCAAAGTTTATTGGGAGAAGCCAGTCCTGGAAAAGGTGCAGCTGGGGTTCCAGGAGCAGGCCAGTGTCCAGCGCTCCTGTTCCATGTTGCAGCTGGGTGTCGCTTAGTATCCAAGTTGTCATTAAGTTTTCTTAATTGTATGTTTTCTTTTAGAAACATTTAAGTACTTTTATAGGAATAGTATATATTAGGATCATATTTTAACTGTATGTAATTTTAAGAATTCAATTACACTTATTTCAAAATATGTTGCTAAATTTTATATTTGAATTGTGTTAAATGTTTAAAGTCAGTCATTTTATTTTGGGAATCCTGAATTTTTATTTTGCAAAAATAGATATTGAATTACCAGTATTGGCATTTTGCTCTACATTACTGTCATTAGTGAAAAGGTTAGCTGCTATTTTCATCCATTGACGATGATGGGCTGAACAGGTAATTGTGACTGGGGAGAGAGAAGAAGAAAGGAGTGAGGCAGAACCAATAACACTTGAGAAAAAAGATACTCTGCTTTCATGTGTGAACTTTGAATAAATGCACTTCCTATCTAATAAAAGGGTAATATGTAAATTAACCATCACTCCGTGACAAAAAGATGGTGGTGCCCATAGCATCCAGGCCACAGAGGGAGGGAGGGCTGTGGACACAATGCAGGGCTGCTGGGCTGGGGGTGTGCTCTGAGCCACCGCTGTGTGGCTCGGGGCACGCCCCCAGCCCAGCGGACACAATGTGGGGTTGCCAGGCCTGGGGCATGCCCCTGGCAGCCGCCGTGCAGCTTGGGCATGCCCCCAGCCCAGTAAACAGAAGCCCAGCGAACAGAACACGGGGCCACTGGGCTGGGGGCATTCCCCGGTCCCTTTCACATTGATGTTTCTGTCTCTCCCTCTCTCTTCCAAGCTCTCTAAAAATTAATGGAAACATATCCTCAGGTGAGGATAAAAAAAAAAAAGAAAGAAATGTCATATCCTATGAAAAATACATCTTGAGAATACCTAAAGAAAGTTGTCATTTTTTCATGGTGAAGGGACTGGAGTCAATGTTGATGAGAAACCTTAGCAGCTGCAGCGGCGGGCAGGGCAGCAGCAGCAGGGTGATAGGGCTGGCGCCTTCCCCTGATCAGCTCAGTCACCTCCTGCAGAGGAAAGCAAGACTGCGACAGTTGGACATCCCCTGAGGGCTCCCAGTGAGAGGGGGCAGGCTAGGCTGAGGGACCTCTCCCCCAGTGCACGAAGTTCATTCACCGGGCCTCTAGTATGAACTAATAAATGCACTACTATTCACCTAGAGGCAACACAAGAGAAAGAGGAGGTAAGCTGAGAAAAGGGGCGGGAAACAGAACTAGCAGGAAACAAATAACAAAGTGCATCACTTCAGAAAATGCTGCAGTTTCAATGACTTAATCTTCTGAAAAGTCATGTCTACTCTCCCCTGCCATCTTCATACTGTTTTTGGAAGCTTTGTATACACCAAATACACTGTGATGGATTTGGCATCTCTTCTGGGATAGCAGAGTCAAGTTCATGACACGTTAGAGAAAGCAGACATGAATACCAAGCATCCAGGACTCTTTCCGTTCCTTAAACGTGAGCTATTTTGAATCTGGCTGGAGTTAATGTCTCGAAGACTTACAGCCAGTGAGTGAGGATAAGAGTAGTAGTTCCTAATCTTACAGTTAGGAATGTGTACTCAGTGTATGTATGTGTACTCTTGCTTTCCTATGATGGGAATATGTGCCAGGGCTGACCAGCAGCCCCTAAGCGACAGATGAACAGATGACTCTGACACAGTTTCACTGTGGGGGAGAGGACTAAGGGACTGCCTGGCTAAAGAAACCAGGCAGCCTCGATTGCCTGCCTCGTTAGCCTTTTGTTGCAGGTTTTATCTTCAGATACAATCAGTAGGCTGAGTAATCTTGGGAGGACACATGTGTTTACATTGTCCTCTAGGCAAGGCCATCCAGGGACCAAGCATAAGGATTCCAGTAAACACGCAGGGGTCTGCACATGCAGACTTGTTTGGAAAGGTCAAGGAATAATTAGGGCACCACCTTTGACACTCCCCTAAGTCTCCCCTAAGTCGGAATTCCAATAAATAGGGCAGGCGGCCTTCCACACACTTCCCTCTTATCAGAATGTCCTCCTTACAAACTTTCCAACCAAGTCTCATGCTTCCCAACAAATATGAATATATTTCCCCATAAAGATGACTTGTCCATGGTGATTACTTCCACAATATGGGTAGGACATTCCTTTGAATACATTACTGGCTTAATAACCTGTAATATCTGATCAAGAAACCTAACCACTTTTTTTTTTTAATTAAAGATTATGGGTCTTGAACTGAGAAAATTTGAATTTTATTTTATTTTAAATTTATTTTTATTGTTGAAAGTATTACATATGTCCCCATTTTCTTTCCCACTGACCCCCTCCATCCTGCCTCCCTGACCCCCAGGCCTTCACCACACTATTGTCTATGTCCATTGACTATGCATACATACATAGAAATTCTGTGGTTAATCTCTTTCTCTCTCCCCTGCTCCCCTTTCTCCCTTCCCTCTGAGAGTCATCAGTCTGTTCCATGCTTCTATGTCTCTGGATCTATTTTGTTTGTCAGTTTATTTTGTTCATTATTTCCCACATGTAAGTGAGATCATGTGATACTTTTCTTCTCTGACCGGCTTATTTCACTTAGCATAATACTCTCCAGGTCCATCCATGCTGTCTCAAAGGGTAAGAAATCCTTCTTTTTTACAGCTGCATAGTATTCCATGGTATAAATGTACCACAGCTTTTTTATCCACTCATCTGCTGATGGGCACTTAGGCTGTTTCCAGATCTTAGCTATTGTAAATTGTGCTGCTATGAACATAAGGGTGCATACATTCTTTCTGATTGGTGTTTTGGGTTTCTTAGAATATGTTCATAGAAGTGGGATCACTGGATCAAATGGGAGTTCCATTTTTACTTTTTGAGGAAACTCCATACTGTTTTCTACAGTGGCTGCACCAGTCTACGTTCCTAACAGCAGTGCACAAGGGTTCCCTTTTCTCCGCATCCTCGCCAGCACTTGTCATTTGTTGATTTGTTGATGATAGCCATTCTGACAGGTGTGAGGTGGTATCTCCTTGTTGTTTTGATTTGTATCTCTTGGATGATTAGTGACTTGGAGCATTTTTTCATATGTCTCTTGGCCTTCTGTATGTCCTCTTTGGAGAAGTGTCCATTTAGGTCCTCTGTCCATTTTTTATTGGATTGTTTGTCTTTTGTTAAGTTTTATGAGTTCATATATAATTTGAATATAAAACCTTTATTACATGTGTCATTGGCAATATGATCTCCCATACACTGGGCTCCCTTTTCATGTTGTTGATGGTCTTCTTTTGCTGTGCAGAAGCTTTTTATTTTGATGTAGTCCCATTTGTTTCTTTTTTCCTTAGTTTCCCTTGCCCTAGGAGAGGTATCCACAAACATATTGCTATGAGAGATGTCTGAGATTTTGCTGCCTGTGGTTTCTTCTAGGAATTTTTTGGTTTCATGACTTAACATTTAAGTTTTTTTTTATTCATTTTGAGTTTATTCTTGTGTTCTGTGTAAGCTGATGGTGTAGTTTCTTTTCTTTTTTTTTTTTATTTTTTTGCGTGTGTCTGTCTAATTTTCCCAACACCTTTATTGAAGAGACTGTCTTGACTCCATTGTATGCTCTTGCCTCATTTGTCAAGTATTAATTGAGTTTAATTCCTTGGGTCATTTTCTGAGGTCTCTGTTCTGTTCCATTGGGTCTATGTGCCTGTTCTTATGCTAGTATTGGGCTGTTTTGATTACAGAGGCTATGTAGTATAACTTGATATCTGGTAATGTGATCCCTCCAACTTTGTTCTTTCTCAGGATTCCTATGGCCATTCAAGGTCTTTTTTGGTTCCATATAAATTTTTGGAGTATTTGTTTTATATCTGTACTAGTAAAATATGCCATTGGCATTTTAATAGGAATTGCATTGAATCTATAGATTGCTTTGGGTACTCTTTTAATTATGTTGATTCTACCAACCCATGAACACGGTATATTCTTCCACTTTATACCTTTTTCTATCTCCTATAGTTTTCAGAGTATAGGCCTTTTACCTCCTTGGTTAAGTTTATTCCTAAGTATTTTATTTATTTTTTTTGTTGCAATGGTAAATAAGATTGCATTTTTATTTACTCTTTCTAAGAGTACATTATTGGTGTATAAAATTGGCATCAATTTCTGGTTGTTAATTTTGTATCCTGCTAAATTGGCAAATTCATTTATTGAATCTAGTAGTTTTTTGGTGGAGTCTTTAGGTTTTTCTATGTACAATATCATGTCATCTGAGAATAATGATAGTTTTTCTTCCTCCTTTCCAATTTGAATGCCTTTTATTTCTTCTTCTTTTCTGATTGCTGCGGCTAAGATGTCCAGTACTATGTTGAATAAGAGTGGTGAAAGCAGAACCCCTGTCTTGTCCCTGATCTTAAGGAAAACCTTTTTAATATTTGCCCATTGAGTATGATGTTGGCTGTAGGTTTGTCATATATGGCCTTTATTATATTGAGATATGATCCTTCTATTCCCACTCTGTTGAAAGTTTTTAATAAAAATGTCTTGTTGGATTTTGTTGAATGCTTTTTCTGTGTCTATTGATATGATCATATGATTTTTGTCTTTGTTTGTTTATGTGATATATCATGTTTATTGATTTGTGAATATTATACCAGCTTTGCAACCCTGAGATAAGTCCCACTTGGTCATGGTGTATAATCTTTTTGATATATTGCTGGATCAGATTTGCTAATATTTTGTTGAGGATTTTAGCATCTATGTTCATCAGGGATATTGGCCTGTAATTTCCTTACTTTGTAGTGACTTTATTTGTTTTTGGAATTGGGATAATGCTGGCCTGATAAAAGGAGCTTAGAAGTGTTACTTCCTCTTGGATTTCTTGGAATAGTTTGAGGAGGATAGGTGTTAGTTCTTTATGAATGTTTTGTAAAGCTCCTCTGTGAAGCCATCAGGACCAGGGCTTTTGTTTGCTAGGAGTAATTTTATTATGGCTTCAATTTCATCAGTTGTTATCAGCCTATTCAGGTTTTCTGCTTATTCCTAATTTGGTTTTGGAAGAATGTATTTTTCTATGAATTTGACCATTGTGTCCACTTTGTGCAGCTTGTTGGCAAATACTTGTTCATAGCATTTTCTTACAATTCCTTGTATTTCTGTGGTATCTATGGGAGCTCCTTTGTAGGTAACAAATTGCTTTTCTCTTGCTGCCTTTAAGATCCTTTCTTTGACTTTAATTTTTGGCATTTAATTATGATGTGTCTGGGTGTGGGCCTTTATGGCTTCTTCTTGCTTGGGACTTTCTGTGCCTCCTGAAATTGTGTGACTTTTTCTTTCACCAGGTTAGGAAAGTTTTCTGCCATTATTTCTTTAAACAGGTTCTCTATTCCTTGCTCACTTTCTTCACCTTCTGGCCCACCTATGATGCAGATTGTTATGTTGTCCCACAGCTCCCTTAAGCTGTCTGTTTTTTAATTGATTTTTTCTTTTTGGTTCTTTGATTGAGTGATGTTTTACTACCCTGTCTTCTAATTTGCTGATCTGATCCTCATCTTCCACTTATCTGATGTTTATTCCTTCCAATCTATTCTTTGTTTCTGCTATGTCATTCTTCATTTCCAACTAGTCATTTTTCATACTTTCTGTATCTTTTCTCATGCATCCTTATAATCATTGCTCTGAACTCTGTATCTGATCATTTGCTTATCTCAATTTCATTTATCTCTTCTTCTGGAGATTCCTCTTGTCATTTCATTTGGAACTTGTTTTTTGTCTCCCCATTTTGGCTGCTTGTTTGGGTTTGTTTCTGTGTATTAGATAGATCTGCAAGGACTCCCAGTCTTTTTTTGGGGGGAGGGGGCAGGGGGGTCTCTGGTGTAAGCCAGTATCAGGTGCTGTTTGGGACTGGCCCTAAGTACCCTTTTTGGAGCTCTCAGTGATCCACAGCTGTGGCTCCCTCTGGTGGGCCTGGGTGCATCTGGAAAGGCAAGAAACCTCTTCACGTTTATGTAAATCAGAAATACATGTTTCCGCTTTTTAAATAATCTACCTGGAAAATAATTTATGGACACAACTAATTGGGAACTACTTAGGCTTTACATTAGTAAATGTCAAGTTTGAAAGTTCTGAAAGGATGGGTCATTTTTAAGTGCATCAGAGTAGATCATAGAGCTACTCTAATTTGTGTTAAGGAGACTATAATTGCATTTCCCTTTTTAGTTCAGGAGCACTTTAACATCCTTTATTTTTGCCTTTCTCCTGTTTGCTGCATCTTTGGCAATGCAGGTTATACTTAATGTGTGGAGATTGTTTCTGCTCTCTCCCTGTCTATAGCAAGTTTGAAAATTCTAAGGAAAGGGCTTTAAGTTTTAATCCTCTAATTGTATAAAAGGCAGGAAGCATTAAGAAGCTTACGGAAGAGCTGCATTGTGCTGCCATTTGTTTTCTGTGGTTTGAGTTGAGAAGAACCATAAACAAGTCTATGTTTGGCATCAGTCACATGGCTGTCTTGGTACCTAAGCACCACTCTGGTCCCTTCATATTGGCTTATTTCTCCATGTGTAAGACTCTGGACGGTCAAATAAGAACGGGGTCTACATTCTAAGGACATTTTGAGATCCCACTATGAACAAGCGATGTAGGAATTTTCTTTTGAATTTTATTCCAGAAATTTCTACTACAGGACCTTTTGGCATGGGAAGCACCACCACCAGTACCACTCTTCGGACCACAACTTTGAGTGCCGGCAGGAGTACCACCCCGTCACTATCAGGGAGAAGAAACCGGAGTACCAGCACGCCGTCTCCAGCTGTTGAAGTGCTTGATGACACTACCACGCACCTGCCGTCCGCATCATCCCAAATCCCAGCTCAGGAGGAAAGCTGTGAGGCTGTGGAAGCCCGAGAAATCATGTGGTTTAAGACCCGTCAAGGACAGATGGCAAAGCAACCGTGCCCCACGGGAACTATAGGTAAGTCTGTCCTCTAGAACTGAGCTAAAGATGTGTCGCTACTTTGGCTTGCTTTTTCAGAGTTCTTTTTTACCTCTCTGTTTTTGGTACTGCACATTTAATTAAAGTCTGAATTCAGCTAAGTGACAACTTAATGCAGTGTGTTTTCAGAGTTTCAAAACGCATCCTGAAGAAGGAACAGGTGAGACTTTGATGGGACTACACTGAGATCAGTACTTTTTATCCGTAGTGTGCAGTTTCTGGGTGGAGTTACACTTAGTACACTTAGGCCATGAATGTCCCTGCTACTCCAGAGAGGCAGTTCTTCTGCATGTGTGTGTGTGTGTGTGTGTGTGTGTGTGTGTGTTTTCCGAGAGAGAGAGAGAGAGAGAGAGAGAGAGAGAGAGAGAGAGAGAGAGGAGAGAGAGGTTTGTTGTTCCACTTATTTGTGCATTCATTGGTTGATTCTTGTATGTGCCCTGACCAGGGAATGGAACCCACAACCTTGGCCTATCAGAACAATGCTCTAGCCAACTGAGCTAACCAGCCATGGCCACAGCAGTTCTTCTATGCAGCGGCCCAGAGAGAAATCACTGGAATGCTGGGGGCTCGTGTTTACTTTTGTCACCAACCTCAAATGTTCATTGCAGAAAGAGAGACTGAGCACTTCTCTGTTAGAAGACAGTCATTGAAACTATCTAAATTTTAGCAAAAGAGAAGTTTGACTATTTTTTTTTTTACCAATCATTGTAGCTGTCCTTTAATAGTCAAAGGCTCAACAAGAGCAATCGGGCATTTTCTCTAAGGGACAATTAAGAAATAAATAGTTATTTCCTTCTTCTTTTTTACTGATATGATTCATAATATCCTCAAGTGGTAACCATATGATTCGTAGAAATGGCTTGATTTTCTTATTGTTACATACATTGATCTTCAAGAAATTTTTCTTAATACAATGAATAAAATTTGCATTAGTCCATAAGATATGTAAATGAAGCAAACACACAATAGATGTCACTATAGTAGCATTTTTTCATTATTTTATCTTTGAGTGTTATTGATTTGATTACTTTAAGGAATCAGTTTTCTCTGAGAAAAGTTTCATGGTATATAAACTAATGGGAAGGCCAGAGGTATCTTGGTTTTTACAAAAGTTCCATTTAATTTTATTTTTCCCGTAAAGTATTTAAAACTATTCAGAAATCTATCTTGCCTTTATGAAGGGAGTGATGTTTAGTTCTAAAGTCTTCTGTGGCAGTGGAATCAGAAAACACTCCTAGCACTGTCCCATTAGTTCTGAGGACTCATTGATATTATTACAAACCCCTACTTCTAACGTTTGTTGTAAAAGTTAGTGAAATACTTTATGTAAAAGCACTTTGAAAAACAGAACTATGTCCTCATTGTTCTGTGAAAACTGGGAAAGATATTTAAAGGAACCTTCTGAAGCTCTCCCTCGTGACTGTGCCTACACCGGGGTTTTATTTTTACCTCTCCTCTGACCCTCCTGCTGTGCTACTGTTGGGGCCCACACAGTCTCCCACTGGAATTATTGCAATAGCCCCCTCACAACCTCCACGTCACTCCCTCAAACTCATCCTCCATGAGGCTGCCACAGTGGCAGTTCTAAAACCTTAATCAGCTCATTTCTCTCATCTGCTTAATGATCTTCATTGATTTTTCCAGCACCCACACAAGACAGACAAGGGAGTTGATGATCTGACTTTGCCTACCTCTCCTACTCCATTAAACAACGCCCCGATCCTGTAGACCTCTGTTCAAAACACTCGAAGTCACCTAAACATAGCATATTTTTCCTCCACTTTCGGTGAATGCCCTTTCCCACGTTGTTTTCCTAAAAATACCTGCATTCTGATTGCTGTAAGACTCGGTTGTTCCATTACCTCTGAAAATCAAGCAGTAGGCTCCCTGGAGACAGGTACCACATCCATCTAATTCATGAAGTATTTCCCCTACCTGTGCTTTAAAAATATTGAATGTTTTGGTTTGTTGTATTACATCTCTCCCTAACCAGCTGCTTGCCAGGTACCAGGCATGGTGTTATAATAGATATTATCTCAGTGTAATGATCTCATTTTTACTTTTGCTTATATTATAGCATAGCATGGATATACAGTCCTGGTAGGAAAAATGGTTTGAATTTCTAAGACAGACCTATTTCTCTCATTATTTTAGGAGTATCAACGTATCTATGCCTGGCTCCGGATGGAATCTGGGATCCCCAAGGACCAGATCTTAGCAACTGTTCTTCCCCTTGGATCAACCACATCACACAGAAGGTAAATCATGTGACCTACAAGGAAGGTCTGCCAAACCTGGACCCTGTGTTGTTGATCATCACTGCTATAAACAGGAGTCAAGATTACAAAAAAAGTGGAAAGATTCTCTCATTTTTATTTAATTTAAGATTGAATGGCAACCTCTGATATTCTACAAACTAATTCTGGAATTTTGTTGTTCTTAAAGGCAACTTTGAGAACTTCTTCTAAGCCAATTAGTACTACTCCTAATAATTTTATTATTAACTAGAGGCCCAGTGCACAAAATTTATCCACTGGAGGGGGAGGTCTCTCAACCTGGCCTGTGCCCTCTCGCAGTCCGGGACCCCTCAGTCCTTACTGCGCACCTGCTCCCTGCTCCTTAGCGCTGCCGAGGAGGCGGGAGAGGCTCCCACCACCACCTCTGCACTCGCCAGCTGTGAGCCTGGCTTCTGGCAGGGCAGCGCTCCCAGGGGCAGCTCTTGCATTGAGTGTCTGCCCCCTGGTGGTTAGTGCGGTCATAGCAACTGGCTGTTCTGTTGTTTGGTCGATTTGCATATTTGCTGTTTGGTTGATTTGCATATTAGCCTTTTATTATATAGGATACAATTTCTGTGGTATTGTGAACTACAGATAAAAAAAGTCCAAGAGATATTATAAATCAAGCAAGCAAAAGCTTATGGCCTACATACACAGAGATTTTCCTGTGAAAATGAAAATTACAATAAAAAGGTCTGCCTTTGGAATCTTAAGCCGTTTGATAAATGTTCTGGAACCTAATCATTTATCAGTGTGAAAAGTATGCACACGGGTGACAGCCCTTTGCAGACTCAAGTTTGCAGAGCTTATTTGCTTGCAATATGTCTAACGTTTTTATTATTAATGCGCTGTGGGGCTTGGAATTGATTTCATTACAAACAGAGACCAGATGTGCATTTATGCCAAAAGGACTATGGGATGAATCCTTATTATAGCAATTTGTGTGGATGTATGCACTCCCAAAATGGAGAGACCTTCCATGGCACATTAGCTATGCTAAGGAATTTCTGAAAGAGATTTTTTTCCTGAGAAATATTACAAATGATGGCCTTACTAAAAGCCTGTCTGTGCCATTTGCTTTTTTCTCTGTTTGTTTTTAACTAGGCTGATCCTCAATAATATACTGTATAATAATCCATAAATATCTTACCCAGTAGGTCATTTAGCAGATGAGCCATAACTATCTATTTACCCTAAATCATGGAAGAACAGTGGTTACATTGACTCTAGTTACCCTCTTACATATGCATCTCCACCCTTGTTGCTATTCATAATGATGCTCCTCCAATTTCAGCACTGTTCCTGCCACAGTTTTTATGTCCTTTGTTTTATTACAATGTAGCTCAGACCCCAGGGTGAATAACTCTGGCTGGATGTGATCAGATTAAGAGTTCAGTAGCCTATCTCCTTACATTAGCGTCTTTTAAAAAATACTCCCTACATACTTAGCCCAGGGGTTAATATTAATTTGGTAATAATTCACCTAGAAAGCTGAGTGGTTTTCAAGACAATTCCTGAATATGGTTGGACTATTTCATTGCAGAAATTACTGGGTGACTTTAATGATGCTTAATTCTTTTCTTTCCTCCGCAGACCTGCTAATCTTATGACAAAAGAGATAATTCCTTACAAAGGCCAGACAGCTGTTGTTGCCCATTTGATTTATGGATGGGGTGCTTTTGTTTTATAACAAATATGTTCCGTTCTGCCAGAGCATGTCTGTTGAATCCTATGGAGCTCCAACATTATGCTAGGTTATAAATTTATTAGGATTATAGAATGTAGGCAATTGGAATGTATAATATTACCTTAGCTTGATTATAACTTTATAAAATCTTCAAAAGTATAACAGGAGGCTTTGGGGCACAACAAATCGGCTTATGTAACTAACCCAAGGTCGGTGTTAGCTGGTATTTTAGCTGGCTCTGCCTTTACCCAGACATCATGCTCAGCCACCACAACTGTGAATAAATTATGATTGCCTCTCTATCACATACTCACTGACCTAGTCTCTCTTCACTTTCTACCCTTTTGCCTGGTGTGTCCTTCCCACCTCCAAATGTTTATGCTACTCATTGAATATAAATGGTATTTGCACAGGTTTCTTTGCCACAAAACTCCAACACTTTTAGTTATTAACATCGGAAACTTCCAATCAATAATGAGTATGCAGTGTTCACAGAGTCATTTATCTGTATTTTCTCTCCCTTTTCTCCAAAACATCTTCCTCCAAATTCATACCTTTGCTCATTTCCTCCCTCAGGGCCAGAGTCCAGACAACAAACAGATGGAAGAGGGTTTGCAGTGGTATTGGGAGCGCAAAGGTGAACTGCAAGAGACTGATCGGAGCCCAGAGCTAATAATAGGAGTAGAGCTATTCCTAAGCCAGGCCTGTGGTTGCTGGGTCCAAGGAATGACTAAAAATTGGCAGTAGGGTGTCCTTGAGATGAAAGGTGGCTATAGACAAGAGACACAGCCTAGCCTCAAGCACTTTTTCAAAAAGAGATGTAGGGGAGTAAATCTCTGACCTCACTCTCCCTCCTTCTTTATTCTCCTTCCCAGCCTCCCCATTGGCCAAACCCCAGGGGAAGCCACACAAGAGGGGCATTCTTAATAAAGTATACATAAGTCCACCTTCTAAGGCAGAGAACAGGATAGAGGAGGACAAAAATGGCCTTGGACTAACAAAGGGAAAACACCCATCCTGTCTCAGCATTAGCGCCTTCTCCTGCCCCATCTCTCGTTGCCATCACCCACTCTTCCTTTCTCCCTTCACTCCACCTCCTCCCTTCTTCCTTTCCCTTGTCCTATCCCTGTCCTCTGCTCTGGCCTCCCTAATTTCTTTAATGGATTTTGTAAATGTCATATTGAAAAAATAAAGTGAAACAGGCATCTTTAATGATTCATTCCTCCTCCTTCCTCTATTGCAGTTCTGTGAACTGCAGGCTTTTAAAGTGAAGGAACAGCCTGGCCGGTGTGGCTCAGTGGTTGAGCATCAACCTATGAACTAGGAAGTCACAGTTTGATTCCTGATCAAGGCGAATGCCAGGGTTGCAGGCTTGAACCCCAGTAAGGGGTTTACAGGAGGCAGCCTATCAATTCTCTCTCATCATTGATATTTCTCTCTCTTTCTCCCTCTCCCTTCCTCTCTCTGAAAACAATCCTATCTAATAAAGAGGGAATATGCTAATTGACTGCCACGCCCTCACAAGATGGTGGCATCTGCAGTCACAAGATGGTGGCTCCCAGTCCCCTCAGCACCGCCAGAGGGCGGCAGGCACCGTGCACCCCATCCAGCTGGAGTCCCCCAATCCCCTCAGCTCCACCTCACCCAGTCCCCGCAGCATCCAGCCTCATCCAACCAGAGTCCCCCAGTCCCCTCAGCCCCGCAGGGGAAGGCAGTTGGGGGCAATCGGGCCTGCAGGGGAGGGCAGTTGGGGGCAATCGGGCCTGCAGGGGAGGGCAGTTGGAGGCGATCGGGCCGGCAGAGGAGGGCAGTTGGGGATGATCGTGCCGGCAGGAGAGCAGTTAGGGGGCTATCAGGCACGCAGGCAGGCGAGGGGTTAGGATGCAGCAGTCCTGGATTGTGAGAGGGATCCCCGATTGGAGAGGGTACAGGCTGGGCTGAGGGACACCCCCCATGCACGAATTTTGTGCACCAGGCCTCTAGTAAAATCATAATTAAAGAGGAAGGAAGGAAGGAAGAAAGGAAGGAAGAAAAGGAACACTTTTCATCCCCAATGAAAGCATAGATGAAAAAAAGAAAGGAGAGGGTCGTTCTCTTCTTTAAACAGTGTATTCAGGTTCTCCTGCCCAAGGGATTGTGGGATAATGTAACCTGGAGTGTGAGGCACCTCCTTTATGGCTTCATGGTACTCTGAGGAGTCCTGAGGACATTAAAGGAAAGAACAGCTCTGGCTCAGTTTGCGTCTATATCATGTGGAGGATCATACTGTTGGCTCACATATTCAGGCATTATAGACAACAAGTATACAAATAAATGGACCCGGATGCTTAATTTACTTGGGAAGAGCACACTTTATATTTTCATTTTTGCTAAGAATTGAGCTATGCTTTTTCCCTTGCAGTCAGGCCAGGCGGGAGAAAACAGGCAAAGTATCTTGATGCTTTCTAACACACAAATGAATTCCAGCCACTTACATACTGGTGACATTATAGATTAAACTTTGTGTGGTAATAGAGAGTAGATTACATTTCACTAGAGAAAAATGTAAGCCTTGAAATGTCAGAATTATCATGAAGAAATTTATTACAAACAAACTAGCCAGAATACCTTTGTGAAGATGAGATGAAATAAAAAGCATAATTTATACAGAAAGGGAAAGGCAAAAATTGTACAGCACCCTTCACCCTAGCAACAATAGTGGGGGAGGCAGGGGGGGAGGAAGGCTGATGGATGGGGGGTTACATGGAAGGGAGGATGGATAGAAGGAAAGGCAGGTAAAAATAAATGGATGTATGGAAACATACATAGAGACATCTTCATATTAATGTTTCAAAATATATTTTCCCATTTTTATTGAAAGCCAACCAATTAAATCAGAGCTCTGTCTTTTCAAACCTATGTGGCAAAATATCCTATTTCTCCCCTTTCTTAATGACTGCTTACCAAAATCACGGTCTCTGACTTCAGCTACATCTCTTGCTTAGACTCAGATTTTCAAAAAAGGGGTTTATATTTTCTGGTTTGGATACCTTTAAAGAGTTTATTGCATTGTATAATCTCTCCAGTTTTTTGTTTTTTTTTCAGTGTAAAATTCTATGGGATTATGGTTTTGAATAGCTTCCATATTTACACGTAAAAGGAAGTGTGCTTCCTACTTCATTACTTGGTCCAACTATTATACAGAAAAGAAATGCCTGAATTGGCACTGGGAAATAGTCTTTCTGTTTCTAGCAAATTGAAGCATCTCTTTTGTTTGTACACAAGCTACTGACAGATTTTGGGAGAAATAGGGTTCTTCCTGTAATTTTAAATTTTAAAAGAAGGATGTGCAGATCTAAAAAATACTGCTGCTGTTTTACAATGTAAAGTAAGCCCGTTATTTGCCCTAGAAGACTAGGTTGAATCCTATCACCTAGGTTGTAATTTTCCCATTCCTTTCACTCGGTAGATCTAATACAAAAGGAAAATAAATTGCTTCTTAATTTTATCAGAGCTTGGTGGGCTTTTCAAGACTTTAAACTTATTTAACCTTCTTTCAATTGTAAGATAGGAGCATTTGTTTGCATACCTACTTGACTTAAATTTATAGCAAAATAATGAAATAGCAGCCATATACTTAAACACTGGGAGTAACACTTTTCTAAATTTTTTGACACTCAATTAATGTTTGATGTAATAAATCTCATAAAGTGTCAAGCTTATTTAAAAGAAAATTGTTTTCACTTGTGTAAATATTTGAAATGTAAATACTATCCATCTCTGTTATAATTATTATACTTAACTAAAGCTGCAGGGTTTAATCCTAGCTATAATCCCACCATTTCAGTACCTATAAGCATTAGTTTACTAATCCTCAAAAAAACTCATAAGATTTCTCAGTGTGCATGTGCTTATTTCTGAGAAATAATTTTAGTAGAGTTTAGTGAAAGAAATGTTAGAGCTAGACATTTTAACGATGTCTGTAAGCGAGGATATGTAGAATAACTTTATTTCAAGCTCACCCTCTTGCATAGAAGACTTGAGGCAAATTAAAAAGATGTGTAAAGCCCTGCTGGTGTTGCTCAGGGATTGAATTGTTGTCCTATGAGCCAGGCGATCACGGTTCGAATCCCTGTCAGGGCACATGCCCGGGCTCATAGCCCATCGATGATTCTTTCATCATTTATGTTTATATATCTCTCTCTCCCTCTCCCTTCCTCTCTGAAATCAATAAAAACATATATTTTTTTAAAATATGTGTATTTTTGGCTGGAAATAAGGTCATTGTAGTCCATAACAACAGTGGTGAGAAAAGAAATAGGAATATCAGAAAGACAGTAGAATAGCTACCGGCTGCCAGTGGGAAGAGTATGGTCAGTGAAGGCCTGGTCTGGAAAGGCATCCTGTAACTGAGCCATGAACGTCCAGGTGACAGAGGCTATGGGAGAATCTAGTTAGGTCAGTGGTCGGCAAACTCATTCGTCAACAGAGCCAAATATCAACAGTACAAGGATTGAAATTTCTTTTGAGAGCTGAAAACCGACTTCTGCGCATGGGCCACGAAGTTTCAATCGCACTGTACGTGCGCGCCCACACGTGGTATTTTGTGGAAGAGCCACACTCAAGGGGCCAAAGAGCCGCATGTGGCTCGCGAGCCGCAGTTTGCCGACCATGGAGGCACCACCATTGAGTTAGGGACAGGAGAAGCCTGGGCATAGCTCTGGGTGCCTTCCCCTCCTTCCCATTCCATCTCCAGCCCCCCAGCAGGCCTCTCCAGGTGTTTGTAAAGCTCCGCTGCTCCCCTCATCACAACAGCTGCTACCCATTGGCCTCACAGCAGGCCTCCTTTCCTTCACCCTGAACCCTAACTCCTGCGTCTGGTTTTCAGTAGAAATCTGATTGGGCCACTCCTTAATTGTGTAGACACTTAAGGACCTTTCCTTGCGCTTAGCACAGTTCTCTGAATCCTGCTCAGGATTTGCTCACCTCCCCAGCTGCTTACACCCACTGCAGTGCCCCGTGCCCGCCATCTCTTCCCCTGAGCCTCCACGTCCCTCCCTTCTAAAAGCTGCGCTCTCTGCCTGGAGCCCCTCACCCTCATCTCAACCCAATCTCTTCTTTCCCCTTGCACCCCAGGTGAAACATTCGTCCTTGGAGAAGCATTTCCGAAATCACTCCCTAACTTCATGCCCCAGATTAAAATGCCCTTAAACCGGGATTCTGTATTGCACTCCATCAAACGGAAATGAAGGACTTTTGCAGTTAATTTAGTAACAGCCATTGCCCTCCCTGGTATGTAAGCTCCTTATGTTATTGGGAACCATTTTGTTGTTTTTATTAAATTTTTTAGAGAGAGAGGAAGGGAGAGGGAGAGACAAAGAGAAACATGGATCATTTTCCGGGGATCAAACCCATAACCTGGGCATGTGCCCTGACCCGGAATCAGCTGGTTTTCAGTGCACTGGACGATGTTCCAACCAGCCAGGGCATGACTAGGAGTTTTAGTTGTGCTCTTTATAGGTTTCTGAATATCCGTTAGAGATTGCCCTAAAAAGAGAGGGCCTTTCCATTTGTGATCCTAAGTTCTGTATTGGGCTGTACTTTAAAAAAGGAGAAACACACACACATACTTTTTCTAAATACTGACAATAATAACTTATTTAAGTTATAATAGAGCAAGGTATTTCTACCATATAATTACCTAGAGCCATCTGATTCGTTCACATGATTATGGGATTAGCCTTTATCTCTTTGAATATCTTTGGCTTTTTGGCAATTTGATACATTCTTGTAAAATATACTTTAAACGTTAGCATACAGTTTCAGAAAAGGAAAATGATAGAAAGAGCAATAATTTGCTACCTAGTGCATTGGGAGCAAAATCTCATATTAAGTAGGAAAGAAGATGAAGACCACTTTGAAAAGCAGAGATTTTATTTAGAATAAAATTTTCATAGCGTAGCAGCCTGTGAGTATTCATTGTATACCAAGTTCTAAATTAGGCACAATGGAAAATTTCCTTACCTCTGAGAACTTAGAATATGGTTGGGGATTCATAATGCAAACTCATCAACATCCAATTTAGAAACTCACAGAGAAAAATAATATGGCAAATAGACTTAGCCACCCAAATGGCTAATTAAGGTGAGAACACGTTTTTGAAGTAAGATTCCTCAGGAGGAGCTTCATAAAGACATGAATTTCAAGTCAGGTACTATAGGGGGGGAAAATGGATTAGCAGGAAAACTCAGGGAATGTTCCAGATGAAGATGGAGTTGAATAACTGTTTCTTGGCTCAATGATTATAACTTCTATGCAAAACAGTTATCCACAGAGACCAATAAAATTACTTATTTAAGATGGTTTTCTTTCTTACTCTGTTTTCAACATTGCAGTTGAAATCTGGAGAGACAGCTGCCAACATTGCTAGAGAGCTGGCTGAACAAACAAGAAATCATTTGAATGCTGGAGACATCACCTACTCCGTCCGTGCCATGGATCAGCTGGTAGGCCTCCTGGATGTCCAGCTCCGGAACTTGACTCCAGGTGGAAAAGATAGTGCTGCGCGCAGCTTGAACAAGGTAAAGACCTCAGTTATGTCCACCTTTACAGGTGCAGGAAAGGCAGTGAGACTTCCTTGGTTCATTGCTCTTTTGGATAAAATCAGATCATCCTAAAGTGCACTGCTAGTTGACAGACAATTCAGTTCACTATTTCATTGTAATTATAGCCCTGTTTAGCTTTTAATTCCCCCCCCCCAAATAAATAACCTCTCCATATAGATTTTGAATTTACAATTCTATTTTTCATAATGTTTACTCTGTGTTGTGTGCTAAACACAAAATCAATAAATGCAATTTATTTTGTTTCAACGTTTTTCTTTCAAACTTTTATATTAAAATAATTAACAATAAAACAAATATCTAATCAATTTGTAGATATTTAGAAAATAGTGACACTGAGAAAGGATGTCAGCAATTCATTACATATATTTTAAAAATCAAGTAATTTAATCAAATTAATATTACATTTCAAAACTCATGGGGCAGATAACTAGGTTTTCACTTTTATTTCCTTTTGATATTTTAATAGTATATAACTACATTAAAACTTAAAAGGTTTATTGTATTTCAGCAAATTTGAATTGTAAATAATGAAAAGAATTCATTTTTTAAATTTCAGAAAACCTGTATTTTATATATAAATAAATATATATGTGTACATTGCATGCACATATAGACATTTTATATATATACTGTATATAACCTATATAATGTATAAGTTAAATACTTTATTTACATAAATATATAAAATCTATTTTACAAATTTTAAGGAATATAACTAATGTAACAAAATATCACAGGGTGAATTAACCTCGTGATAAAAAGTAATTAGAATTGCTGCTGTCAAATGATTTGTGTTCCCTGACAATATTTGTGTAGTAGAGATCAGTTATTGAAAATGGATTTTAAAGCCTCAAATATCATGATAATCTTACTACTTAAAAAGCAAGAATTTGTCACTGACAGGGTCCTTCATGGAATTCACTAAATGAACATTCCCCTTTAGAATGAAAAGTAACTTTTTCAGCATGGTCTTTATAATAAACAGATTTAGTTCTTCTTTGTGTCTTGTTAAACTAAGGGTCTCACCCATTAAGATGGAAGAAAGTTTTACAGTAGTGATGGTATGGTATAGGAAAGCCTAAAGACTTTTGTGCAATTTCAGCATCAGAAAGCATACTCAGTTGTATCTTCTAGATACAAATTATTAGAATTTTTTTTTCATGCTGAGCATAAAGGAATTATTTTTGTCACTTAAATCCATGATAAAATCAAACCAAGCCCCTGGTAGAATATGCTCCACAGTTGCCTGTGTAATCTGGGCATGCTGTGATTTTAATGTGTTATTACCCAGGCTGACTGGATGCTATTAATGAATATTGCTGCCAGCTATAGTCATCATAATGTACTGCAAGTAGTAGTTTCTATTAATGTTACATATCCATAACATTACTTGTTATAGCGATACTTTGTATCTTTATTTAAAAATGGTGCTGCTGTCTGACAGTATCAGGTAAAGCTGGCAATTAATGTCATTTTCTAACTGGCTACAGCTAATCAGCTTGCCGCCTCTGAATATCAAATAACGACATAATGGGCAAATTTCCATCTGGGAAGCTTTTTAATGCGCTCCTTTTTCCCCCCATTTGGCTCTTTTCAGTTGTTTATATAATGTGGTCTGTCATATGTTAATTTGCATGGTGGGGTAAGGAGATGGGAGGGCAAAGGTTATTCACATGCTTGCTGTCTTATTTCCATTTCCTATGACTCCCACTGTTCCCTGAGGCAGTTATAACCCATCATATTTGCAAAGCCAACTCCTTACAAATTAATTGTGCTCCACCATTGAAATTCTGGAGGGTTTTAGAGTCCTGCAAAGCCGAGATGCGAGTCAGTGATCCAAATGACAGCACTGGCAATTACCTTCCTCGCACTCATTCCTCACTTAATTCTTTAGAGGAGTAACTGCTCTATGCTCATGAAGAATGCATGCATTAAAAAGTTCAGTGTTCGCCACACAAAAGGCATCACAGTAACTGCTTCTTAAAACTGAGTAATTTTCTCCACCAACAATCAAGGCTACTGAAGGGAAAAAATAGGAAAGAGTAGGGAAACCACAATCTAATTTGTAAAATGTTGGGTCATTTATTGAAACAGGTCAACTAAGCTTATTAATTATTCTTTTTCTTGGGGGTGGGGGGTAGGGATGTTTGGGACTGAACATGACTTGTTATTAACCTTTTGGTCAGTAAAACATCCTTGTATAGGCAAATAAGTAAACAAACACAGGCTTCTTATCCCACACACAAGATTCTAAAATGTATAAATTTTTATTTGGTCAAAACTGTCAAAAGAAATTCTTTAGGAAATAAAAGCAGTGATAAATCAGGATATTGTTTATATTCTTTTAATCAGAAGTTACTTACCTCTTGGTATATGTCCCTTAGAATCAAATAGTCATAATGAATGGGCATTTCTATTTTTCAGGTGAACAGAATTTTTTGTATGTTTGAACACAAAGTTTGTGGTTGCACATTAACCATCTATATAGTCTGTAAACCACAAACAACATCCTATCTTTGAAAAATGGGTTCCAAATTTTTGTCACTTAACTTCATATGTCTTTATTTGTGGCCCATGAATTAGTAACTAACCTGATGTGAAATTAATCATTTACAATGAATGAAGTATGTTGATTTTCACTAATTTCTACTAAATTTATTCCAAGATTTCCTTCCATCATTAACAGCTTTACACCATCCAGTTTTCACTTTGGGTTGTTCTGAAAGGGTGTTGGCCACTATTTTTCAAGCCATGGCTTACATTTTGCTGCTGCTTAGCTTTCATTCTCTTCTAGAAAGTGGTGCTCAACAAAATAAGGTGTTTTGTGTAGATGTGTTCTTTTATTTTTCTTGTTCCTTCTGTCACTAACGTGTTTTTTCTATTCCGTGTTTAATCTGCTGTCTTATTGGATTCAGCTTCAGAAAAGGGAGCGCTCTTGCAGAGCCTATGTCCAGGTACTTTCTGCGTTTTTATAAATGTGTTAAGTTGTTGAATTGTCTCTGTTGGTGGTAGCATGTGTGGGCATCTGAGAGAAAAAATTATAATAAAACTGTTGCATTAAAGGAATTTCAGGGCGGGCACTAAGGGTGGGAAAAGAAAAGTCACATGAAAGGGTATGTGCTGAAAAGATGTGGCCATTCCAATGCTCCTTCTTACAAGAGACACACAGACAAAGACGGAGGTGCAACTTGGGTTGTGAGAATGTTGATCTTCACTACAAGGTGAGTTGGGTGTAATATAGGACTCTCTAATTTCTTCATAGAGGTGTATATGAAAACACTTCATTAATGGGCCACCTAATATTTGAGTAGCAAGTCATTCAGAAATGACCATCAAGCCCTAGCCAGTTTGGCTCTGTGGATAGAGTGTCGGCCTGCGGACTGAAGGGTCCTGTGTTCAATTCCAGCCAAGGGCACATGCCCGGGTTGCGGGCTCCAGCCCCAGTAGGGAGCGTGCAGGAGGCAGCCAATCAATGATTCTCCCTCATTATTGATGTTTCTATCTCTCTCACCCTTTCCCTTTCACTCTGAAATCAATATATATATATATTAAAAATGACCATCAAAATCATGTAAGGCAATGGGTAGTTCAGAATACTTGGAATATCATGCTTCTATAGCATAATATTCCACATATGCTGCCATTATCTTACTTTCCCACTCATTGTCAATGTTAATCCCAAAGTAAATGTAATTTTTCATCACTTATCATGTTGTAGTTTGTTTTTAAGAAAGGTAAAATCCATTCACATATTTATGAGTTCTGTATGGAAAAAAAAAATCCCAGAAACTAGCTTTATATAGCCCCATGAAGACATGCGACTCAAAAGCAGCCCTGCAGTTGAGGTTTATATGCCATTCTGGGCTAAGGGAAGAGATGGGCCCTGGGGCTTCTTCCAAGGGGAGGAGTGGAATCTGTAGGAGAATAAGGAGCACAGATGTTTGGTAAACAGATGTTTGCCCTGCCGTGTAGACAAGTCTTTCAGATTAAAAAAAAAAAAAGTTATTTCTGTTAATAGCTTTCTTCCTGGTACAGGCTTCCTATCTAAACTCTTTAGGTAGTTAAGGGAGAGGTCAAATTTTTCCTGAGTGCTGGGTCTTGATTGCTCTGAGCTCAAAATAATCGACATGCCAATGTGAACAACTTGGGGTGGTGTATTCTGTTCCCCTTCATCAAGAAGGAAGAAAATATATGAAACTATGTGCCTATAAACTTTATTCTTTATGTGTATGTATCAGAATATTTTTATTTTTTAATATATTTTTATTGATTTCAGAGGAGTGAGAGAGAGAGAGAGGGAGAGAGAGAGAGAGAGGGAGGGAGGGAGGGAGAGAGAAACATCCATGATGAAACAGAGTCACTGATCAGCTGTCTCCTGCACACCCCTTAATGCGGATCGAGCTTGAAATCCAGACATGTGCCCCGACCAGGAATCGAACCATGACCTTCTGGCTCATAGATGCTCAACCACTGAGCCATGCCAGCCAGGCTGTATCATAGCATTTTTAGAGGGGAAGGCCAGTTGCATTTATAAAGAGAGATGCCTCAAGATACAAAGTTGCTGGTTCTTATATTGGCAGTCTAGAAACTAAACCATATCAGTTTATTCACAATGAGGGGTGTTTTGTGAGAGAGACATTTAAAAGGAAAAATAATAATAATTTGAATATCAAACATATTAGGAAGATAAGCTTTTACTTTATATTTTATAAAATAGTGAATGTCTGTGTATAAGAAACTGCTAAAGGTTTATTTTTCTAAGGTTTTGGGAAAGAAACTTGCTTTGGGAGGTTAAGGCACTGTGTATAAGTGCTATCCTCTTAGTGTGTGTAACAGAGAAATGAAAGTGTTCTTCAGCGCTGAAAGCTGAAGATCATTTTGAGCAATTTTTGGACTGATTTTTATTGCAATCTATGCCGTCTCCTCAATGGGACCTTGGAGATAATTAGCCTTTCAGTATTTAAATCTATGAAATGCATGGTCATTCAAACACAAATCTCTGATGGAAAATTAATAGCACAGTTTATTCAGTGGCTGATTTCCTGGGGTTATAATTGACTGGCTACGGGTAAATGTTTCAGCTATTGACTAAACATCTTGATAACACCAAATGCACACAGAATATTGGTGAAGCAGAAATGCTGTGCTCATTAATACATGGCATTGCTTCTGTTTGTTTTAATGTAGATCATTATTCTATGAATTATAGAGTGAACAATACTTTAAACTTTAGTCTATTTGAATGTTAAAGACTTGTTTATGTCCCCTATTGTTTCTATGTTCAGAGCATATCCTGAGCTCTCTGTAAAATAGATATGAAAGAAACCTGAAGCACTTTATGTATTAGATTTAAAAATATATCATTGTTTAGTCATTGAGATTCTTAAAAATATGACCTTTCCACTTGTACAAATAATACTCTTCTAGGGTTGATTTTGACCATCTAAATCCATTTGGTTTTCAGTTTTTTAGAGGGTCAGTGTCTATTTTATGCATTAGCTATATCTGTTATCAGTGAGGAGAGGTCCTCGTCCCCACCGGTTGCTGGTAGGAGTGAGGTTCTTGCGATATCCCAAGAAAAGGAATTTTCTGAAACTTACATGGGAGGATGAGGTATTGTAGAAAGCTTTACTTCTGTGAAATCAAACCCCTTCGTTTCCACGGACCCACTTCCCTTCATTCCCCCAAGGAAGAGGTGCAGCAGAGCTGGAATCAGAGCCACTGTCCAGAGTTTTCACTCCATGTTGGAGCCGGCCCAATCCAACATGAGGCTAGCTTACCGGAGCTTGCGTTCCGCACTGCCGCCCACCAGTCCATTGCAGGGAGGGTCCGCAGGGCCACATCGCTGTGGAGGAAACATGAGGGCAAATGCAAGGAAGCGGGCACAAGAGAGCCCCACAAGCCAAGAGACTGAATTCCTGTGTTTGGAGGGTTATGTATTCCCAAATGCTTGCTGTCTTGCAGTGTGGCCTTGCCTACTCCAGCCAATCCATGGCCCAGGATTGACTGACAGGCAGTTCCCTGTGTCAGCCTGACTCACTGAGCATGCGCCCATCTTCCGCTTTGTCCACAGCACATGTGCCCATGTATACACACCTGGTTTCCTTCCTTTCTCACTTCCTTTCTCCTTACCTTCATTCCTATTTTTCAAAGGAAGATGGTCTATGTGTTCTGTAAAGCTTACAAGTTATTTGAAGCAAGCCCTTCTTTAAATTTCAATTTGGAACTATAATTTGCTCATTTTATTTTTATTGGTTTTGTTTGTTTTACCTTAATTATACGCTAGAAATTTTTCTAGGAACCAGCAGGGCCAAAACAACCTCTATCTTCAACTGGAAAAATATCACAAACTAGTTAACAACAAAACTATTCAAGACTTAATAGTTGAGCACATGTGCCCAGTAACCTTATCAGTACTGGAAATACAGTGCACATAACACGCGAAACTCCTGCTCTCTTTCCTAGGGTAAAATTCCTAGTGGCAGAATATAAACAATACACTAAGTATAGGAAATATATGGTATATGGCATGATGGTAAATGCTAAGGAGAAAAAACCAAAGTGTGGGGATGGGAATTTTTTTCTTCTACCCTTTTAGGTTCTTTGCTGGTCTAATAATCAAGTAAAAAAGATGAGCAGTAGAAAAACAAAAGTTTAATAACATGTATCGCTCCTATATATATGGGAGAACCGAGTAACTCACCAAAATGCCTGAAACTATCACCTTAGATACCTTTCTCAACTAAAAGCAATAGGAGAGTCAGTCATGGGAGTAACCAGGAAAAGCACAAGGACAAGGTTTCTATGTAGAGCTAAGTAATTGTTTTCTTCATTGTTAAGAGTTTCTAGAGATTGAGTCATCCTTGTCTTCCTGGTACAGAGAGGGAGACACCTTTACAATAGAGAGTTTCTTTATAAATCTAAATGTCTCTTCTACTCAGTTTTCAGAGCTTCTCCGATGTCTGCTGTTTCTTAAAAATAACCAGCTTAAAATAATTATTATGTTGGATAAATATATTTTGGAGTGGCAAATTCTTCTCTCCTACAAAAGCAGGAAATACATCACTGAGGTGATACTTGAGCAAACCTCTAAAGGAGGTGAAGGAGTGAACTATGCAGAGTTTCTGAGGTGGAACTGTGCCTGTGGTGTTCCATGTGGCCAGTGCAACCAGTGCATAGTGAAGGAGAAGGGGGTAATGGGGCATGAATCTCTGGGGTGACAAGGGCCCAGGTCTGATAGACTGTTGCAAGGACTTTGGTTTTTATTCAGAAAAAAACAATGTAAACCATTGTAGGTTTCTGACCAGAGGGATGGCATGACCTGATAAGTTTAAAAAGTGAAGAGTAGATGATAGCAGGAAAATTAAGGGCTGAAACAGGGTGACCACTTGATTAGAATATGAGTGTGGGATGCTGAGATAATTATTCACATTCTGCTTTTTTTTTTTTTTTTTTAAATGGGACTAACAGGATTTGCTAAGGGATTATATGTGAAGTGTCAGAAAGAGAGAACTTAAAATGATAGAAAGTGTTTTGCCTGAACAACCTGAAGGATGAAGCACCATTTATTGAGATGGTCTAATTTGTTATCTGTTGGGCAGGGCACAAACATAATTTTATTTGGGGCATGTTAATTTTTGAGATTTCTCTTAGATGTGCATGCAATCTAGATGTTAAATATACAGTTAGATATGCAAGCTTGAAGTTCAGCTGAAAGGTCAGGCCTGAAATAATCATACTGTCTCATCCTATGTTGCCTTTGCAACCAATGTTCTAGATGAATTCATCAAGGGAGTGAGTGTAGGGAGAGAAGAGGAAAGAATCTAGGATTGAGCCGCAGGACACTGTCACATTAAGAGGTCAGGGAGAAGAGGAGAAACCCAAGAGAGACCCAAGAGCAGCCTTAACGAAGGAGGAGGACCGGAGAGGGTGGCTTCCAGGAGTCTACTCAAGGTCAGGTTTTCAGAGAAGGACATGATGGCAAGTGCTGCTGAATCTGCCCAGAAATGCTGATACAGCTTTTCAAGGATAGAAGTCATGTCAACTGTTGATTAATTTAAAAATTTCAATGCCTGGATAGCTATTATTATATGTACTATCTAAATATTTTTACCTATTCCTTTCCCTTTTTTTGGTCTTTAATCCAGACTTACTGTGAACCAAAGTTGCTACTTGCACTTTTGACAAGGTGCAAATTGAATTATGCCAGTTTTACTCTTGTGCCTTTGGTGTATAAGACAAGAAGGATTCTAACCTCCATTTATACTGCTACAAAGAAATTAATGAGTATTTTCGAGTTCCTTGTTTGGTCACTTAATTGGCTGTGTGACAAAGAGCTCCGTGGTGCATGTCAAACAACTTTCGAAGTAGTCTAATGATTTGTGCTTTGCTTGACTTGTGGAACTCTTCCGTGTGGCCTGTCAGGCTGGATGTCCTTGTTAAAGTGGCTAGAATAAATTGGCTAGCAGTGTGCATACAATGTAGTATATTAACTACAGCAACAGGGAGTGCTTTTAGCAGCTCTTTCAAGAGATTTTAATGTTTGCCCATAAGCATCAAAGCCAACCCAAACTTTCATTTAATATAATTAAAAGGACATCTGAAAGTAGTTTGAATCACAGCAGGTTCTAGAGGTTTGGTAACCCTTTGTTAAAACCATGTGAACTTAATATATTTCACAGCTTGATAAATCTGCACTTGATTTGTGTCAGAAAGAGAGAAAATATAAATCTGCACCCTGCATGTTTCTTCAGCCCTGAACCTACTGCTAAAAGACATTGAGATCAAAGAAAGTGACTTCTGTCTACAAATCCAAAGTAGTTTCCTTTAGATCAAGAAGTTATCATTCTCTTCCATAAGTTATAATCATTAAATGCTGTTATCAGGCATTCATTTGGACAGGTCAGTTTATAAATGTAATGATTCAGATACCTCCAGAGGACAGTGACAGATGTTGGTGATGGAAATCCTGCTCTGACATGCAAGGAAAATCATTCTGGGAATCTCTCAAAATTTCCGTAGTTAATGTGTCAGGCCTGGCAGAGATGGCTGCCTTACAAAGTCATGTATGACTGTCTCTTCTGTTTTGCACATTTCCTATAAACAAACATCCTGGCTTCTATTTGTATATACATGGTTTTCAAAAGCTTCAGAAAGTAATTTAATGAGGATTCAAAAAAAAAAAAAAAAAAGCCCTTCTGTTTTTAAATAAAACATTTTCATCTAAAACAAAAGTATTTTCTCACTTCTTTTACCAGGTGGTATTCTCTTCTCGCTTATAAATTCCTGATCAAAGGCTGAATCATTACTTAATTGTAAAATTGTTTATTTAAAATCTATTCAAATAGTCCTTACTTTCTGAACATGAGTTTACCTTCAGAAAAGTTTTAAATACAGCCCTAACCGGTTTGGCTCAGTGGATAGAGTGTCGGCCTGCAGTCTGAAGGGTCCCAGGTTCGATTCCGGTCAAGGGCATGTACCTGGGTTGCGGGCACATTCCCAGTAGGGGGCGTGCAGGAGGCAGCTGATCGATGTCTCTCTCTCATCGATGTTTCTAACTTTCTATCCCTCTCTCTTCCTCTCTGTAAAAAATCAATAAAATATATTTTAAAAAATAGTTTTAAATACATAGAATATAAATAGATATTTCTATGCAAACAAGAGAATATACATCAATTTATTTTGCTATTACTTTAACAGCTTTTTGAGCACATAGCTAACGAGAAGAAAAAAAAGACATTAAAAGTAGTATTACAGATTTAAGATCCTGCTTTCTGGAAGTATCATTAACTTTTCTGATAAAGGTCAGAAAAGAAATGGAAATTTTAAGGGGTAATTTGCAGCAAAGTAGTTGCCTGATGGCTTGGAACCCCAACAAATGATATTTTAGTACCACTCCCAACAGAGTTATAATTTTGCTATTTTCCCTTATCAAATGTATGAATTTTGTACAGCTGGTAAGTAACAAACATAACTGTGGGCACTTGAACAAACCAGGGCTTTATTCTCACACATAAAAAAGAAATTCAGCCCTAGCTGGTTTGGCTCAGTGGATAGAGCATCAATCAGCCTGTGGACTGAAGGGTCCCAGGTTTGATTCCAGTCAAGAGCACATGCCTGGGTTGTGCGGGCTCGGTCCCCAGTATGGGATGTGCAGGAGGCAGCTAACCAATGATTCTCTCTCGTTGTTGATGTTTCTATCTCTCTCTCCCTCTCCCTTCCTCTCTGAAATCAATAAAAATATCCTATATGATAAAAGGCTAATATGCAAAACGACCAAACAGTGGAACGACCGGTCGCTATGACGTGCACTGACCACCAGGGGGTAGATGCTCAACACAGGAGCAAGCCTAAGCCAACAGTTGGACATCCTTCGAGGGTTCCTGGACTGTGAGAGGGTGCAGGCCAGGCTGAGGAATCCCTGCCCCCTCCCCCCCGCCCCAACTGCATGAATTTTGTGCACTGGGCCTCTAGTATTTTTTTTTAAATAAATCTTTATTGTTCAGATTATTACAGGTGTTCCTCTTTTTTCTCCCCCATAGCTCCCCTCCACCTGATTCCCCACCCCACCCCATGCCCTTACCCCCCGCCACTGTCTTCATCCATAGGTGTACAATTTTTGTCCAGTCTCTTCCCGCACCCCTCAGACCCCCTTCCCCCTGAGAATTGTCAGTCCACTCCCTTTCTATGTCCCTGATTCTGTTATATTCATCAGTCCATTCTGTTCATCACATTTTTTATTCACTTGATTTTTAGATTCACTTGTTGGTAGGTATGTATCTGTTGTCATTTTGTTGTTCATAATTTTTATCTTTACCTTTTTCTTCTTCCTCCTCTTCTTAAATAGTACCCTTCAGCATTTCATGTAATCCTGGTTTGGTGGTGATGAACTCCTTTAGCTTTTTTTTATCTGTGAAGCTCTTTATCTGACCTTCAACTCTGAATGATAGCTTGGCTGGGTAGAGTAATCTTGGTTGTAGGTTCTTGCTGTTCATCACTTTGAATATTTCTTGCCACTCCCTTCTGGCCTGCATAGTTTCTGTTGAGAAATCAGCTGACAGTCGTATGGGTACTCCCTTGTAGGTAACTAACCGTTTTTCTCCTGCTGCTTTCAAGATTCTCTCTTTGTCTTTTGCCCTTGACATTTTAATTATGATGTGTCTTGGTGTGGTCCTCTTTGGATTCCTCTTGTTTGGGGTTCTCTGTGCTTCCTGGACTTGTAAGTCTATTTCTTTCACCAGGTAGGGAAAGTTTTCTGTCATTATTTCTTCTAATAGCTTTTCAATATTTTGCTCTCTCTTCTTCTGGCGCCCCAAAAATTCGGATGTTGGTACACTTAAAGTTGCTCCAGAGGCTCCTTACACTATCTTCCTATTTTTGGATTCTTTTTTTGTTTTGTTTTTCTGGTTGGGTGTTTTTTGTTTCCTCATATTTCAGATCTTTGTTTTGATTCTTGGGGTCCTTTGATCTACAGTCAAATTTCTGTATATTCCTTATTTCAGACAGTGTATGCTTAACTTCTGACTGGTTCTTTTCCATTTTTTTGGCATTCTCATTAAGGTCCTTGAAGGTCTCACTAAGCTCCTCGGAGGTCTCATCAAGTTTCTTGGCGGTTTTTAGAAGATTCTTGAGTAACCTTATAAATGTGGTTTTGAACTATATGTCCAGTAGTTTGCTTTCCTCCATTTCTTTCATTCGTGACATGTTTCTTTGTATCCGCATTTTGCTGCTTCCCTGTGTTGATGGAGTGGTTTTCTGTGGTAGGTGGCCAGTGGTTCAGCCTATCACCTGAGGTGGACACTCTTGGTGCACCCCTTTGTGGGCTGAGTGCAAAGTCTTGGTGTAGTTAAGCCTTGATTGCTGTTGGTACACTGGGTGGAATTGACCTCCTGGCCAATAGGCTGTGAGGACCTGCTGTGTCTATAATGGAAGAACTGCTGTGCTGGAGACATGCTTATGGGGCAGGACTTGCTTCAGTGGGGCTTTGGTGCTCACTGAGTCTGCCTCTTGAATGTGTCACTTATGGATGTGAGTAGTTGAAATCTGGTGTTGTCTCACACTGACCACTAGATACACTAGCTTCTGGATCTCCAATGGGGTGCAGGTCAGCTACTGTCTGAGGCCACCCAGCAGGCGCTACAGCGAGAACTACAGTTTTCTCTTTGCTTGGGGTTTGGAGGTTTTGGAGCTGTCTGACCAGAGCTGCAGTTTATTAGGTTAAGCTGTGATAGGGCAGTCCATTCATATGCAAAAGCCACTGCATGGAGCTTGGGTGGGTTTGTAGATTGTGTGGGGCGGGGTCTCAGGGAGTCACTAGACTAGGGCGTGGCAAACAGAGATGGCTGCCAGTCAGCGGTCTCTGTGTCTCCGTGTTTCCAAGTCCCTGCATCCCGCTCCCCAGTGTAGTAAACAATGATTGCTGCGTGCACCTCTGCAAGAAAGCCACCCTCACTTTCTGACCTGATGGCAGACAGTCCAGCTTCTCCCTGTAGGAGTTTGGGTCCCCAGCATCTCCCCAGAAACTGGAGTTCAGAGTAATCGGGAGCTTGTCTCCCTTTGGGTTGAAAAAAGCAGCGCACCCAGTCGCCCGCTGCCAGCCCGATTCGCGCGCCTCCGTACCTCATCTTTTCAGCACTTGTACACATCTCAGTGCTCTTTTCTCTTTCCTTCTAGTTGTAGAACTTCCACTCAGCCAGCTTTCCCATGGTTCTGGGTGATAGACGTTTTGTCTTTTAGTTGTAGTTTTGAAATTGTTGTGTGAGGCAGCAGTTTAGGTGTTTACCTATGCCTCCATCTTGGTTCTGTGAGTGGGCCTCTAGTAAAAAAAAAAAAAAGAAAAAAGAAAAGAAATGCAGACATGACAGGTCAGGATTAGCATGAAAACACATTCATAAAAAGTTTCATATGCTTTTCTGCTCTATTATGTTTAGCATATGGGCTTCTATCCTCAGTGACAAGATAGCTACTGACATGATACCTATTTAGGTTCCAATCATCACTTCATGCTAATCTCTGAACAGGAAGGAGAAAGACAAGTAACCAAAAGAGGCATCTCTTTTAGAACTCCCCAGAAGTCTTACCCAACTACTTCTGACCATATCCCATGGGCTATCATTCTGCATAGCTAAACCCTACATTAATAGGGATAGCATTGCAGCTGGGCATAGTGTCCCATGATTCTGTGTGTTTGGTAAGAGAGTTACTGGACAAATAGCATTCTTACATGCAACCAGAAATACTTTTTCCTTGTTTAATGATACAGATAGATATCTTCATCCAGGTTTGATGTGCTAATATTCCATAGATAGATTTATGCCATAGGGTTACATTTGAACCCTATGTACAGATTAATATGTTGTTTGTAATTATTCAGTTAGTTATAGTCTAAGGGCAATCATTCTGTTTAAAGAATTAAACAATATATATTTCAAATCATTCTCAGACAGCCTTTTTACATGGTTTAAAACCCAGAAACTAGGGAAACTGCATTACTAACTCTGGGGCATGTCACTGACATTGTGCTGTGTCTGTGTGGTGTTCCCTTGGAGATCCATAGTGCAACTTCACATCGTACCTCTCTCCTGTTCATTCACCTTCCTCTTTCAAAGCAATCATTATCAGCCTCTTAAATATCCTACCAGAGAAGACTTTTTAAAATCAATTCCATGTTTTTATAATCTTTCTTTATAAGTTTTCCCATACAATCACAAGGTAGTGTTGTTCTTCTTGCCTAGAAAAAACACACACAAAACTTTGGGATTAGCTAGTGGCAAATAAGGTATCATTGTACTACTGAACAGAACCAACATGTAGAGCTAATCACAAGGTGGACTGTATCATGGTTTATAGCAACAAAACATCAGTAGGAAACCCATTGAGTAAACTGCTGCACCAAATAATAGAATACTTTTGAGCCACAGGGAGAATGAGGTAGATCTTGTTTTGACCTAGGAAGACAGGTGTGATATATTATGAAGTAAAAACAAACAAGCAAGCAAAAATCAACAGTGAACAGCATGATTATAGTGATGGCATTTGTTTGTGTGTATGTGTAAATATTTGCCAGTCTGGAAGGAATACAACAAACTGTCAAAGTGATTCTTTTTGGGTGAGGTGGGAGTTGTTGTTCCATAGGTAGACTTTCAGGTTTTAATTTATATACTTCTGTATTTTTTAACTCTTTATAAGCATTTACTGTTTATTTTTATTTATTTTTTTTTTACTAAAGAATATTTTTTGGAACAGTTTTAGATTTACAGAAAAAATGACAGAAAAGTAGAGAAAATTCTCATATATCCCTCCTATATGTATAATTCCCTCAATTATTAATATCTTACATTAGTATTTACATTTATTACAATTTATTTTATTTATTATACTTAATATTACAGTGTGCATTTATTACAATTAATCAATATTGATATATTATTATTAGCTAAAAGTGCATAGTTTAATTCAGATTTCCTTAGTTTTTACCTAAGTCCTTTTTCTGTTTCAGGATCCTACCCAGGATATCACATTGCATTACATACATACATATCTATACTAATAAAAGGGTAATATGCTAATTAGACCAGACGTCCTTCCAGACAAAGTCACGGTGGCAGGGGCCAAGGCACAGGCGGTTAGGGGTGATCAGATCAGCAAGGGAGAGTAGTTAGGGGTGATCAGGCCAGCAAGAGAGAATGGTTAGGGGCGATCAGGCCAGTAAGCGAGAGTGGTTAGGGGCAATCAGGCTGGCAGAGAAGAGCAGTTAGGGCCAATCAGGCAGGCAGGCAGAGTGGTTAGGGGTGATCAGGCAGGCAAGCAGGTAAGCCGTTAGGAGTCAGCAATCCCAGATTGTGAAAGGGATGTCCGAGGGGTCCTGGATTAGAGATGGTGCAGGCCGGGCTGAGGGACTCCCCACTCCCCCATGCATGAATTTTGTGCACTGGGTCTTTAGTACATGCATAATATTACAATTGTCATGTCTCCTTAGGCTCCTGTAGGTGTGATAGTTTTTCTAACTTCTCTACAAGCTTATCCTTTTTAATGTTAGGAAAATATATTTTCCATTAAAAAAATAATTAACCTCTATACTTTAAGAAGAACATAGAAATGTTCTTTGATTCACTGACATACTTCATGCACTGTTCAAGGTGCACCAATTCAGGGGTGAAGACAGAAAGGATTTCTACTCTTGCGGAACTCACATCCTAGTTCAGCAAACTGGGAATAGACAGTAAATCAATCAAAATAATAAAATAAAATAATGGCAGAAATGAAAATAGAGTCATGTGAATTCAAGTGACTAGTTGGTTACTTTAGATTGTGTTTATCAGGGAAAACGTTCCAAGCTGAGTCTGGGCATTACAGGATCAGCCATGTGCCTATCTGCAGAAAAAGCATTCCAGGATCAGAGGTCACCCAGACCATTGGCAGTCAGCTGAGGAGGAATGGTTGGAGAGTTCCGAAAATAGAAAGAAAGCCAGTGTCCTGAAGCAATTGGTTGAAGGAGGATATAAGGATAGGAAAACTATGGAAAGGGGTCAAGATTCTGAATGCTATTAAAGAACTTTAACCAGGGAAATGACATATTTTTGCAAGATTATTTTGGTTGCAAGCTTAGTTTTCCTCTGCTATGCATTCTTACAGCTTCAGCTATCACCTTTATGTAGGTGATGCTCAAAAAAACATTAACCAACTGCTTTACACATTTAGAAATTCTTCTGTTAATCCATTCTCCCTACTGCTGAATAATGTTTTAAAAATGCAAATCTGATCATGATGTAACCCCATTCCATTACGCTCTTTTTCCCTTAAGAAAAAATTTCCTTTTTTGGACTGTAGTGTTTGAGAGGTTGACTCTTTTTTGTTAATTTCCCACACTTTTAACCATTGCCTCCCACATCCTTGGATTCTATACTCCCAAACCACATAAGTACTGGCAATTCATGTCTCTCTGCCTTTGTGGTCATAATATCTTTTGTTTAAATTACTTCTAGATTTGTTCTCCTTTCTGATCCTTTCATCTCAGTAATTTTGACTTAATCTGTCATCACCACTTTATATGTCAGTTACCTTAAGGAAGCACTCTTTGTCCCAGTTAGTCTGGATAAATGCCCTCTTATGTGAACTTACAACACCCTCAGTTTTCCTCTTATTATAGCAATTATCAAACTATTTTAATATCTCTTCACTTTTCTATCTCTGAGCTCCTTGGGAAGGAACAGTGCTACTTTTATTTTTATATCCTCAAGACCTTTTAGATTGTACTTACCAATACAAAGTGACTTCTAAATATTTACCATTTACCAGGCTTGCATTCTCATTGCCTACTGGTATGTCCATTGCAGTAGAAATCCTCAAAACACGTCTACACTCACAATTGCCAATCCCTCTCCCATTTTCCCTTAAATTCACCTCATCAGTATCAGTATTTTGCCCCCACCACTTCACTGCAGCTGCACTTGTTGCGGTCATTAATGACATCATGCTGCTAAACTCAGGAGTCAGTTGTCAATCCATTTTATTGACCAGTCAGAAGCATCTGACCATTGTTTACCCCCTCTTCCTTGATACAACTCATTCTCTTGGTTTTCCTTCTATTTTGATGCTTTTTTCCAGCCTCCTCTGATGGTTCCTTCTCTTCTCCCAAACCCTTAAGGTTGGAGTGCCCTCTAGCTCAATAGTTAACCCCCTTGTTTTCTCCTTGTGCAGTCACTCCCTTGGTGATCTCACTGGTTTAACAACCACCTGTTTGCCTGTGATCCACACATTTTATCTCTAGAACAGACCAGTCTCCTGAACTCCTAAATTAATTTTCAAGCTAATTTCCTAACATCTTCATTTTATTGTCTAATAGGCACTCCAAACATTCCATGGCCATAACTGAATTTCTAACCTCCACCCGCAAAGTAGTTTTACATGCAGTCTGCACCTACTCAGTTAATGTGGCTCATCCCCACCCTAGTTTATTTTTGTTTGATCCAAAGGTGGCCTCCTTTGCATTTGGAGCATCCAAAGCCTGTGCTCACTTGGCAACTTTCATTCAATTGTTCAATCTGATTGGAATATCTGCTCCACATATCTGCATGGCTAACTCCCTCAACAACGTTGTGTTTTCTGAATCGTTGTCTTTTCATTGAGGCCTACCTGGATTATTTTACATGAAATTATGGGCCACCTTCTCCCCAACCCCTGACTCGAGATCTCTCTATCATTCCTTCTTAAATTTTATTTTACATGGTACTTAGCTTTTAACTGTCATCTCTCTATCTATCATCTCTTTATCTATCTATCTATCTATCTATCTATCTATCTATCTATCATCTATCTATCATCTATTATCTATCTATTTATCATCTAGCTAGCTATCATCTATCTGTCTATTTTTTTTAATTTCCTTGCCAGAAAGTTCACTTTTAGGATTTATTTTTCTCAGCTTTGTTTAAATTATATCCCAAGTGTTTAAAACAATGTTGGCACATTTTAAATGCTAAAAACAACAACAAAAACATATTAAATGGAAAAATGTCCTACTTTAAAGTAAAGATGTATAACACTGAAATGATTATCCTTCAAAAGCAGATTTTCTGTGGTTTTTCTCTTTATTTTACAATCATTCTACCAATTACCCAGAAAGAAATCTGGTGTTATTATTATTTAAAGAAGAATGGCTTTTGGGATGCTTTTATGTTTGAGTTCATTTGGAAACTGATGCAAACCCTTTTCCTGTGACTTCTGTAATACTAAGCTGTTGTTCTAGCTACTTTTTCTTCATCTCAATTGTCAACTATTCTTTCTGCATTTTCTCTCCTATTGTTAACATTTCTGGGCCATCAATTCTTCTCCCTGTACTCAGTTTATCTGGGAAACGTCAGACATATCAATGGCTTTAATAAGCTTACGCAAATTTATGATGCCTAAATCTCAATGTCAGATATTTGAGTAACCTGAAGGCAGAATGTGTTAAGAACATTACCCCAAAATATGCTACATTGGCACATTAATTATTTTGAGATGAAGTCCATTGAGAAACAGTAGATATTCACCCTCTTTCTGTCTAAAAGTAGATCATAAAATTTCCCATGTACCAGAAAGAGAACATTCTTATCACCAGAGACAGGCAGTCAATGCCAAAATGGATCTTTGAAAACAAACATACTAAATTAACTCTTATCTTCCATTTGATTCCCCTATGTATTTTCTAGTCACTTTCCCACAATTTACTGCTGCTAGAAGCTTAAACCTTTTTTATTTATCTCGCCACTTCACAAATTTGTCATTCTTTGTTTTAAAAAGTATTAAGCTCTCAGTCCAAACTGATTCTTCAGGTCTTCATTTTTTCCTATGAAGGTTCCTGTGTGTACATAAATGAAATGTTTGTGCTTTTCTTCTGTCAATGTATCATATGTCAGCTTAGTTCTCAGGCCCAGTCACAGAACATAACAAGGAGGAAGTCAGGTTTTTCCTCCCCAACAAGGCTTATCTAGACCTTTGTAATTGGCACGCTTCAAGTCCTTTGCATTCAAAATAGGCACTCTGAATTTATCATGTTCAGCACCCTCTTCCCCCACATGCACTTATACTGTCTAACTTTTAATGAATGGAAATTTGCTCCTCTTCCTTTATTCCCATTTTAAGTGTCACCTTATTGCCTATTTCCAAATTCTGTGCACCGTACTTTTTTATTGCTCTCTCCAACTGACTTTAATTAATCAACAAATCATTTTAAATATCTTTGGAATATCAAATTTCTCCATCCGCAGAGCCAGAATGCATGAGTTTGAACCCTGGCTCTGCCTTATGTTAGCTAATTACCCGTTAGCAAATTACTTCTCTGAGTCTCAATTTTCTCACTGCAAGATGAGGATAATAATCATATCTACCTCATTGGGTTATTGTCAAAATTAAGGAATTGATGCATAGAAAACATTCAGATGAGAATCTGGAACACATTCAATAAATATTAGCCATTATAACATATTACTTCCCTACTTTTAATTTTTCAGTGACTTGTTACCTTTAAGAAGAGTTGCAAGTGTCTTACTTAACATGGCTTGAAAGCCTCTTTGAAAATTAGCTTTCACTCACTAATCTAGCCATTGAACCCTTTGCACTCTTTGCTCTTCCATAAGGAATTGTTTTCAGTTCCTCTGAGGGGCTATTGTCTCTCACTGCTGTACCTATAAGCACATGATCTACACCATGCTTATCTAGTTAATGTGGAATTTAAACTTGGAATTATACTTCATGAGCCTTTCCAATACAGAGCTTGAACCCCGTGTTTCCACTATTATAATGCCTGTCATGCTGTATCTTAATTATTTGTGTAGTTGTCTGGTCTCTCTATATTGTTATCATTTTGAGGGAGAATGAATGTATCTGTCTATCTTTCCACATTCCACTTGAAAACACTTTGTTAATATTTGTTGAATGAATGTTGAGTTAATGAGAGTTTTAAATCAAGTTTATAGCTCCATTTAATTCCTATAACAATATAGATTTACTAGGGGCCCAGTGCATGAATTAGTGTGCCTTGAAAGGAACTGTGGGCCGCGAGGCTGCACTGTGCACAGGCTTGGGTCTTGGCCCATCCTCCGCACCCCCGCCCAGCCCCTCCCGCTATGGCCCCAGTCCCCTGTCTGCTGGCAGCTCTGCTCCTGCTGTTGCTGCTCCCACATGCTGATGGCGCCAGCCCCGCTCGCACCCGCTGACAGTGCAGAGCGAATGGGGCCAGCGCCAGCAGCGGGTGCGAGCAGGGCCAGCGCCATCAGCAAGTGCAAGTGGTGGTCGCAGCTGCTGCCCCAATTGCCCCTCAGGAGCAGGGGGAGGTGGAGAAGCCCTCAAGGGCGATTGGGGATGGCAGTCACTACTCACACCTGCTGACAGTGCCAAGTGATCTGGACCCAGTGGGTGTGAGCAATAGCTCCAGTGCTGGCAGCAGGTGTGAGCACCAGGCGGGATCATGGTGTGCGGGAGCAAATAATTTTCAGTAACCACCGGAGGCTTGCCCCAATGACAGCAACCTGTGCCCCGCCTTGGTCTGGCACCCCCACTCACCTGCTCCACCATCCTGCCACAGCCAATGCCCACCATGTCCTGCACTCTGGCCCCTGCTGCCGACCCCTGCCATGTTCCACGCACACCCCCTGGTGATCAGCACACGTCATAACGACCAGTTGTTTGGTTGGTTGGTTCTTCCACCGTTCAGTCTATTTGCATATTAGGGTTTTATATCTATAGATTTGGCAGCATTTGATCAGTTTAAATATACTTGAGATTTGTAAACTGAGTCAATTACAGCTTGCTAAAAATAATACATTTTTAAATAACAAGAGGTCTCTTGAACAGACAGAGTGTTTTATATGAAATTTTAGTTTTATCTTGTTCCACTGTTAAAGGTTCTTATCATATTAAGGTCAGTTGTATTATACAATCTAATTTTAATTAAAACTTGAAAATGCCAATACTTCACTGTAATATAAAAGGGAGTTCAGAGATTAGTAGTTTTTAGATGCTTAATAATGTTAAATGACAATGATTATAAAAGGAACCTTAGGTTTATTGATCAGATGTGTAAATATCAATCACTCAACTTGACTTCTAATAAAAAACCTGCAAATTCAAAACTTTTAAACACTCTTCCAATACTTGACCTTTAAAATTTTTATTTGAATCAATATCTAAACATAAGTACACTGTGCCTATTCAGTAATGATTTTAAACTTGTGTTCTATTTTATTTTATCCTCAACAGATAAACCTCATATCAAGAAGTAAAAAATGAAGAACAAAAGAAAAGTTGTTTTATTTTTTTCAAATTATAACTAAATAACTATATATAAATATGGTCAGAAAATAGGAGATGAGAGCAGAGAACATCTGAAAACTTATTTTTCTTTCTCTACATATGCTGAGATTTTATCATGAAGAAAAATATTTAATAGCACTGTATATAAAATATATAGTAAAACTAAAAGCAATGTTCAGCAAAATGATTTCAGTATATATTGTTAAAGAAATAGTGAATTCTGGAGAACACATCAAAAAACAAAGATGTGGAAATAAAGAGTAAAATAAAATTTCTAGGCATTATTCAAAAGAATGCCAGCAATGTATTTATTTAAATTTATCTAGTCATAGGAAATCATTGCTTTTAACTTTCTAATAGGCTGTCTAATAATACTTTGCATAGTTATAAAATTTTGTTTTGTTTTAACACATAAGAATGTTAAAAAAAATGAACTTACATAGAATTTATTTCTCCTTTTGTTATTTTTCTTGGCTTCATAAGTCAGCTCTCCAGTCATTCTTTGATATGTTTTCCGAGGAAATGTTGCTTTAAAAGAGCTCTAAACATATAACTACTTTGCGTAAACATTTTAATGACAATACATTTTCTATAGTAAAGCCCCAAATTCTATCATGCTGAAGTTCTTCAAAGACCTGACTTCTACCTACCATTTTTCTACCATATTCACACTCTTTCTGTGAACCACACATTCTCCTTATCCCAAACCTTACTCATGTTCTATCCTATTTTTTTAAATCATCAACTTGCTTATTATGCCCTTTAGCCTCAAATTTCCTTATCATAATCAAGGCAAATTTATTCATCTTTTAGAGTCTAACTCAAAATCAAACACCTCTGGGATCTTTTCTTGTTCCTCTTCAGCAAGAATTTCTCTTTTGTTCCATCTGCAGTAAGTTTATAGCTCTATTTTGTGCTGACCTTTGGCCCTTAGGCAAATTGAGAGTTCACTGTATGTTTTCCATCTCTTTCCATCAAAGAGTGAATTCCCTAGTTCTTTGCATAGCATGCATATTTTGCATATTTAATAAAACCTCATTGAATTATATTGAAAGTAAGCTTTGATACACTTAACATTGTGGAATATATGGTTATGCATAATGGTCCGCATTGACTACAATAATGTGTGGTTCTGTTTTTCTCTTTGAACTCTCCTTAATTCTCTCTAATGTTGCTTGCTATCTTCCCATACCATGCTGGTGTATCTGAGCACTTTTTCTTTCAGAAGACTTCTTAGGAGACCTGGCAAAAAGTTCCAGTTCTAGAAGAGGATGTTTTCAATTTTCCTATTGTATACAAGGTCATTAATGATTTGATAGTAAATGTAGGTTATCTGTTTAGTGGGCATTTATTGAATAACCAAAATATCTCAAGGTACTAAAATTTCCCTGGGGAAAACACAAATGAACAAGACCTCTTCCCTGCGAATGTCATCGTCTAGTGCCAGGCGTCCTCAAACTACGGCCCGTGGGCCACATGTGGCCCACCGAGGACATTTATCCAGCACGCCGGGCGCTGCCTGTCCTGCTTAGCAGCCGACTCATCCCAGGCCCGCAGTGCACATAAGAATTTGTTCATAGTTCGTTTTTTGTTTTTTTTTTTAAACTATAGTCCGGCCCTCCAACGGTCTGAGGGACAGTGAACTGGCCTCAGTTTAAAAAGTTTGAGGACCCCACTTTTGTTGAAGGACAGATATAAAATAGTCATTTGGATAAATAAATACATGATACTTTAGGTAATAACACATGATACAGAGAAAATAAACCAGGTAATAGATTTAATAGTGGGGAGATTCTTCCTAGATACCGATAATGGAAGGCCTTATTGAGCAGCTGATAACTTAAGCTAAAACCTGGATGAGCTTATGATTAAAAAGCTTGCTTTAGAAAAATCCAACAGTGGTAAAGTTAAGTATCTTTTCACAAGGCATTCATTCGATTTGGATCTTAAGTTTGTTGGTTTTTAAGCGAAGGGCAAGGGATGGGTGAGTTCCCCAGGTGATCCTGCCTGCCTCCTTTGAGATGTACTGCTCTCCTGGGTAGGAAGTGACTTTGACGTTTCTCACCATAGATCCTTGTTTGTATTTTTGCTAAGGCCTCTTAGCCTATTTCACAAGCACATGCTCTTTGAATAATGACAAAAGTTGTTTTGGGGAAGATATATAGCTAGTTTTCTTCCCAAATTTTTTCACAATAGTTATAACAAATAACTAAGTCCTCCCCCTTTTGAAATATGTAAAGTGTGATTATATAGTTTATAATGATTTAACAAACATACAATTACTAGTATATGAGTAAAACTAGTCAAATGATTTGCTTAAGATCTGAATAATTATAAGAGGTCCAAAAATGTTGTGTAAAGCAAAAATATGTCCAGAAGGATATGGTATGTCCATGATTCTGGTTTGAATCTAAGTGATTTTTGACACTTTCTAATTTATATTTGATTTTTAGAAATAGTCAAAAGTCACTTTAGACTCTAAGAGTAGAAGTCTAAAAGTCACTTTAGACTTCTTCCTGCCAGCCTGATCGACGCCTAACTGCTCCCCTGCCACTTTAGAGACTGATCTAAAGTTTAGAGTCTAGTCAGTAAACTATTTAATGAGAATAGTATAATCTGATAGTGGATGTCCCTATATAGCCTCATATTGAAACATAATGAAACTAATTTTCTTGTATAGTTGACACTTCGTTGATTAGTTAAAAAACATAAATTTGTCCGAAGGCACACTGAACTTTGGTGGCAGAAGTAGGATGCAAATTTCCAGCATCCATTTCCTATTTAGTTACTGGTAATTGTTAAAAGATAATGAGCCCTGGCCCAGTAATTCAGTTGGTTAGAGCATCGTCCTAGTATGTCAAGGTTGCGGGTTTGATTCCCATAAGAGCACATACAAGAATCATCAATAAATGCATAAATAAGTGGAGCAACAAATTGATGTTTCTCTCTCTCGCTCTCTTCACTCTCACTTTCTCTCGAGCTCTCTCTCTCCCTTCCTCTGCCTGTCTCTAAAAGCAATAAGTAAAAAAAAAATATCTAAAGAGATAATAAAGTGAGTTAGTATTTAGTTTCCGGCAAGGACATTGTTAATTAAATTTACTTCTCAAAATTTTAGGTTATTTCAATCTGTAGGTGTCCAAACCATTAGGTGATTTTTTTCCCTCAGATCAACACATTGAGAATATACATTTTTTTAAGATAAATTCTGGACCGATCTTATTTTCTTCCAAGTTTAGAATGTAAATTTTAGGTCAGAAAAATATTTATAGCAGCAAAGAGAAATCAGTGAGAGTTGTTGACCATTAAAATGATGTCCTAGTACCTCACTTTAAATTTCTTGAACATTTCCCATTCAACTTGGTTTTACATATAGTTAGACTCATTTCTTTGTAACCAAATAAAGTTAAAATTAACCTGTTTTTAAAGAGATGGTGTTGACCTTATAAAGGCTATGTAAATGACTAGTTTGACAAAATGTTTTATGATCAGAGATCATCATTTGTGCGTAAAAATGTACAAATGTATACCGTAAATGTATAGGAAAACAAAATATAGATACCCTTTTATCATTGACTAGAGGCCTGGTGCATAAAATTTGTGCACTGGAGGAGGGGTGTCCCTCAGCCCAGCCTGCACCCTCTCCAATCTGGGACCCCTCAGGGTATGTCTGACTGCCGGCAGTCGGACATCCCTATCATAATCCAGGACTGCTGGCTCCCAGCCGCTCACCTGCCTGCCTTCCTGATTGCCCCTAACCGCTTCTGCCTGATCACCCCCTAACTGCTCCCCTGCCAGCCTGATTGATGCCTAACTGCTCCCCTGCCAGCCCGGTCACCCCCAACTGCCCTCCCCTGCTGCCTGGTCGCCCCTAACTGCCCTCCCCTGCAGGCCTGGTCCCCCCCAACTGCCCTTCCCTGCCTGCCCGGTCGCCCCCAACTGTCCTCCCCTGCTGGCCTGATCGCCCACAACTAACCTCCCCTGCCTGCCATCTTGTGGTGGCCATCTTTGACCACATGGGGGCGGCCATTTTGTGTGAGGGCATGAGGGTCAATTTGTATATTACCTATTTATTATATAGGATGAGTTGTGACTATTTAATTGGCCTTCATTAAATTGGTAACCAGGACATGTCAACAATCATTGGAAAGCTTAAACAAATTGTATTAATTATAATGTTATCATTAAGATTTACTTACTTGAGGGGTATCACTAGCAGAAAACAGGTTAGTTTGTTCAAGCCTTTTGAACACACATTATAAACTATTTACTAGTAATACATATGTTGCTATACTCTCCCGTTCTCTGAGTTGATCAGAGTTGTTTCTTTTTCTTATTTTTTTCTTTAATTTTTTAATTTAAAAAATGAAAAGCAATTAAGGCCAGAATAGAAATATTATTATCTTCAGAGAAATATTCCCTGGGGTGAAGTTAAAATGAATCAATGTAGGATTGTTGACTAATGTTAAAATGGCTGCTTCTGAAAGAACAGGCATAATTTCTGTTGCATGTGGAATTTTCAGAGCATTTCTAATGAATTCAGAGGATCATCCAATCCCAGAGAGAGTACTTCCTTGCACTACAGAGTGGTGTTCGCTATTTGGCTTTAGAAAATACTGAACTTCTTTTTGGTTGTTTCTCTTCTGTCTGGCACCACCATTTCGGCATATCCTGTTGGCGTCAGAGAACTTCCTGAAAAGCAGGTCGTTTTGTTGTGATCCGGAGATGCTTTTGTCTGGCTTCCAAGCTGTGTTTTAAACTCAGAACAAATGACAGAGCTAAGCACACTAGGTGAAAATTCCCCTTCCTTGGACTCATGAGAGATTTTTTTTTTTAATGATACAAAGTACTCAAGTAGGACTATTACAAAAAAGTCTAGTGAAATAGATTTTTGGCCAGAACTTGGAATAGCTGGGAAGAATATCAAGAAAAGCAAGTTTTATCAAAAGGCAAATGAGCTTTTGAAGCTGGTGTTAATTGGCAGCCAAGGTGTTTCATTATGAAGCCGAGTTTTTAACAGTTGTTACTTGCTGACTATGAAAACCCCAGCCAGCAGAACACACTGCAGTGCATGCGTGTCTGTTTCTCCAATCTCTCCCAGCCCCTCTCCTAACTTGTCAATAATTGGAGTCCTGTTTTAAAGCTCCCCTGTGCTGCCTAGAAAGTGCTTGTGTTGGCTGTTTATTCAACTTTTATTTCCGGAGAAGATGGGTATTTCATAATCAAAGGGTTCAGGGAGGATCACTTTCAGACTTCAGATGTTGTATTTTTCTATTTTGCAATCCTCTATGTTTGAATGAAACCTTAAGAAGATCTTACTGGGAGAACCATTTTTTCTTTGTAACCTAGAGCATAAAGCTAACCACAGGAAATATTCAAGTTATAACTACAGAGGTGATTCTTTTGGATAAAGCCATGTGAAATGTGGTGCTTTATCTCTATGTGTGAGTGTACCTACTGCTGCTTTTTTTAAGGAAAAACACCTGAGGGCCATACGTAGCAAGTTCCCACTGTTGATTCCCCTGCCCAAGAGTAAACAGTGTGAAGGTTTCTCTCCACACGTAACATAGCCAAAGCCCCTGGGAGTATGTATACTTTGATATTTCCCCATTCTGACATTTTACCAGCTGGCTAAGAAAAAAATTGATTTGCTCTGTGAAGCCTCAACCTGTAGGCAACACATTCTTTTACTGGCCTATCTATAGCCATCCTTTTGATTTCTATTGTGTTCAGCATCTAGTTTTATGGTGATGTATAGAAAAAAATTATTTTCTGTGGGTGATGTGACTCAGGTGTTGGCTTAAATTACTTGCCAACAGTTCACCAGCCAAATAATTTAAAGCCTTACTGAAGCCTTGCTGTTGATTCTAAGAAATAAGCATGACTGTATCTGTTGTCCTTTCAAAACAAAAGCAGGTTTTCCTCCTGCCTTGCAAAGTCTCAGCTCTGGTTTTACAGAACAAAATAATGAACACTTCTGCTGCGGCATGTCACAGGGGAGGCTGGGACAATACTGAACTCCTGCACACCTCTGATCCTTGCTTGCCGCACAACATGTACGCCTGGATCTCTGACAGCTCCGCGGGTTCACTGGAGACCTCTGTCATTGTGTTCATCCTCTTGTAGGCAATGGTCGAGACAGTTAACAACCTCCTTCAGCCACAAGCCTTGAATGCGTGGAGAGACCTGACTACAAGCGATCAACTCCGTGCAGCCACCATGTTGCTTGACACCGTGGAGGAAAGTGCTTTTGTGCTGGCTGATAACCTTTTGAAGACTGACATTGTCAGGGAGAACACAGACAATATCCGTAAGTGGCCTTTGTTGTACAGAAGGGCCAGAGACCCTTGGGCAGCAGAAGAGGGAAAAGAGAGTATCTATGGTGGCCTAGATATTATGAGTAGTACTCTGTTCTTTAAAAGGATATCTGTCATTAAAAGGATATCACCTGTCATTGGCTTAAAGGGCCCTCATAATCATGTATGTTATCCTCCTTTGGACATTCCAGTATTGGTTATATTAGTCTGGGATCACTTACAGTGAGGTTCATGTAATTTTTTTTGTTTTTAATGTATATTTGTTTATATGTACATACATGTATGTATCATACTATTTAAAAATTTATCTTCCTAAGACAGGGCTTATGGGTCACTTCAGTCATAATAGGAGTGTCTCTGAATTACATACTATAAAGAAATCATTCATTAAGTTAGGGTTTAAAACAATTTCCGATAACTGTGTTATTGGCTCATAGGAGTATAAATCTATTTTTATTGTGTATAAGGATGTAGCTGATAGTTTTATTTCAGAAGAATTGATAAAGCTGTTTCAAACTTATTAGATTTAAATATAGATCAATATTGATATAATAGTGCAGCTCTAGATTTTAAAGGCATTTATATCTAATTCATAAAATAAAGATAATATTTTGAAAATAAACTTTAAGTCAATGACCAAGTATAAGGATTTGAGCTGGAATTTTAATTCTTTTTTTAGTTTATAACTGATACAACTGAATTCTTATTTACCTGATATTCATTGTTTTATTTGCTTTATTTTGAAGAACCGTATGATTATAAAACCATACTTCCTAAATAAAAGATTGAACCACTGTAAAGCATGACAAATAGAACATTAATTGCAGTGTTTTGATTGCAGGACCTTTTCAGTGATCTAGAAAATCACCTTAGCTCTGCAGTATTTCCCAGTAAGCGCTGATCTCTCTTTGCCGTTGACAGAGTTGGAAGTTGCAAGGCTGAGCACAGAAGGAAACTTGGAAGACTTAAAATTTCCAGAATCCCTGGGTCATGGAAGCACCATCCAGCTTTCTGCAAATACTTTAAAGCAAAATGGACGAAATGGTAGGTCAGAGTCTATTTGTTCAGCTTGGCAGAATTAAGCTTATCAATGCATTGCTTATTGGCCTGGAATTTTAAATGTGCTGTTCAAAACCTGCTCTCCTGCTCATCTGCTGTCTGTCTCCTCTCATCCACTATACTCATTCTCCTGATCTTCCTCCTCTTTCTGTCAACTGCACCAACACTAGAGAAATTATATGTGTTCTACAAAATTCTCAGATTTGGAAAGTGTTTTGTTACTTTTTAGTAGCAATAAAATGTTAGAAAGTTGAATATGAGGGAAATTAATGAACAATAAATCCAGGTAATTTTTTTTCCTTGAAAAGAGTAACTGTTATTGACTTGTCAGATTGGCTTTCTAAAACTTGTAATGAAAATTTTACTTGTAATTTTAAAATTATATGTTTTTTTCTTATTCACTTATTTTTTTTGGGGGGTGTCTATGTTTTTCTTTCACAAAAATTTCCTGTGAGGAGGTGCTTTTGGGGACTGGAACTGGTAAAAGAGGTCAGTTTAGTGAGCTGGGATAAGTTCACTGAATAATTTTAATTTGATTAAACTTAAATAAGTAATCTCATAAAGAAAGTATATCTCAAGCCTCCCTAATATTAATTTAAAAACTTATTTTGGCCAAGGAATTGAGAACCTTTAGTGATAGTAAGACAACTTCAAGTCATAGTGACTAACTCAAAGCTAAGGTTTCAGATTGAAGTGTGAATAGTTTTTTGTTTTGTTTTTTAAATAGCTTATTAAATAACGTCAAGAAAAACAAATTATATTTGTTGTCAGCCAAACAAAAATTTTTTGTAAGTGTTGGAAATCTTATAAGACTGAAGTTATAAATCTTTATTATGTTGCTAATTTGACAATGTGAAATTTGAGGCAGCAATGAGATCTCATATAAAACAAAATCGGATTCCTGTATTAGCTTCCTAACTGGTTTCCCTCTTTTACTCTTGCTCCCAAACATAAATCCTGTTGACAGAGGTTCTCCCCTGAAACATAAATCTTGCCAGTTGTATTTAGAATGAAATCAAATGACTTAATCAACCCTATCACGTGTTACCTGGTCCACTTCCTTCCTGCCTCATGTGCCCCACTTCACACCTGTCTTTAGCGTGCACTCTGTAATCCAGACAGTCTAGTTTAGCTCTTTAGTTTTATTGAGATATAATTGACATATAACATTATACTAGTTTCAGGTGTACAACATAATGATATGATATTTGTATATATTGCAAAACGAACAGTACAATAAATCTTGTTAACATCTATCAACACACAGTTACAATTTGGTTTTTCTTTTTTTTTTTTTTTAACTTCTAAAATTTACTCTTGGCAACTTCCAAAATAGGCAATACAGTATTATTAACCACAGTCACCGTACTGTACCTTTTGCTCCCCTTTACCTACTCTTCTATTCTTTTCCCCACCACCCACCTCTAGGAACCACCCTTCAGTTCTATGCGTTGTTTTTATCCTAAGATTTTGCATATAAGTGAGGTCATACAGTATTCCTTCTCTGTTTGACTTATTTCACTTAGCATAATGCCCTCAAGATTCAGCCAAGTTGTCATAAATTACAATATTTCCTTTTCTTAATAACCTTAGTAGTCAGGGCAATGCCTGTCTCTTGTTGGACCGATATGAGTTCATAATAGATGACTTGACTTCTTTTAAGAAAGGAAATATGGGGAAAAAAGTTAAAAGATGGTTACTTTTACAGAGGATTGTCATAGGGAAAAAATTAGAGATTGTCATAGGGGAAAAATAAGGTAGAAGGATGTATGGAAACAGTGACCTTAATAGAACATAATTGAATTTTAAAACAGATAAAAAATTTGAACCTTTGTATTTATTTTTATTGCAATTGAGATATAATTTACATATAATTCACATAACCTTAAGTGTTTAGCTAGATGAGTTTGACAGTTGTACTTATCCTCTGAAATATAAGATATGAATCTCTTCTATTACCCAGAAAATTCCCTGGTGCCTCTTTCCATTCTGCTCAGCTCCTGCCCCACCTGATGAAACTATTTTCTTTTGATTACTATTTGTATAGACAACTGTTGCCTGTTCTGAGATTTTATATAACTGAGTCATAGAGTGTGGACTCTTTCCTGTCTGTATTCTCTAATTCAGTATTTTTGGGATTCAGTCATGATGCTCCATGTGTCAGTAGTTTGTTATTTATTGATGCATAGTATATTCCATTATGTTAATACACTATAATTTATTCTCCTTTTGATAGGTTTTTAGTTGTTTCCAGTTTGGTGCTATTATGAATAAAGATGCTATCAACATTCTTGTGCATGTTTGTTTGTTTGTTTTGTGAATTCATGTTTTTGCTTATCTAGGAAGGGTAGCTATGTATTTATAAAAAAAAAAAAAAAACAACTGTCAAACATTTTTCTAAATAGTTGAACGACTTTATACTTCTTCCAGCAGTGTGCAGCATACAAGAGTTCCAAATTGTTCCCCATCCTTATCCACATTAGTGTGGACAGTCTTTTTCACTTTAGAGATGCTAGTAGGTATGAAATGGTATCTCGATGTGATTTTAATTATTTCCCTCATTAATAATGATGTTGATAATTTTTCATGTCTCTTAGCCTATTGTATATTATTTTTTTCTAAAGTTTCTTTTTATGTTTTGCCATTTTAGTGTGTCATTTATTCTTTTGCTGTTGATTAGCAGACATGCTTTATGTATTCATGAGTCATACATATTTTTTTTCTAGTCTGTGGCTTGCCTATTCATTTTCTTAATGCTATATTTTGATAGACATAAAATTTTAATTTTGACAAAAATCAATTTACCATTTTTTCCTTTATGATTTGTGTTTTTGGGGACCTAACCAAGTCATGTTTGCCTTCCCCAAGATTAGAAAGATATTCTATATTTTGTTCTAAAAGCTTCTTGTTCCACTTTTTATGTTTATGTCTGTGATCCATCTTGAATTAATGTTTGAGTATGGAGTGAGATAGGGATTGAGGCTCATTTCTTTTAACACTTATATTTTCCTTTCCCAATGAATGACTTGGCACTTTGGTTAAAATGAATTCTTAAGATGTTGTGAGTGTATATTATACAGATTTGATTACAATCTAATTAGAACTATCTAATGTAAGTAGAATGTACAGAAAGTAATCAGAGTTTCTACCCAATTTATAATTCACATTTGCATTTCTTATAGGAGAGATCAGAGTGGCCTTTGTTTTATATAACAACTTGGGTCCTTATTTGTCCACGGAGAATGCCAGCATGAAGTTGGGAACAGAAGCTATGTCCACCAATCATTCTGTTATTGTCAATTCACCCGTCATTACAGCAGCAATAAACAAAGAATTCAGTAATAAGGTTTATTTGGCTGATCCTGTGGTATTCACTGTTAAACATATTAAGGTAAGAAAATGGCTTCTTAAGTTTAGTTGCCCACATTATCTATATTTGTTATAGCAAATATAGAATACAAAGTGTATTAATTTTTTTAATTTTTATTATTATTTGATATGTAGCAATTCAAAGTCTATTACATGATAGTGGTAATTTTTTTTCTGAAATAAGAAAGAAGAATATTTCTTGAATATGTAAATTGCTTATGATAAAACATTCATAGATTTATAATGCTTCTCCATAATTACAAAGAGCTAGCAATATATTCAGTTGAACTGGACATGGTTTCACATAGGCTACTATAAGTAATTATATCTTTGTGTGTAGATATAATTTTGTTTTACTAAAATTGCATTGTAAATTTAACAAAGATTTCTAAAAACCATCCGCCTTTTGGAAGTTCATTAGAACAGTTTGTTGTTTTTTTTACTCTGCAATATACTTTACTTTGAAATTAATTGATGTGATTCTGAAATACTGGTATTAGTATTCCTTAAATATGTATTTTGGAAAAGTAAACTCACCCCTAGTCAGGGGGATAGATAACAACAAATTTGCTTAGAATTGGTGAGTTCTGCTTCATAGGAAAACACTGGCAGACATCGCCACAAGAATTGTAACAGAGTATGAAGTTGTGTTGATGTAAAGAGAATGTCTACCTAATTTATGTGATCATAAAGTAGTTATTGGTTTTATTGATTTTATTTTTACCCTGTAGCAGTCTGAGGAAAATTTCAACCCCAACTGTTCATTTTGGAGCTATTCCAAGCGCACAATGACGGGTTATTGGTCAACTCAAGGCTGCCGTCTCCTGACAACAAATAAGACACATACTACATGCTCTTGTAACCACCTAACCAATTTTGCAGTACTGATGGCACATGTGGAAGTTAAGGTAAGAGATATACCATAAAATAAAAATGCTTACAATCAGAACACTAACTGTAAAAAGTCTTAACTCTACGGACCAGTCTCACTGCTCACTTCAGAGTTTTTCGACTGCCATAGTGATTCTGTTCAGGAACTCTTTTGTGTTCAACCCATATCCTCCCACATGATTCGAATAACTCTTCTTTTTTTCACCATCAATGTAGTTCCTAAAATCAAAGTTTGCTTATAAAATTTCCTTTAGTCTCCCCGCTTTTATATTGTATGAATAAATGTCAGACCTCATAAACAGGGCAAGATAGGACCCCAGGACCAAAAGCCAGTGTGGTGAGATTAGGAACTGGGATCCGGTATGTTGAAGACTAAGGAGCTATGTGTGGGTTTAAATTATGTTAGAATGACTCTTGGGAAAGCAGCCATTAAGCACAATGCATAGTAATGCAAAGAGCTTAGCAATTCTAACACAGTGTGATGGGTTTTGTCTGTTCAAGAAGACACCATCCTAAAGAAAAATCCGTATGATTGATAGTTTCCAAAGTTGGGAACATCACTAACTTGGCTGCTTTGGTCTTTTCCCAGCACAGCTCTGGCTGTCCTGGTGGGTGTGGAGAGGATTTAGATTTTAGGTATGCTTAGGACATAAAAATACAAAGTGCTGATTAACATGGTTATAGAGATGGATAGATAAGCTGCTAAAAAGAAATTATATACTTGTGAATTCTCTTCTCATCTCCCTGGTGTCAATAAATATAGAGGAAGCATGGATGTCTAGCATATTTTAAAAAGGGAAAACTGTAGCAAAGGTTTATCTACCTGTTGTCATTGATCTGAATAGTTTCATCTCAAATTTTCTTTGACACTGTTGAATTTAAAGATGGTACAAGTATCCCAGAGGGAGACCAAATGCAAGCCCAGTTACACCTTAAGAGTAAATTGCCTTAGCTGTGTCAGCACAGTTCAAATTTTGGTCTTTAAATGACTGCAAGCACATTTTCTCAGGGCATCACAAATTGATCTAGCTTAGCAATTTGGCTGCACTACCAAATGTTAGATTTAAACTTGGAATGTGTCAGTATGGCTCTGGGATTCTATTTCTCAGCTTAGGGAATAAATTGAAACTCAGAAAAAAAATTGGATCACATTTGAAACAACAACAAAATATCACTTTGCTCAGTTCATAGCATGACAACATCTACCCAATCATCTATTATACAAGAATCCCGACTGTGACCGTTATTGTGTCAACAAGAGATATAATAAATGGAAATCAATATTTTCCTTTAGCAGTCAGTCACACAGTATGTATGTCCTGGATTTCTTGTATCACATGCTCTAAGTCAGTCCCATTTCAATTTCACAACTTGATTTTGACATTTGAAAAGCAGAGTGCAAGCAGACCGATCATATGCAAAAGTCCAAAAAGGTAGACACTGACCAAACCTTTGTTAGACTAATGTCTAAACCAAACCACTTATTTACTCATGCCGAGTGAGAAACACAGTAGCCAAATGGGACAGTTACTGATCTGTGCAGGTAGAGCTGTAACAGAAACAAAATCCTATTGGAGAACTTGGTTGAGAATCTTTGAAAAGGAGTGAGAAGGGTTAGCTGAGTAATCTTGATAGTTATTGTTATTAAACTGTGGTTCCCCAATCATGAGTCTTCACTCCAGGGCTCTGCCTGTGTACTGATTTGTCCTTATCTGTCATCTATGTGATCTCTGCTGTTCACTTAGTACTGCCTTCATTTTTTGATTAACATTTTTTAAATACCGGAGTAAAGGTATTGACAAGTTGCCTACTACACAGTAGGTTCTCAATACACATAAATCCCCCCTCCCATCTCCCAGAGTTATTTCTAGATTCCACATTACAGGGAAGCTTCTGGCCTTAAAGAACTCATGCAGAGAAGTGAAGCTGCAGTCGTAACTGTGATAAATATTATAATTGAGGTCAACACTGTGATGTGGGGACACAGAGGAGGATCATCTATCTAAGGCAGGCCTGCTCAGAGACAGCTCTTCAAAAAAGTACGTTGCTCCAAAGGATGAGTCGGATGCATTTAGTGAGGTAACTTATGGACAATTTGCGTTTACCACATTCTTGCCTCATTTTCTCCCCTTTGCCTTGGGTACACCATTCGCTCTTGTTTCTTACCTTCTTCAGCAACTGGTCTTTCTTAGCTTCCTTTGCTGTTCCTTTTCATCTCCATGACCTCTCCTAGTTGCTCTGGTCTGAGGTGTAATTCTAGATGTAGTCTAGTCATATGGCTCTAAACATCATCTCATGATCCCCTGATTTCCATCTCCATTTCTTAACTCCAGATTCATAGATTCAATTGCTGACTTGCTATGTCCACCTAGACTTCTAGTAAGTTTCACAATTCTAGAACTACACTTGGGATTCTCTCATCTGATTCCTTTCCTTCTTAGTGATGTACTTCCAGGTGCCTTGGCCCCAAACCAAATATTCTATTTTTCCCCCACTTATACTCACACCTAGTCCTAGGAGTGTATCCTGCCAGATCCAGCAAGTTCTCAGTATTTTCATCACTACCACCTAGATTTTAGCCACTATCACTTCTCTATTTTTCAGTTCAGCCCCTTAGTTGTCCTTTTTTTTCTCCCTTGTCCCCTTAAGTTTATTCTCAGCATAGTGGCAGAAGGATACTCTTAAAATGTGAGTCAGACTGTGTCACTTCTCTGATTCATTCTCAAAAGCAATTTTATAACCCCTTTAAAATGCAAACCAGGTAGTGTGTACCTTTGATCCAATCTGAAGGACTTCTTATCTCAGTAAGAGCAGAATCCAAAACCCGGCTGCATTATCATCTCTTGACTTCCTTTCCTACTATTCCTCCCTTTGCTCACTTGGCTTCAGCCACACCAGCCTCATCATCTTGCCATAAACATATCAGGGTGTTGTAATTAGAACTGAAAGTCTCCCTCCTCCTACCCCGCAAAGAGCCGCAGGGCCAACTTTCTTGTCTCCTTCAAGTCTTTGCTCCATTATCACTTTCTCAAAGACGCTTTCCCTTTCCATCCTTTATAAAATTTCAGATTACAACACCCCACAAACCTAGCCCCAGGGATTCAGTGAATTTCTAGTTTATCAAGGCAGAAAAGTGTTTAGACTGATTTTTGAATGTGGTACTGAGAGAGAGATTATAGCGAGGTCAGTGTAGGCAGATAAAAAAAGGAAAGGGATGCTTCTACTCCACAGTGGCAACGCAGCTGGTTAATAACTTCTTAGCTCTCTCTACTTCTGTTGTCTAAGGAAACACCTAATTGTCTTCTCTTTTAGACAGAAAAATAATCATTACAGATACTTAGGTAATGTGATTTTATACTAAACTGAAATAGTATTTATGATATTTAAAAACCTTTCCAAAGGGTCCCGGGTTCAATTCCAGTCAAGGACAGGTACCTCGGTTGCAGGCTCCTCCCCAGCCTGGGCCTTGGTCAGGGTGTATGTAGGAGGCAACCAATCGATGTGTTTCTCTCACATCAATATTTCTGTCTCTCTCTTCCACTCTCTCTAAAAATCAATGGAAAAATATCCTTGAGTGAAGATTTAAAAAAACAAACAAACACCTTTCCATTATTGGGCATCATCTACAGGTTTATTTCTCTGTTGTTCAGCAGAATGTTAAATATGCCTCCATGGCATCAGGAGGTTCCTTATGGGAATTACTAAGTTTGATAACTTGGTTAAAGTTACATTCTATAGAAACACTGAAATTTTTGTATTTAAGAAGTACTTGTGGAAACATATCTGAAAACTATTTTTAGTAAACTCAATTAAAAAAAAAAAAGTACAATGCTTCATCCTCCAGCCTTTATTTGTTCCTTAGTAGTTGAGTACCATCTTTGAGACAGGCAAAGCTCAAGTATATTATTTGTAATATAGATAAGTAATCAGCAAAATCAGTATCTTGTGAGAAATGTTTTATTGTAGCAGAGGATAATGTGGGAACACATGGGAAATAGCCTTGACCTGGAGGGTCAGGGAAGGTTCTCCAGATGAAGTGATAGAACTGTTTAAGCAAATGAGAGTGACAGGGTTGAAGTACATGAAATATGGCTAGATTTTTATGGTTTCATCATATATTTTCAGCAAATTTTATATTTTATTTTAAAAAAAGAGGTAATCCAGTTTATGGAGATTCTAAAAAATGGAGATTAGGTGAGGACTTCAACCCTCAGAAGGGCCCTTCCAGTAATAATAGGAATGAATATTTTATTTTATTTTTTTTAAATCCTCACCTGAGGATATGTTTTTATTAATTTTAGAGAGAGGAAGAGAAAGAGAGAGAGAAATTGATGTGAGGGAGAACTTATCGAGCCACCCGGTCAGGGCTGAATATAATTTTTTTAATGTCTACTTACACTATTGCATTTAATTCACATCACAATAGATATTGTCATCATGATTTATTTGCCCAGTTTATAATCTGAATGGTAGTCAGAATAAGAATAACAAATCAGGACATTGAGGATCAGGATTCCTCTTATTCTTAGGCAAATTATCTGAACTCCCTCTTCCCATTAATTGGCGAGATGACACTATTAAATATTTTCTAACATTATCTCAGGATTTTTTTAGGAATTGAATAACAAAATTATATTAAGAATTACAGACGTTTTTAAAAATAGGATTTTTTAAATTCACATATTTGCTTCCTCAAGGCCCTTAAGCTCCTGATCCTAGTAGGGGTTGAGGAGAAGAAGTTAACTGTCAAGGTCAAAATATTTAATTGAATTCTTACTAATAAATAACAATTTATCAACCTCTATCAAGGTAAGAGTTTTCTAAAAGAGAAAAGTTTAGGCTTGTGTTTTGCCTCATTTTTTGAAGCAAGACTTTTTTCTTACAATGAAATTGTCAAATAATGGATTTACAGCAAAATATTATCATAATGACATATAACTTCACAACTCTTCAAAATGTTGGTTACATAGATATTGCGAATTCCCACAATGTCAGACCACTAAATTCGAGTTTAAGTACCATCATTAGTCAATATGAAGCAATCTTTTTCATTAGTCGGGTTGCTTCTTAATTAGTGAGATGATTTTTAGCATTAACTAACAACTAAAATATTTTTTTCATTATTTTAACCATAATGGCTTTACTGATCCAGTTTACCCAGGTTTAAGAAAATATAATCAACCAATCAATCAAATGAAACCAGTATTAAAATCTTTTCCATCCTAATGTTCTAAAAATATCCTCAAATGCTTATACTGTTTTTTAGCAAGAACTAAATTGTTACTAAGTCGATGTGTTTACTAACTCTATTTGTTCCAGGTCACAAAACTTTGCCTTTTATTTTTAAACATTGATAATATTCAGTGATTGTTTTTATTTTTTCCTGGCCTGTCTCATTCGACTGTGTCTAGTAAATAAAGTGATAAAATTGGAGAACTACTGGACTCTAGAAGGATTAGGCTAGATTTCCCAGGAATTATTTATATAACATTCTAAGCAGACAATAAGGTCAACCTATATAAATAATATTTTAAAAGCATTTGAACAAAAATATGGCTGAACTATAAACCACTTTTCTTATGTTGTTATAAACAATTCAGGGGACTGCCAATTTCCTTTGTGTATCCTTACAGTGTAAGCATTGTTATTTAAAGACAGTGGTTGGTTACTTGATAATTTAAAAGTCCAATTCATGGAACTGTGGAAATTTTAAGGTGTTAATTTTGTAAAATTTAATCTGGCTCCTACCTATTGTTTTTAGGCCTGTGAGATAATAGTTCCCATGGTTTTTATCTGGAAGATCCCCACTCTGTTTAAAGTGTAATAAGTTTATTCAAGAGAATGGAAAAATAAAAACCTAGTAATTACTTCCTCTTTCTTTTGCCTGAAATTGCTTTAGCGAGAAAAATGGAATGAAAATGGAATATGGAGTAAAAATCGGATGAGTGTGTGCACTTGCTTGTGTACGTGTGTGTGTATATTTATATCCACGTTATATTTTATTCAGTACCTGACACATATTAAGCATCAAATTAATATTCTTAAAATCAACCTACCGTACTCATATCTGGAGACATCACCCATTTTGTCTGAGAATCAGCAAGTTTGCTGAATGATCCCTAGTAAACTTCATTTTAATAAAACCACTGGGTTTAATTTTTGTACTCAAAGGATAGTGAAGAAAATTTTTACCCAGGAAAGCCTAGCTCTGTCCAGTTCTAAGAATCTTAGTATAATTGGGTCACAACAGGTAATATAGAAGAGGATCTATGGTCCTCTTCACCGTTAGTGAAGTTGTTTAGAGCATGGAGTATTTGGCCTCCAGTTGGAGTGATCAACTTTTTAGAGAGCCAACTGGGAAATAGCACTATCAGATCAAAAGTGCATTTAATATGCATTAAGTAATTATTACTACTTAACAGTGACAATTCCTAGTATCAGGCTTATAGGAATGAATTTCCGGCTCTCCCCCAATGGCCATCCACTTTGTATCTATAGGCTTGCTCTGGTAAACCAGCTGTTTGTCAATCAGTTCTTTTGCATTTGCGAATCATCATATAGGCTGTCAATATCCAACATGTTCATCATTTTTAAACACTTCCAAGCATATTGGATGTCAACATAAGGTAAAATACTGTCAGGGATAATGGTTTTAAAAGCACTGAGGTAATTTTGCATTATGAATTCTATATTGAATTTCAAATAAGTTACAGTTTTAATAAAGAAATGAGAAAGTCCTATGTAACTTGACTGTTTTTTTCTGGTGCTACATTATAGAAACAGTCTTAAATCCCAAAAATAAGTCATGCTTTTCTGTTTATGAGTTTTTGTCCTAAACAGAACCTCATGCATCTCAAGTAGAATCTGCATCTCAAGTAGAATCAGTTCACCTTTTTCCAGGTTCCTTATAGTCTATTCAGAGCTCATCACACAGTTTTAGAGAAACATCATATAAATTTATTCTACTGTAATCTGTTTCTTCATTTTCACCTGTCATATATTTTAAGATTAGAGAAAGAAATTCTTCTCATCTCATACTTTGAAACTATGATTTTATAGAAGGCCAATATTTTAACATTTTTCGATGGCTAGACAATGATAGCAATCTTGGAGGCGCATGTCTCAGGAGACTATAAAGTTAGGAAGCCCGTTAAATACTTCTTCACATTTTGTAGAAACTGAAAAGTAACCCCAAAGTTTCATTATTAAACCTCATTTTATCACAAGTAAGCAAATCACATCCATTTTTAGCAGCCTTGTCTATAAGATAAAAAGGATACTGAGTAGGTATGAACTGTTCATTTTCTTATGTAAAGGGATTATAGGCTGAATGGAACTTTCCAAAATTTACATTTGTACTATCTGTTGAATATGCAGATAGATGGGCAAAGTCTACTTTACAGCTGACCAAGGTCTTAACAACATTTTGCTTTGAAATTCCATTTTTCACATTAAAGTACATAAGAGCTAAGGAAAACATTATTTCGTTGCTATGATTCAACATATCACTTGATATACTTTAGAAAGCATGATCTTTCATAAGATCTGACAGAAATCAGGTCACATTATAAGGAGCCAAAATATTGGTTATCAAAATTTCCCCTTTTGGTTTACCCACAGGACATTTTAGATACCTCCTCTGGATCAGTAAAAAGTAACTTTACTCAGATGCATAGAAAAATCAAGGGAGCAAGACAATAGCTCATGTTTATTCTTGTGATCTACTCATGGTTTTCCCACAACCATTAATTTCAACTAAGCATTGGTGTCTTTGGGGGGAAAGATTAAAAATAAAAACCACAAAAGAACAACAACAAAAAGAAAACTTTTGATTTCACAAAACCTTGCCTGTCTCATCCTAGACTTGTGAGATTCAGCCTCTGTGTGCACAGTCACACAACCTTCTCTGTCATGCCAGGTCCCGAAGTCATTTCTGCATGTTGTGCAGTATGCTCCATTTTGGCTATCTCTCTAACCCAGTTTTATATGTCCTTCCATAAATCTTTAAAACATGTTTCCACTTCTTTTTCCAGTATTATCATGTTTATTGTGTTATAGTCATTCTCAGTTATATCAAGCTATTAGAAAAGATGATTACAATATCACAGTGTTAGAAATTAAACCAATACAGTCTTGATACAAAACCCAACAGTTAATCCAAAATCAAAGAGGATCTCAGGATCACAACTGAGTGGTGCAACAAGAATGATCCATGATTGCCAACATCAAGAGACCGGGGGAAATCAGCAGCCATCTCTAGGGAAGGTGGATAATTGATACTACATCGATTTGACACTGAAAATAGTGTTGCTTCCAGTTTCTATTTTCTAGGCTGTCATACGGATTTGTACTTTTCTTTTAAACTTCTGTACCCATCTCTGAATTCTGAGATTTTTTCATGTCATGGAGAGGGCTTTCCCAGGATGCAAAAATTACTGCTAAAACTAAGACATTCTGAGCAAACCTGGACAGTTGGTCACCCTATCACTAATTCTATCTCTACTGCATACTAGTTGAATGATCTTGGGTAAATTACTTATTCTCTGTGCTTCTGTTTTTTCATCTGCAAATGGGAGATAATAATAGTACCATATCATAGTGTTTTGTAGGATTAAGTGAGTACCCTAATTAAATAAATCAGCACTCCTAATAGAATATGACATTTTGAAAATCCTCATCCTCATCATCACTGTATTCACCTTAGAAATGCTAAGAATGGAATTTTCTATCTCCATAGCTTCATTTCTTGCCCTCACCCCAGATGCTTTAAAAGTAAGACTCGAGATACTCCTATAATCTTATTCTTATCATTTCCTTTAGAAATTTCTGAGTGATCATTTTTTTGTTTTATCAACTTTAATCTATCTTTTTCTCCCACCTATATCTGCATTTAATTCTCAGCTATTGTAAGATAATAAATTCCCACATTTCCTACTATTTCCTTTTCTGTTTCCTTCATTATGGATATTGCAGAGCTGGTTCACTAAATTTGGTGAGAGTTTAATTTTTAAAAAATTCAAACCAAGCCAAAACCGGTTTGGCTCAGTGGATAGAGCGTCAGCCTGTGGACTGAAAGGTCCCAGGTTCGATTCCGGTCAAGGGCACGTAACTTGGTTGCGGGCACATCCCCAGTAGGGGGTGTGCAAGAGGCAGCTGATCGATGTTTCTCTCTCATCGATGTTTCTAACTCTCTATCCCTCTTCCTTCCTCTCTGTAAAAAATCAATAAAATATATTTAAAAAAAAATTCAAACCAAAAATAAACTGATGAACAAAATAGAACCATAGGCATGGAGCACTGGAGCAGCCTGAGGGATATCAGAATGGAGTGGTGTGGGAGGGGCTGGATAAAAGAAAGTAAAGAGATTAGCCAAAGTGCCGAAACCGGTTTGGCTCAGTGGATGGAGCGGGGGGCCTGCAGACTGAAAGGTCCCAGGTTTGATTCCGGTCAAGGGCATGTACCTTGGTTGTGGGCACATCCCGTTAGGGGGTGTGCATGAGGCAGCTGATCAATGTTTCTCTCTCATCGATGTTTCTAGCTCTCTGTCCCTCTCCCTTCCTCTCTTTGAAAAATCAATAAAAAATATATTTTAAAAAAAAGAGAGAGAGAGAGATTAGCCAAAGAGCATATATGCATAGTCCATGGTCACAGACAACAGTGTGGTGAAGGCCAGGGGAGATGGGCGGGGGCTGGCAGGAAGTAGGCAAAGAGGGTGGAAAATGGGGGACATCTAATAGTGTCAACAATAAAAATAAATTTTAAAAAATTCAAAGCAAGAAAAATCTCAATAACTTAGGGCATGCTATGCTATGCTTCTGATGTCAAAGAGATTTTCTGAATACCTTTTATTAAATCCAGAGGACAACTGGATATGAATGTTTTTATGTGATCTTACTTTGCTAGTATTTCTCTCTTAGCAATTAAAGCCTGAAAATATTTAGATTGCTTTTTTCCCCCTCAATTTGACACAAATTTGAAAATTGTTGCTGAATTCTTTTGGTTAATTTACTATAAAAATTATAAGAAATGTAGTCATACTGTTCTTCTTACTGTTACTCAACTTTGACCTTTATCCTGTTCTGACAAGTAAATCCAAATTTTTTCTGACCATTGAGCCCTTTATTTTTCCAAGCATTTTCAGGGTGACCTTTGTGTCTGATGACATGGTTCCCAAGATGCAGAGCAATGCTAGGAACTTATTTCACAGAGTTCATGTCACATTTGTCAGAAAATAGGCCTTTCCTAACCTTACTGGCTTCAGTGAAATTCACAAATCAAACCAATGACTTAATGCTTATTTGATTCAGTAGTAGCAAAGCAAGTGTTTATACATTTGCAAAAAAGGAAAAAAAAAACAACAACACTCATTTTAGCTATATTGGAAATATTTAAGAACAAGATATGTTTAAGAGGCAAATTAAAATTCATATTATTGTGCTTTAACAAATTTGACTCAACATTAAAATAATATATTATTGCCCTGACCCGTTTGGCTCAGTGGATAGAGCGTCGGCCTGCGGACTGAAGGGTCCCAGGTTCGATTCCGGTCAAGGGCATGTACCTGGGTTGCAGGCACATCCCCAATGGGAGGTGTGCAGGAGGCAACTGATTGATGTTTCTCTCTCATCGATGTTTCTAACTATCTATCTTCTCCCCTTCCTCTCTGTAAGAAATCAATAAAATATATTAAAATAAATAAATAAATAAATAAATAAATAAATAAATAAAATAATATATTATTATGCAGAAAGTAAAACAGGTTCTTAATCATTACTTGTCCAGAGTTTATAATTATTATAGAGTGATAGTTCTAGCAGTGTCTGGAAAGTGCAACTTTCTAAATGTATTTTAAAAAAAGAATAAACCATCCAGAGGAGTCCAAAATTAATGCATTTAGTTTGTGTCCCATCTGGAAACACTTATGCAATTAAAATGAAAACCATTTCAAATACCATTCTCCATATTGTTTACTGACTTGATTTTTGGACAACAATGTTAGAAACATTCAGATTTCCACAAAAAATCTGGGTGAACTCTCATTGAATTATTTGTAAATCATGAGGCAAAAAACACATTTTCCTATTCCATGAATTTGGTCTTATTTTCATTAAATGTACTTAAAGGTATATTTATCACAGTAACATGAAGCCTCAGTTATTTTATCTCTATGTGTTTGAGGCTTCTGATAGTAAAAGCAATAAGCAGTTTGTTAAGGGTAACAATTGCAAACTTGGAGTGACAAAGTTAAATTCATGTCTATAGATGCTAAGACTTTCTCTACAGTCCTCTTGCTTCCATAAATAGTTTTACCTTTGTTGTCATAATTGTTTGATACCTTGAACATTTCAACATATATGAAGATAGTATTGTAACAACCTTCTCATTCCTCAGCTCTAATGTTCTTTAACTTTTACTCAAATTTTTAGAGCAAGTGCTTGAAAAACCAGGTGTCCCCAAAACTGTACAATGGGCAGCATGATGCAACTCTTAGTGTATAATCTAAATCCAGTATAGAAGAGAAGGATAGTTAAAGAGATATTCATTTTTTCAGTCAGCACATTATGTATCTACTTTATGGTAGACATTTTTTTTTGTAGGGGCTGGGGATACATTGGTAATCACAGGCAATAAAACAACTTGTTCTCTTAGAGTATATTTATAGTGGAGGGCACAGACAATAAACAAGAAATATCAGTAAGTATATATACTTTAGGCAAGTGCTAAGGAGAAAAAATAGTTCAGGAAAACTAATGGAGAGAATCAGAATGGAGAGCAGTTGTTTGCAATTTTAGATAGGGTGAATCAGGAAAACCCTCCATGAGAAGGTGACCTTTGAATGAAGGACTGGAGGAAGGTAGCAAGTAAACCATGCAGATATCTTTTGGAAGAACATTCTAGGCCCAGGGCACACCAAGTGCAAAAAACTCTGTGGCTAACAGCCGTGGGCAAACTACGGCCCGCGGGCCGGATCCGGCTGTTCTATCCAGTTCTCTTGCTCTCCCCTCCGCTCCTTTACTTTGAATTTATATTAGTTCACACAAACACTCCATCCATGCTTTTGTTCTGGCCCTCCGGTCCAGTTTAAGAACCCATTGTGGCCCTCGAGTCAAAAAGTTTGCCCACCCCCGCCCCCCGGGGCTAGAATGTGTTTGATATATTCAAAGAACAGTGTAGGCCAACTGGAATAGAATGAACTGGGTAAAGGGGAACATGGGAAACTAGGCATAGGGGTACAGATGTCATAGTATGTTGCAGACCTTTGTAAAGATTTTGGTTTTTATTTTTATTGAGATGGATGGAGACATTGGATGATTTCAGTAATGAGTCATATTCTCTGACATATATTTTTAAAAATCTCTCTGTTCTGGTGAATGTAGAAGGGGAGATATGAAGGTTAAAGTAAGGAGATCAATTAAGAGGCTATTAAAAAAACATCTGGTGGCTCAAACTAATTTAGTGCAGTTGAGGTGATGAGAAGCTGTCAGAATCAGAAGGCAGGACCTACAAGATCTTCTGATGGACTGAACGTAGTGTGTGAAAGAGAGGAATCAATGTGACTCCTAAGTGTTTGGCCAGAACCCTGTAAAGAATGAAGTTGCTGTTTATTGAAATGGGGAAAACAGAGGGAAGAGCAGATTTGGAAAAGTGGAGAGTGGTGAAACAGGATAAAATTAGGAGCTCAGTTTGGACATATAATCTTTCATACCTTTTTAAACATTTGAGATTAAATGGATGCTAAAGCTATACTGACATAGAGGATTTAGCTCTAAGGCAACTTGGTCCGGGTGGTATTATGATAATCATTCAAACCCAAATATGTTAAAGCACTTTTTTATGTGTTAAGCCCAGCACTGGGTGGTGAGGTATTTTAATAAGGTATAAGATTAAAATATCTCTAGGCACTTAGTGGTATACAGTTCATGTAATAGGGAATTGAGTTGCATAGTGCTCACAAACATGGAACCTTGGAAATAGGAAGACAGTACTTGATCCATGTCACATTGTTAAAACTATACCCACGAATTTTATTCAAATGGCCATCCTCTTGAATGGGGTGTGGTTCTTTTCATGGCTTGGCCTCCTGGAAGTTCTAGTATGCCAGACTATTATAAAGAAGGCTATATTAACAGCTCTTATCGGCATTTCACCTCCATCATTCTGTCCCTTTGTGTTACTAATAACATTCTAGTTGTGGGTTGTATTCAGAATGCTGCTATCCCACTATAGTATACACAAGATGTTGGTAGTGATGTTTTCTGAGCTAGACAGTTACATCTGAAAGCTGAATTAATCACTAGACTGTTTTGTTTTCAAGTGCTATGTACTTTTTGTACAATGTTTTGGCATCTGGCATTCTTCTATTAATAACTTCATGGGCGTTTTGAAGGACCTATGATGGCACTGAGTAAAGTAAATATGTTTCTAATAATGCAGCTACCCAGAGAAAAGCAGGAGTTTTGGGTTCCTTTATTTTTTCTGTATTCTTTTTTCACCCTTTAAGTATTTTGGGTCTTTAGGATACATTTGAGGATGTATTATCCCTGCCATTTCCCCATTATGGAAGACTGCTGTGCTGAAAGTTGGTGCTTGATACTCAGTCACAGCATCTTTCCTTTGAGTCAAAGTAGAGAGCAAATAGGCCTCTGTTCAGGGAACCAGGTAGCACGGACCACTCTCCGCTCTCAAACAGTAAAAGTAATTTAAGCTATCAGAGACCCAACACTACTTTAGTGGTATCCCCTGGAGAACAATGCAGTTAAAGCAAAATTTCATGTGGTTTTCTTTCATGATTTGAGCTCCTTCCGAGAAATGTATCTAGAGTTATGCAGGAATATTTCAAAACTGTTTCATTGACAGTGTTCTAGCAGAGTTTTCTTTTCTTTTTCTTTTTTTTTTTATCAAATAACAACTGTGAAGTCATATCTGGCAATATGAAAAGTGCTATGATTCAGGTTATAGCACAGTACCTTGGTTGTAAAAAGAATTTTCACATTCAGAATAACCTTATATGAAGTTTGTATAAAACATAAAAGTGTGAAGCTGGAATAAAAACAAGTAAAAATGAAAAACCCGGATATTTATTTAGGGGGAAAGTGACATTGTGGAAGACAACAAAATGAAGTATTTTCCATTCTAAATCAAAAATCTATTTTTTATGATTACACAGTTGAAAAAGGTGTCAATTAGAAACATATATTTTTGCTTTCTACTAAAATATCTCCCATACATGTGTTATTCTTTTAGTATTGAGGCATATATCTATAAAAATAAATGCCATTGATGTATTTTGATATTTTACATAGATAGTAGTATCATGCTGCACAGATCGTTTTTCATTTAAAAATATGTAATATTAGATTTTTGAGAAGTATCCATGTGTGTGACTATATATAGCCAGAACATTGATTTCCTACTACTCTTTAGACTATCATTCTATAAATTAACTATTATTTGTTTATTCATTGCCCTGCTGATGAAAGTTAAGTCTTTTAAGGCTTTTCAGGAAACCTAAAAAGAAAAGAGGAATTGACAGTCATAGATCATTTCTCACCTATGCTCCAACATCTCGGTGCACTGATGTTTTGGCCCACTAAAATTCTAAAGCTTCACAGAAGTGGTTTCTAGTGGAGGCAAATTACCATAGGGTAGAAATATTACCATAGGGTACAAATAGAGTTTGAACCTTAGAACAAGTACAGAAATGAGATAGTTGATAGACCAAGGAACATGACAGGTATGGAATTTATAGACTATTTTAATAGAGAAAGAAAATGCAGTTTCATACAGAGGTTTTCATGAGCTTTTACTTTTTCTTAGCACTACTATCTTATGCTATTATCGGGTATAGTAACTCTGAATGCTTATACTCCATCTGTGTATAATAGTCTCTATTCATGCAAAACCCTTCAAGGAGCAAACTTTCTGATCTCCTCAAGCCATTCAATATGAATTTAAATCCCGTAATATCCTCATTCTTTTAGATCTTCCACTAAATAAATGGTACACATATGTTGGTCATTCACCAGAATTAACTTGGGATCATTATAAAAATGCATACTTCTTTTTTTAACTCAACTTTGGAAACTCTGATCAAGTATTTATAGGACAAAGGTAGGACAGAGGAACTATATTTTTTAATAAAAATCCCCCAATTATTAAAAAAGCATTTCAGTTGAGATACCATTGTGTTAAGTGTATAGCTTAATTTGAAGTAAAGTATTTCCATAGTAGGAGTTGCCAAAAAATGAGCCTAAAAAGTGATATGGGTTAAAAAAAACAAAAAGCTTTTTTTAAAAAAAAATCTTTGGCCAGCTTTAAGTTTATTTGTTTCAACTAGTATTTATATTCTGAAAATGTATTTGGTAAACATTATTGACATCCTTGACTACCAAACTGATGTAGACCTCAGAGAAAATATAAAATATTTTACCTATGGGCCAGAAAACCCAAACAATTATCTTCTTCATTGTCTAAGTGGAGAATATTTAGTAAATTATTAAAATTATACCTCAGGCCCTTATAACTCTTTACATCAGTTATGCATAAATGCAACTTACGGCTTTTCTGTTGTGTTTCCAGCACAGTGATGCGGTCCATGACCTTCTTCTGGATGTGATCACGTGGGTTGGAATTTTGCTGTCCCTTGTTTGTCTCCTGATTTGCATCTTCACATTTTGCTTTTTCCGCGGGCTCCAGAGTGACCGTAACACCATCCACAAGAACCTCTGCATCAGCCTCTTTGTAGCAGAACTGCTCTTCCTGATTGGGATCAACCGAACTGACCAACCAGTAAGCAGCTTCCATTGACATGAGTAAAGAATGTCTCCCCTTCCAGTTATCTCAGATTGATACTAACTTTCAGATCTTATTCAGTTTTCCCCTCTTCATACCCCATTGTCATAAAGAAGTAGCGAATGTTATGCATGTATGAATGTACATTTCTTCAGAAATTGTGTTTATAAACTTACCTTTCTCAAGAATTATCTCTCTTTAATAGGCCCCCCTTTTTATAAACTACAGAGCTGAATAATAAGAAAGTTAAGTAAAGTGTTTTGGAGAATGGAGGGGTAACATTTCTAACATATAATTATTATTTTTTTGAAGTTTATAATATACTTTATTTAATAACGATGGATATTATATTAAAAATGGCATGCCTCAATGAGTTTTTCTAATTGACATATTTTGGAAAATAGTTCAAACTGTAGGTAATTTTTAGAATATCTAACTCTTCCCAAATTTTGTTTGACACTTTATATTTGCTCAAGTTCCGTTCACATCTTTAAGGTGCCAACTTTATACTTTACTACTACCTACATTTAATAATATTAAGACAAAATTAGTGAGGAAGGGAGGGAGTATGGGAAAAAAAAACTGTACTAGCCAATTGTTCTTGGTAAAATCAAAGAAAATATGAATAACAGATAATAGCTAATATATGAAATGGACTTTATGCCCAGTTATAATTTTTTGTGAGGCCCTTGCACAATAAGGAAAGTTTGTTCTCATGACTAAACCTGCAAATGAAAAGAAAACTCTTTTTTAGAAAACTCAGAATAGGCATAATCAATGATTCACTCACTTAATGCTGTTTTCTGGTATGTATGGAGTACTTTACAATAAAAATGCAGTTGGACTTGTATTTGTGATTACACATTCATGATTAATGGCTGTAAAAGGGACAATTATGCTGATTATACTTTTTATCGGTTATCATATACAAATGTGACAGCTTTTCCCATAAACACATATGTGTGAATAAGCAATTAAACTACACATTTCTTTCACCCCAAAAGTAAAGCAGCCTGTTAACAAAAATTAATAGTTGAAGTTCTAACTCCAAAAAGCAAGAAATGGAAAAATGTTTTATTTTCCACAAATAAATCATTTTATTTCTTCTTAACCTGCACTTCAAACACCATTATTTCTTTTCATTTAGAAACCTTATTCTTGTTTTTGTTTCCTGATGTTACATAGATATAGTAAATTTCACCAAATGTTGCATACTGAACAAAACTAATTTCTGACCAAGAGCAGAAATAACAATGATTAAAATGAAACCTTGAGTAGGGTCCAGCTCAGCCCAACTTGTCTGTATGCTTATGGCTGGACAGCTGTCCTCTCCTGCATCCCGCACAGTGGGTAGGCTCTGCTTTCTCTCTCGCCCTCTGTCATTTGACTACCTCATCTCCCTCTCCCTGTCACCTCTCTAATCCAAAGAAATTCACTTACTTTATCTCATTCTCAAGGACCACACTCATCATTGAATCCATACTAATTTGATAATTTCTATAAATTTGTTGCCCCTTTCTAGTAGGAGCTATAGATTTAGTTAGGACTTTTATAAGAAATGAAGACCCCCCCCCAAAGGAGTGAAAACTTCCGGAACTGACATAAGAAAATTGATAGATGGCCAGCTGAAACTTGTCGAACCTTACATAATATGCCAAAGAGCCCTGGTTGGGTGGCACAGTTGGTTGGAGCCTCATCCCATACACTAAAAGGTGGCAGTTTGATTTCCCACCGGGGCACATATCTAGCTTGCCAGTTCGATCCCTGGTCGCAGCCCATATATGAGGCAACAGATCAGTGTTTCTCCCTTCCTCCCTCTCTCTAAAAAGTAATAAACATATCTTTAGATGAGGATTAAAAATAAAGTAAAAATGTATTTTTAAAAATAAATAAATAAAAATAAAATATGCCAAAGAAAGTATTTAAAGCAGTTTTGAACTATTGGCTGCTTTTTTTGACCAAGCTTGTCTAAACTAACATTTAGTACAATAACAAAAAACTGGGAGAAAAAGCACTTGGGGAATACTATTTTAACTTGATCTAATTTTACACGTATGTAGCATGAATTTCCCAATGCTACCATAGATCCTTTCTGAAACAAGACAGGGAAGAAATAAATTAGAGGTAATAGTAATGAATTAATAATCAATTATAAAATGCTGTAATTAATTATACTATTTAATTGTAAGAACCTTTATTCTCCTTGTTTTTAGTATTTTTCTAATAATTAATACATTAGTGCATACACAATTATGGCCAAGAGAAGAAATTTCTGAGGTTTATTTTTGAATCTTTAGTCTAATCTCAGCAATAATTATCAGTAGGCTCTTAGAACTTTTCCCTAAATATTACAATCTTTCTTTATTATAATGCTAGGCTGTCATCCATCAGCCATTAGTAAAACGTTAACTATAGTTTTCAAAGATAGGTTATATCTAATTAGCTTTTAATATCGGAATTTTAAGAATCTCACCCAGGTTATTCTTTTGCAGACCTCTATTTTCACTGCAGTCTTGATAAATATTTATTTTAATGTTATGGCAGTTGCTGATATTTCATTGGGTAGTAATTTGCCTCAACCATTTTGTTCCTCTTCCTAGATTGCCTGTGCGGTGTTTGCTGCCCTCTTGCACTTCTTCTTCTTGGCCGCCTTCACCTGGATGTTCCTGGAGGGCGTGCAGCTCTACATCATGCTGGTGGAGGTGTTTGAGAGCGAACACTCCCGCAGGAAGTACTTCTACCTGGTGGGCTACGGCATGCCCGCGCTCATTGTGGCTGTGTCCGCGGCGGTAGACTACAGGAGTTACGGCACAGATAAAGTGTGAGTTACTGTTTTCTCTCCTTTTTCTTCCCTTGTAAATCTACTTGAAATAACAGAATTTTCTTGGAAGCTAAGGTCTTTTTATCAGCTCACAACAATACATGAAGGAACTGGAGAAGCAAATGGGGATCATTCAATTCATGGTTTGCATTTTTGTAAAAAGAAAAAAAATAGCCCTGAGATCAGTGTGATGCGGTTTTCAAACAGCAGAACTTTTTCAAATGTAAGTCATAACCTTGAGTAATATAAGAGCATTACTTTAATATTTTTCAGAGCGTTGAGACATTTGTCAAATGAAGAACTAGCTCTATTAACCTGTGTTTTCAGAGGACAGTGCCGTCCCTGATATTGATGGCTTCTCTTCTTCCAGGCATGTCAGTTCTAGTCACGGGAGAGACAATTATGTCATTAACAGAAAGAAAGACTATGGGTACATAGGGAGTCTGCATTTTTCCCTAGGTGGGTATTGGGATATAGTGATGAATTGCATATTCAGAATAACTTGAAATTGGCGAGAGATACATGTAGAGATGTCCAGCATACTGGTAAGGAGCTCAGTGAAAAATAGTTTTGTAATCCACATCAATATAACAGTTGGCATCCTGAGAATGAATGAAAGTTTCAATAAGAAAAAATTAGAAGGGTGAGCAAGATAGATCTCAGATGAATACCCACATTTAGGTCCTGCGTTGAGGATTGAGAATTGAAAATAAAAAGAGAAAGGAGAACAGGTGACCAGAGCCTTAGAAAGAAAACCACAAGATCGGGGTCAGGGAAAATGAGAAGTTTCAAGATGGTGTTTCAAAACCATAGTGTTTTATGTCAAAGATAACTCAGATAGGATAAGCAATGAGGAAAAATCATTTGACCTTTGCAGCAACTATTTTGATAAAATGCTAGAAGCAGAGGACAAATAGGAAGGTGTGAAAAGAGAAAAGTCAGTAAAGAGTAGTCTTCATAGTCTTCATAGTATTATCTGCACCCTGAAGAAGTTTGATTGAGAAATAGTGAAAACATTAACTCAGGTGATAATAGTAATAAAGAAAGGCTTTTTAAAAACGAAGTCCCAACCTTGTCTAAGGGTGAGAAGCATCATGCTGATAAGAGGAGATTCCTAGACAAAATATATTATGCCTCATTTGTATTTATATATGGGCTGAGTGAAAGGGAAGGTTCTAGAGTGGTAGAAAGGTCTAAGATTGGATATAAGATGAGGAAAAGCTTGATTTAATACTAAAAGTATGTTTTCTATTCACCAAGTCCAAGATAATAATTTTACAGATGAAAACAATTAAGGACCAGATAAGTTAATTGCCTTTCCCATAATTATAGAGCTTGATAGTGGCAGATGTGTGACAAAACAAGTTAAGTTTATTTCCACTAAACTAGAATGTTTTTGAAATGATAAAATGAACCCTCTCTTCTGAGGTGAATGTGAAGTAAAGAACACACGTGGGGTGGGGCAAACGTAAGTTTACAGTTGTGATTCAGCGAAACAGTTTATTCTTTCTTTTTAATAAATATATTTTATTGATTTTTTACAGAGAAGAAGGGAGAGGGATAGAGAGTTAGAAACATCGATGAGAGAGAAACATCAGTCAGCTGCCTCCTGCACATTCCCCACTGGGGAAGTGCCCTCAACCAAGGTACATGCCCTTGACCGGAATCGAACCTGGGACCCTTGAGTCTGCAGGCCAACGCTCTATCCACTGAGCCAAACCGGTTAGGGCAGTTTATTCTTGTATTATTATTTATTCATTATTGTATTATTTTTCATATGAACAACTGTAAACCTATGTTTATCCCACCCTATAAGGTCATTTTTGAAGTGGAAGAACTTTTCTTTTTATCAAGTAGGCAATGCTGATTTTTGCTGAGTGATCAGATGAGGTCATGTTGACAGGACAGAAGATTTGAAAGCTTTGAAATGAACACTACAAAAAATGTGTTAAGGAGCCAGTTAGACATTAAGAAAACGATTTTTTAAGCAATAGTGAAGGACCGGGTGAAGTTAGATGACATCAATTTTTCCAGAAGTTAATAAGCTAAATTTCATGCCTTTTCACCCTCAATCAGCAGCGTGAATATGCTGGTGATAAAGCAGGTTGCTTCTCAGAAGAAAGGATTCTTAAGGAGGGAACAATGAGAAGAGGACTCCAGAGTTATTGGGAGCATAGTTAATATAGAATACATGTTGGTGCAGAGACACCAATAATACCATTTAAAGAAGACAATTAATTTCACTTCTGTTGACTTTTCTTCTTGGGTACAGTGACAGGCTATAGAAAGCTATTTGTCTAAATGTAACGAATAGCAATTCGTTTTATACATATTTTCATTGATCTCAGAGAGGAAGGGCGAGGGAGAGAGAGAGAGAATCATCGATTGGCTGCCTCCTGCACACCTCCTACTGGGGATCAAGCCCTCAACCCGGGCATGTGCCCTTGACCGGAATCAAACCCAGAATGCTTCAGTCTGCAGGCCGAGGCTCTATCCACTGAGCCAAACCACCTAGGGCAGCAATTCTTTTTTTTATCTAACTTTAGATCACAGAATTAAAAAAAAAAATCACCTTTGTTGATATAATTTACATACTATAAAATTCACTCTTTAATTGTTTTTAGTACATTCACTGTATTATGTATTCAACATTGCTATCTAATTTTAGAATATTTTCATCACCCCCAAAAGAAACCCATTAGCAGTAGCTCCCTTTAGGTCATAGAATTTTACATTTTAATTAACAAATTTCCTCTCTAAGATATTAAATTGAATGGTATACTTATTTGTCACCTTATACTATTTCAAATATTGTGTTTAAGCCATCCAGTTTTGCTCTTTTGTAGTTACTGATTTGCTCTTATTTATATTTTATGTTGATCTTTTTTCTCTTTGGATATTTTCAAATTTTTCTGTTAGGGAACTGACTCAACTTGTTTGCTTTGTGTTTTAGTCATTTATTTTGAGAGAGATGTCATTTTCTGGGTAGTAGGAATCTATCTTTTCTTAGAATCAATAATGTGTAGTCCCTTGTGACTTTGTTAAAGCTTTGGCCATCATTGCTTTAATTTCCTGTACCATAACTGGAAGCCTTCATTTACTGACATTATTACTGTGTGGGAATAGAGGCTAATTTATTTCCCAGGCACTGATTTAAAACAAGCTTTAATAATAGTTCAGGTTCGTAATTATGATTTTTCCCAACCCAAAGAAAAGCAAAACAGATAAAGATAAAAGGGAGGGTAAGGGAAAGAAAATGGTAGGGAAAATTGCATTAACATTCTATCACACACAGACATAGAACACTTAATGTCTCCATTACACCTTTTAAATAAACTGTCCACAGAAGCACCTTTAGAACACATGGAAGAAGCTCTGTAACTTCTACCCTGTGCGAATTCATGCAGTCCAATGTCTAGGCAGTGCTGCTTTGCCCGTTGAGGAAGCAGGTATTGAAAACAGAAACATCATTCAGTCATTTTCATTTACTTGAGGAGCTGAAATGAGCAGATCATGTTCCATCAGAAGTTTAATCAAGAATCTTCCCAAAGAAAAATGTAAGCAAGGAATTTTTACACAACTTGAAGGCCGTTTGCATATATATCTTGTTCCTTATTATTAACTCTGTCTTTGTTGTTCCAGCTTCTGTTCATTTCAACTGGCATTTTTCACTCCCTGCTTATTCATCTTCACATGATTTTGTTTTTTTATGTAACTCTACTCTCTCGAGGATTTTGTTTTTTTGCCAGTGTTCCTATGTGCCACATTGAATTTTTATCGCAAATAGGTATACTTCACAGTCTTAAATAAGCTGGAATTAGCAAGAATTCAGACACATATTAACAGTCATTTTCTGTACATTTTTCTTTTCTTTTTTTTTTTTAAATAAATCTTTATTCAGATTATTACAATTATTTCTCCTTTTTCCCCCCATAGCTCCCCTCCACCCCTTTCCCACCCCACCTTCTGCCCTTACCTCCCCCCCACTGTCCTCATCCATAGGTGTATGATTTTTGTCCATTCTCTTCATGAACCCCCCCATACCCCTTTCCCCCTGAGAATTATCAGCCCACTCCCTTTCTATGCCCCTGATTCTATTATATTCACCAGATTATTCTGCTCCTCAGGTTTTTAATTCACTTGATTTTTAGGTTGGCTTGTTGATAGATATGTATTTGTTGTTCATAATTTTTTCTCTTTACTTTTTTCTTCTTCCTCTTCTTTAAGAATACCTTTCAGCATTTCATATAGTACTGGTTTGGTGGTGATGAACTCCTTCAGCTTTTTCTTATCTGTGAAGCTCTTTATCTGCCCTTCAATTCTGAATGATAGCTTTGCTGGGTAGAGTAATCTTGGTTGTAGGTTCTTGCTATTCATCACATTGAAAATTTCTTGCCACTCCCGTCTGGCCTGCATAGTTTCTGTTGAGAAGTCAGCTGACAGTCGTATGGGTGCTCCCTTGTAGGTAATTAACTGTTTTTCTCTTGCTGCTTTTAATATTCTCTCTTTGTCTTTTGCTCTTGGCATTTTAATTATGATGTGTCTTGGTGTGGTCCTCTTTGGATTCCTTTTGTTTGGGGTTCTGTGGGCTTCCTGGACTTGTAAGTCTATTTCTTTCACCAGTTGGGGGAAGTTTTCGGTCATTATTTCTTCAAATAGGTTTTCAGTATCTTGCTCTCTCTCTTCTTCTGGCACCCCCATAATTCTGATGTTGGTACGCTTGAAGTTGTCCCAGAGTCTTCTTACATTATCTTCAACTTTTTGGATTTTTTTTTTTTTGCTTTTTGCTTTTTCGGTTGAGTGTTTTTTGCTTCTTTGTATTTCAATTCTTTGACTTGATTCTTGTGTTCCTCTATTCTGTTTCTGGGTCTCTGTATAATATTTTTTATTTCAGTCAGTGTATGTTTAATTTCTAGTTGGTCTTTTTTCATATCTTCGAGGGTCTCGTTATATTTATCGGCCTTTTCTAGGATATTCTTAAAAAGTCTTATAACGGTGGTTTTGAATTCTATATCCAGTCGTTTGTTTTCCTCCATTTCTTTCGTTTGTGATCTGATTCTTTGACCCCGCATTTTCACTGAATCCCTGAGTTGGTAAGGTAGATATTTGTGCTAGGTTTCCAATATGGCCCAGTGGGTCTGCTTCCCCAGTTAACCTGAGGTGGACACTCTTGGTGCACCCCTTTGTGGACTGTGTGTACAGCCTTGTTGTAATTAAGTCTTTATTGTTGTTGGTATCACTGGGAAGAATTGACCTCCGGGCCAGTTGGCTGTAAGGATCAGCTGTGTCTATGCTGGGAGAAGCCCGGTGCTGGAGACAGCCTTATAGGATTAGACTTGCCAAATTGCAATAGCCTCTGTGCTCAGCTTGGATGGGGTGGAGTCTCAGTCTTGGCTTCCTGTCAGCCCCGCCCCTGCGCGCATGTGCGCTTTCAGTCCTCCGCCTTCCCCAGCTCGAGTCTCCGCCTGAGAGTCCAGACTCCCCCCACAAAAGCGTGGGTCCCCAGGGGCTCGCCTGGAACTGGGGTTCACTGCAGTCAGAACTTGGGCTCGGTGCAGTCAGAATCCTCTGACTCCCCTCCACTAGGGAAAGCCTGTGGCAACCCCCGCAGCCTTTGTGCGCACCGGCGCGGCGCGTGTGCGCACTTTCAGTCCTCCGCCTTCCCCGGCTCCTGAGTCTCCGCCCGAGAGTCCAGACTCCCCCTACAAGAGCGTGGGTCCCCAGGGGCTCGCCTGGAACCGGGGTTCACTGCAGTCAGAACTGGGGCTCAGTCAGGATCCTCTGACTCCCTTTCACTAGGGAAAGTCTATGGCTACCTCCGCAGCCTTTGTGCGCACTGGCCCGTGTGCGCCTTCAGACTTCTGCCTTTCCCAGCTCGCGGTCCGAAGCTTCCTTCCCCCTTCCGCCAGAGGAAGTCAGCCAAGCTCTCAGCCGCCCTTCCTCTCTGCGCGCACAAAGCCCCTTTGCCGTACCTCCAATTCTCTGTGAGCTTTTCTCCTTCCTTCTAGTTGTAGAATTTTCACTCAGCCTGCTTTCCTGTGGTTCTGGATGGTGTCCGTTCTGTCTTTTAGTTGTAGTTTTGAAATTGTTGTGCGAGGCAGCAGTTTAGGTGTTTACCTATGCCGCCATCTTGGTTTCCCAATTCTGTACATTTTTCTTAAGGTTAATGATTTTTATGCCCTGAATGTCTATTTCATTTATTTTTGGAATTTCATTATTATTAATATTTTACTCCTTAGTCTCAACTGCTTAGAATGCATAGAGAAGAAAACTATTCAATATATTATAATAATCTAAATAATAGGTATGTCTCCCCGTTTTCTCCTCTTAATGTACATAATTGTATTTTATTATACTGACAATGAGGTTTTTTCTCTGAAATCTGTAATAATGACAATAGCTTACATTTCTAAAAAGTAGAAAATCATACCAATGGTAGGAGATAAAATTGTTTTTGTAGGTTAAATAAATATTTTTATATAGACAGAGGTAACTATCTTACTCCATTTGGTAGATTGGTTAGGACAGTGGTCGGCAAACTGCGGCTCGTGAGCCACATGCAGCTCTTTGGCCCCTTGAGTGTGGCTCTTCCACAAAATACCACGGCCTGGGCGAGTCTATTTTGAAGAAGTGGCATTAGAAGAGGTTTAAGTTTAAAAAATTTGGCTCTCAAAAGAAATTTCAATCGTTGTACTATTGATATTTGGCTCTGTTGACTAATGAGTTTGCCGACCACTGGGTGAGGATGTTTTTCACTCTGAAATGTTATTAGTGCTGTTAAATTGATTATTATGTACAAAACACGTATTCACATACAAAGAATACATAATGTGATTTTGAGAAGTTTCATAGTTTGCCATCAATTTGCATTGCTAATAAGAGATTCTTACTATTATTTTCTGCTGTTGCTTAATGAAATATTTTTATCTGTGCTAATATTATTATTGAGAATGTACTCAGAATAACATTTAATCACAATAATCAGACATTAACAAAATCATTTTTTTTAAATCCCAAAAAGTGGACCACAGATCTAAATCACACTATTAATAATTGGCATTACATTTTATTTATTTGTGTATCTTTCTTTCACTTATACCGTTATATATGGTCACTTAGTGAATCCACCTAATGTGATACTGTGAGAAGACATAGACTGGCACTGACTTTTTAATAATTTAAACAGGACAGATTTGGAAATTCAGTGCTAAACACTTTGATTTTATGACCTGAAAACTATCAGTTCATTTAATTACCTCAATGCAAAATGCAAACAGTTTGAACAGCTAATTTTTCTTTAAAGGATAAAAATCAAATTTATAGTTTATAGCACTTACCTTGTAATCTAAATATGTAACCGAAAGAGCAGTGGTTAATGTGATGGGTAGATTGGAAAAGGACTGGACGTAGGTTCCATGGAGGAGGCATGCTAGAAAGAAGTAAAGCCCCCAGATAATAGCCAAAGAGTTAACATATGGGCTCGAAAATTGGTAAGGGGTTTCTGAAAGATGTCGATTAGGTCATGAACATTTATAATGGATCAGAACATCCTTGAGGACTAAAAGCATAGCCGAGCTCTTAAAAATAATTGAAATCAAATTTTATGATCTGAAAATTATTATAAATCATCTGTTAAGTCAAATTTGTCTTCCCAGCTCACAAGCTTAAGAACAGCTCTTAAAAAGGTAGCTCTCAATATTTCTTTATTTTCACTTCATTATCTAAGTAGCATAGTCATTTGGTAGAAAAGTGATTATTGATTTTTAAAAATACTAGATTATAGTAGTATTCAAGAAAGATCCCAGCCAAGGAACATTGAACTTACCTGCAAGCTGTATGCACAGCTTTATTTAATACATTTCACAATGTCTAAGCACTATAACCCACTCATAGAAAAGTATATATTCATTTGGAATATTTCCCTAAGCATATTATTATATGATGTAAAATATTCTTACTTATAACACTTCATTGATGTGAAACATCTACCTTGTTGATATATTATCACCAGATATCTTCGACTATAAGCTTGGCCAGTGGGAAATAGTACAGATAATGGAGAAGTATTTTTTATTGACATATATCAAGAAAATCATTCAATATATATGTGAGAAGTGCAGCTGCATGTTTATATGTTTTTTTATTAAAGGCCAACAGCATATTTTATGTGTATGTGTAATAGAGATTAAGGTCTTATTATAGCATAATTTTAGCATCTAGGAACCCTATGGATGGACATAAAAATATCATCATATATAAAAATTTTTTGTTAGGCCTAATTTTCTGTATTAAGAAGTTGCCCATATGAGGACTGTATCAGAGAACATCAGGACTGCTGTCTTGTTATTTACTAGTACATTTAGGTATTGGCCATAAAGTTGAACGTTAATTTAAGCGACATGGGACTATCAGAATAATTCCAACATTTACTTTTAACAAATTATAAGAGTCATATTCTTACCTTTGTAGTCCACCATAAAAATGTAGGATGTATTTTGCTGGAGAAATAATGAAATCCTTGGGTTTTTTTAAAATAACATATTGGGACATGAAGATAGCATAATCTATATTTGATGTATAGGAGCTAGTTTTGAATTTTAAAAGTCAAAACTGTAGCTTGACCACAAATGCTGGTCTTGACCTAGTGCTGATCACACTGTTCCTGCATCACTCTGCCAACCTTTGCCCCAGTTCATGCACTTGCTCACAAAGTATTTCAAGGTGATGCCTGAGTGTGCTGTGAAGAAAATGGCATTTCAAAAATTCTTAACAGCCCTAGCTGGTTTGGCTCAGTTGATAGAGCGTTGGCTTATGGACCAAGGGGTCCCAAATTCTGTTCACCTCAAGGGCACATACCTTGGTTGCAGGCTCCTCCCAGGCCCAGGCTCATGCAGGAGGCAACCAGCTGATGTGTTTCTCTCACATCAATGTTTCTCTCTGTCTTTCCCTTTCTCTGCCACTCTCCCTAAAAAAATCAGTGGAAAAATATCCTTGGGTGAGGATTAACAAAACAAACAAACAACAGATTCTTAGTTATATTATACAAGAAGCTTAGAACTCAAGTAATTTTGCTTCCAGTATGTATCTGTCACTTTTACTCTTCCTTCTTTCTGACCCCAATTAGCTTGATCCCCTCTTTTTCTCTCTAAATCTTGCTCTGTATATGTAGTACAAACATAGAGATCTGCATCTGCTATAGACCAAAAGATAATGTACTTTACACATCTCATAAGCAACCTAATATAATTAAGCCTTATAAATTCACTGTCTAATACTGACCAAAAATTGTTTACTGGGTACATTTGATACTCAGCAAGGAGAGTGTAGTCTGTGATTTAGGGTCCTATCGAAGATGAATCAAATTCCATTCTTAATTTACATTACATCAGAAAAACTGGCCATAGTCAAATGTTTACTTTGATGAGTGTTTTAAATAGGCAAGAAAATACAATATCCCAAAGCATCTTAACGGTACCACATTAAACAAGCTAACTTTGAAGAAGGAATTAACATTCGTTACTAGTACCTAAAAGCATTGTGAAACATATGTTTTGGGTGACATTTATATGTATGTACGTGGGATAATTGACCTAACCATTTTTCTAAACACAGAATCATAAATGACTTATGATAATAAAATGGTGAGATGTAGTTAACTAGTAGAAGAGAATAAACTTTAGGAATATGGCTTCCTTTTTGTTTTGTTTTTTTGAGAAATTAATTGGTTCATTGTTTAATTTTTCTCCATTTTGAGTAAATATGAAGGTGGGATTTGCAGGATTAGTAACTGACATTTTTATAGATTAATCCAGATATCAACATCTTTACCATTTAATTTGTAATGATGTTTATTTATTTTGGAAGGAGAATAATTCTGGAAAAAAATAATAATTTATCCTTGTGGATTAGCTCCATTTCTTTAGAGTGCTAAAATAATACAATTGTGTTAATGCAGTAAGAATTCATCATACATATAATAATATATGCTGCTTTCATAATTTGAAAAATGCTACAAAAATAATTTTAATGACATCTTTGTATTAGACCACATTTTTAAAAATGTAAGGTTTATGTATATGACAAGTGCTCCTTTGAATTTTGGAATATACCTGTATCACAAGAATTTTTCTTTTATCAATTGCTTCAAATAAACGTGCTATTTCAACTTCAAGTCATCTCTATTGACATGTACTACTGTGTAAACATAAATTATAGATTATACACTTGACTGAATTTCTTTTTAAAAAGAAATAGACATCTTAAAAATTAAACAAGAATGGCCTGTTAAAGTTAATTATTTAACAAATTAAATGCAATTTCATGGATAAAGGCACATTTCAGATAAATCCTATTCTTCAACAGCAGGTCTATTTGGCCATTTGCAAGCTGGTCTTTATTGTGCTTAGTTCAATTAGTAATTCCTCTAGTATTCATTTTACTAACCTGGCCTTGTCTTTCCTTAACCAGTGGTTTTGCATTGCATCCAAGTGACATTGAATGGCCTGGGCTTATAGAATACTATGAAGTGGGATATATGTGCCCAGGCATGTAATATACACCTCAGTGTCACATAACATACAGGTAATATACACCTCCTTCGCACAGGGAATCATACAGGTAGATAATAGGAAAGAGAGGAAATACAGAAAGCTTTGAGAAAGCCAGCGTGTGGCCAAAAACAACAGCAGGTGTGGCCATATGGCAATCAAATTAGAAAAGGGATCCTTGCCACACTGCCTTTCAGAAGACAGCGAAGCCCAGACCGCGCTCAGGGAAGGACCATTTACTCAGCACATTTGAAGTTTCATATTGCCTCGTCCACTGCTCAGTTCCGAAGGGAATTTAAACCTATCATAGCGAAGAGATGTTGAAGAATATTCTTAAAGGATAAAAATAATAACTTCTAAAGTGATGTTACTTCCACATTTAGAGACCACTATGCCAAAAGCACATAAATTTCCAGATAAAGCATTTGCTAAGCTGAGACTGTTTTTTTTAAAAGTAAAGCATTATAATGATAAAATGTAATTATTTGATTAAAATTTACAATATTTCATATTAACAAAACATTTAGTAAGATTATTTATAATTTGAAATTCCCTACTTAGGCCAAGATATTCTGTAATAATGTAGTTTAATTTTTTTTTCCTAAGAAGTTCTTAAACTTCAGAATAACATTTTCAGAAGTTCTTGAAACATTTTCGTTTAGCAAGAATTGGCTGAAAATGTGTTTTAGTTCTCAGATTAGGTGTCAAAAACGTGTTCGACCTACAAAAGACAGGGTCTGTACAATTGATATTCATTCTTAAATGTAACATTAGTATTGTATCATGTTATAATTTCAATAACATTCTTGGTATATATATGTGTGTGTTTTCTAATCTGGGAAAATGTCCATGCTTTATGCTTTGTCCTCTATTGTTCTTACCTTGTGGGGAAAAATGGTCTTTGTTGAGAATTTAGGGACCCGCAAATATTCCCTCTCCTCTGTCTCCACCCTGCCTATACACACCTTTATTAGGGTGGTAACAAACTGGCCTCTATGAGAATGAAGACAGTGTTCATATTTCAACCTTACATTCTCTAGTTTGTGTCTGCTTATTGGCAGCACCACAGTCTTAATTTCTGTGGCCCAATTTCTTGAACAACGGCACAAAAAAAGATGACCAATTACTCAAAGAAAATAATGGCTGGTAATTTAAGTATTGATTGTTTCCCTAACAGTATTTTTTCAAATAGGGTTATTATGTCTATTTTAAATAAAGTGAAATTATCTGTCTGTGTAAAACCATGAACTTGTAGTCAGTTTCTTATTGGAGTATAAATATTATACTTCTATTAAAATTAGATTGCATATATTTAACTTAATAGAAGGTGGCTATATTTTATTGTTTTGAAATTGAGTTTTTCAGGGAATATGGTTTGTTTGTTTGTTTGTTTTTGCTTAAAAATGTAGCTTTGAACCTTTTATAAATTTAAAAGTCCAGAAAAAAATTTTTTAAATATGTTTTTATTGATTTCAGAGAGGAAGGGAGAGGGAGAGAGAGATAGAAACATCAGTGATGAAAGAGAACCATTGATTGGCTGCTTCCTGCACACCGCCCTCTGGGGATCAAGCCCACAACCCTGGGCATGTGCCCTGACCAGGAATCAAACCGTGACCTCCGGGTTCCTAGGTTGACACTCAACCACTGAGCCACACTGTCTGGGTCTCTATCACTCAGATGTTAAAACTATTAGAATTTTGGCACATTGCTTTCAGGAATTATTAAAATAAAACATATGGCTAAAGTTCTTTTGATCCACTTGTATCTAATCCTCTCTACTCTCATGTAAGAGGCAACTACTAAATGAGTTTGATTATTTTTTCTTCCTTCAATTAAAAGAATATTACATACATATATGTATCTGTCAAAAAATGTGAGTATTACTTTAGGAATGTATATATACATTTCAAAGGTATGTGGTATAAATTATTCATGTTACTTTTTCACTTAAATTTAAGGACTTGTATGCATGCATATGAGCATAACCAATGGACACATAAGGGGGAGAGGGGGAGGGGATATGCTGGGGGTTGGGGATGGCAGGGGAGAGGTCAATGGGGAAAAAAGGAGACTTATGTAATACATTAAACAATAAAGAACTTGCCCTAACCAGTTTGGCTCAGTGGATAGAGCGTTGGCCTGCAGACTGAAGGGTCCCAGGTTCAATTCCAGTCAAGGGCATGTACCTTGGTTGCGGGCACATCCCCAGTAGGGGGTGTGCAGGAGGCAGGTCATCGATGTTTCTCTCTCATTGATGTCTCTAACTATCCCTCTCCCTTTCTCTCTGTAAAAAATCAATGCAATATATTGTTTTAAAAACAATAAAGAACTTAAATTAAAATAATTATTATTGCCGAAACCGGTTTGGCTCAGTGAATAGAGCGTCAGCCTGTGGACTGAGGGGTCCCTGGTTCGATTCCGGTCAAGGGCATGTACCTTGGTTGCGGGCACATCCCCAGTGGGAGGTGTGCAGGAGGCAGCTGATCGATGTTTCTCTCTCATCGATGTTTCTAGCTCTCTATCCCTCTCCCTTCCTCTCTGTAAAATATCAATAAAATATATTAAAAAATAAATAAAATAAAATAATTATTATTGTGACCCATCCTATTGATATAAAGAGCTACTTCTTCCCTTTTAACTGTTTTGTAACATTGCATATATGAATAAAAACATTTTATTTACCTATTCCTCTATTGATGGACATTTACAAATTCCTTTCTTCATAGCTTTTCTTAGTATTCCATTATTCCTGAGATTTAAATAACATTTTTATTGAAAAAAAAAAAAACCCACACTATATTTACATATTTTGGGCTTACAGTTTTAGATCACTTAGCAAATCACTCTTCAATAGTTTCAACTGGAGCTATTTTATTTTTAAATCATGGCTCAAATATAGAAAAATGGCAAATAATTCACGATATGATTTTTAACATCAAATGTAATTTGTTCAAAATTTACATTAATCTTTCTCATAACTAGTCACTTCCATTTTGTCTTCCTGTCATCCTGGAGACTGAAAATGTAATTTCCCAGAGGCTTTACGAATTGGGGGAGTATTAAATGTAGCTGAAATTAAGTGATTAATAATTTACTTTTGGGTCATGAATCAACTTCATGGGATGCTAAGGATCATTTGCAACCCCAGAAGCACTAGCAGTAACAATGCACTTTTGAAGATTCAAGAACTCTCAAAGGTTGGCTGCCCAACCTAATTAAACTTCAATCTTCTGATACCAATTTTATTTCTTCTTTGTACAGAATTTCCTGAGATCTTCTTGACAGGAAAATGTCACTTTGCCTGACAGCTGATAGACAGGTTATGTAGCACCATAATTGAAGAGAAAAGGATAGCTTAAGGCTACTCGATTTAAAGGCTATGTGTATGGCTCTTTCCTTTTTTTTTAAGGTTTCTATGACAGACAAAAGGCCTTAGCAAATAGGCCCAGTGCCATTTTTTTCTGCTTCCTCCAGGGGTAATTATCTTACTCCATCAATAGCGCTGTCAGAAATTGGGCACGTAATTCAGCATTTAAATGAACAAGCAATGTAATATTTCCTGTCTCCCAGTGGAATGCTTTGCAGCTCACATTCTTCTCTGTCACTCGCTCACTCTTGATGTATGTCCCATACCCAGTCCTTGAATGCCTTCTCTCCCTTGTGTTTCATTGCAGATGTTGGCTCCGACTTGACACCTACTTCATTTGGAGTTTTATAGGACCAGCGACCTTGATAATTATGGTAAGAACGCCTAATTAACTATGTGTTTTCCAGGTCAAGAAATGAAACTTTTACTATCCCTATACTGACTATTTTTAATTTATATAGATTAATTTGGAGAAAGCCTGTACTTGACCCCATAAACTCAAGCAATTAGACACTCATTATAGTCTACTTTTATATTTGTAAAATGCTTAAAAAAATTGCGAGAAGAGAACATGCATTTTCAAGTTTATGCACTGCTATGGTTCCTGAGGAGCCTGATCTAACATAATCCATTTGGTTTTGTAGATTTTGAATAATGATTACTTTTAAGTTTGACCAACATTACATTTCCATTCTTTTTTCATTCAGATAATTTGAATTATGAATGGAACCAGAAATTAGAAAGTGGCAAAATATCTTACTTTTCTTTACAGTTTTCTTTTTTATATAAATCTTGAAAACTTTAGATTTTAAAATGATTTTATATAAAAATGCCTCAAACAAGCATTCCAGAGTCATACCTTCTCTTTTTTATTTTAGATGCATAATATCTTGATTTCAAACAGAAATTATTTATCCTCAGTTAGATATAATTATTAGTATCATTTACAAACTTAACAATTTGAAATAAAAAGTTGCTATCCATTTTTTGAAAAAATATAGCATTTTAATTTTTAATAAAGTCTCAGTCTACAACTCATTTTCTGAAATCCTTTTGGCCAGGTATATTTTGAAATTCAGACATTTTTCAAATGTTATCAAGGTAATATGATATCTGTACTGCATATTATATATTATCCCTAGTGAGAAATAAGCAGTTGCCCCAAATCAAACATAGCATCCAGTACTCACAGTAGGGAGTAGGCAAGACTCTGAAACCAAACAGTAATAATTCAGCAGAAAAAAAATTATAGGAAAACTAAGATCAAATAGAATAAAGACATGAAGATCTTATGTCCATTCAAATCAAGCTCACCCACCAAATGGGTTCTGTTCAGGCTAGGCTTTTTGTTACCCAATGAATTTTTTAAACTTTTACTTTTCAGACTTTTTGAATTTGATAAAGGATCATAACCCCGTATTATTTAGAAGAGAACATCTTAGACTTGGGGCTCACAATTGGGTTTTCCTAGTCCCACCAATCCCAAGTTCTGAAATATATAAACAAATCAGGTGATCAAGGGCAATTTGACATGTGGTTTTGTATACAGTTTATGTATATCTGATATATGGAATTTACACTGGAGCTTTGTTGTTTTGTATTGTTTTAAATCATATGCTCTCTCTGGCTCCAGTAATATAACACCCTCATTGGAGGTTCCCGCTACCTTAAGCCTAGTTTGTTTTAATATCAGAATTTAACCACAATTTTCTAATTTTTTTTTTGATTTGGTGGTTCAAAAATAGATCGGTTTTAGTATTTGTGTGTACTTGGCATAACAGTGCTTTGTACCTCCTTGATATTCCAATCCCCAAACTGGCTTCTTGCCTTTACTAAAAGACTAGGCAATCATCTATGATCCAATTCCTTTAAAAGTGTAGTGAGAGCTAATTTCCCAGAGCAAATCATCTGTTATTTTGAATAGACTTACTTCTTTTCTAGTCCAGTTATGCTACATAACAGTACCTTTTACATTCCAGCTTAATGTAATCTTCCTTGGGATTGCTTTATATAAAATGTTCCATCATACTGCCATTCTGAAACCTGAATCGGGCTGTCTTGATAATATCAAGTAAGTGATTTTTCTCTTTGTTTCTTTAGGCTGCCGTACCTTGGTACACTAAACTCTCCCTTGCTTTTAATTGCACTGAAATCTTATGACAAAATGATAAAAATCAGTGTGTTGTTTTTGCTGAATAAGATCATTTATTGACTATTAAGGTAACTTGATCTGCCTGAAAATGAGTATAATGAAGCTCTGTCTTCAAAGAAACAATTCCTGCCCCCCACCCAGCTCTGATTTGCAACCTAAGATTTCAATATATACATTTATTTATTTTGTTCTGAAAGCATCTATGAAGTTTCTGGATCCAGGCAGACTATTATTTCTTAGAGCAATAAGCACATCACTTCTTAACATTCCATGTCCCCTTCAGAGCAATGTGAAGAGAGGCAGATGGTGGCCCCTGCAAGCACCAGAAGGGAGATCCTACACCATGGGGAAGAGCCCCTGATTACCAACCTGGGCATTTATATACAGCTGCTCTCCTCTTCCCCTGAGAGAGGAAGAGAAACCTCAGCTTCCTAATGTAAAATCCTTTGGAATATAAATATATGGCTTCAGGTTTAAACAGCCCCCCACTCCATCCTTTGAAATGTTAACGTCTTTACCTCCCTCCTGGGAGGTAAATCCTTCCAGATGTCTCTCACTATCTGTTCAGTCACTCAGTCATCTTTTAACTGCCCAGATTTGTCTTTTAACGCGAATTCCACTTGTCTATGTTCAGAAAACCCTAGCCATGCAGAGATAGGAAAATATTCACAGTACTTTCCACACGAGTAGTACTTCCTTTATATAAAGAAGCAAATTTACATTTTCTGAAAAGAAATATGGTTCCTTTGTATAACCAAAAAAAATTACCTTGTTCCTTTAGAGCAGCCGTGGGCAAACTATGGCCCGCGGGCCGGATCCAACTGTTCTATCCGGTTCTCTTGCTCTCCCCTCCGCTCCTTTACTTTGAATTTATATTAGTTCACACAAACACTCCATCCATGCTTTTGTTCCGGCCCTCCGGTCCAGTTTAAGAACCCATTGTGGCCCTCGAGTCAAAAAGTTTGCCCACCCCTGCTTTAGAGTCTATGACATTTGAGAAAGACAGGGATGTTAGATGTACTTTAGCCATTAATAGATATTACGTATTAAATTGCATTTATATATAATTTGCCTATGTGTTCACTTGGTTAAATGTTTATATTTAAATGAATATACTTTCAGAGGTTTCCTGAGGTTACTAGAATTCTCATGTGCTACCGACATTCTCCTTGAAGTACCTCAGAGAGCAACTGTGTCACCCATTTTCCATCTTCCTACATTCAGTGCCTGACCATAGTTCCTTGCCCATAGTAGATCCTCACTGAATGTTTACAGAATAAATGAACACTTTAAAGACTTTAGTGACAAAGGTGTATTGACATTAAAGGGTTACTTTTGCTGAAGCAATAATCTGTCTAAATTAGTTGAAAAGGATAGCTAAATAATTAGAAAATCATAATATATTGGAGCAAACTAGGAATTATCTACTGCAAGCAATAGTCTTTTGTAGGTCTTAATATTACTTAGTTGAGATAATAGTCATTATGTTGTTGATTTATGTACAATTAGACTACCGTTCTAAAATATAGTGTTAATTCCTTGGACTATTTAATCCTGATAAAATTGAATTTGGGTAAATTAAATAAAATATGTTTTCTTTATCATATCGTACTCTTACTTACCTTAGTATAAATTATAACATCTTTATATCTGTTATTCTGTAGTATAAAACAATATACTAGTAATACTCTATCTTTTATTATTTTTTAAAAAGTATTACCATAAAAAAAACAAAAAAATACATTGATATTTATGTAATAGCTTTTAACAGGTTAAAAATCATAAAAAGGTCATGTACTTAGAACAGTCACATATTTTTTAAAGATCAATTTGTACTCTCATTATTCACATGTATTCTTTTAGGTAAAATATGGATTAAATCTTTATGATATTATTGTTTAGAAAAATAAACGTAAAGGGAAGAATTACATTTAATGGCACTGATGGTATCAAGATTTATATTGCTAAGTAAAGCCTTAAATGAGAATACCTTGATTAGCATTCTATCCAAACTGTGTCATACTTTGGAAAGTTTATTTAACCTTACTGAGCCTTCCTGTCCTATATAAAATGGGCATCATAATGAAGCATACCCAAACATAAAATGAGCAGAGGAATATAAACAGCCTTTGAGGATGCCTTTTAAAAAGTCAATAAAGCAAAGAGAAATTGGGTAGTTTGTTAGAAAGGCTATGGCAGGTGGTTTTAAGATGGAAGAAATATCAACATGGATATGTTAATGGGAAAGAATCAAGAATGGAATGGTCGGAAATGTAAGAAAGGGGGTTGTTGTTAGAGTTGTGACTTAAGGAATTGTAAGGAATAAGAACTGGAGCAGTGGTCCAGCAGTTCCACTGCATTAGATTTCATGAGGACATGGTTCCAGAGTTACCTGAAGCCAGGAAGGGGGACCCTTTTCCACTGAGACTGGATGAAATAAATAGTAGGTGTGATGTCGACCTGTGGTGGGACCAGAGAAGGGCAGTAAATTGAGGGATGTCTGGCTGTTCTCCTCTATGAAGTAGGAAAGATGGTCATCTGCAGGATATAGGGGACTATGGAAAAGAAAAAATAAGAAAACGTTTCTTAGAACTTTCCAGAAGCTAAAGGACGTTTCATTTTTAATTAAAATATATTAACTATTTAAGAATTGCTTATAAAGAAATGAGTGGGGCATAGTTGATAAGGAAAAGAAAGAAGAATTTAAGAAAAGTAATAATGATTTTGAACATTAAGCAAAACGCAAAATCTGGAAATTGATTTTTTTTTAAAGTAAGGATTTATATTTTTAAATGGTATGTTTGATGTGAAACTATTTATTTTAAAGGTATAAATAAACATTATTCATCTGAAAAGTATTTTTTAGTACATGGGTGACAGCCTAAAAGTTAATGTTTACTTGCTTTTGATTTTTGTAATTTTATTAAGTGATGAATAAGATCATTTTGTTTTGTTTATTAAATAGCAAAGAATACCTATTATGCCTTGTCAAAGTTACCTTTCTAAAACAATTCCTTCATTTACAACTCTTTATTGCTTTTATTGTACATGTTATTTCATACCTAGATCTCTCCTTTACCTAATTCACTGCCAACATTTCCTTATAGGCCACCATCAACTTCTACAGAGCCACTGCTCTAGTCTCCGAACTTCTTTCCCCATATTGTTTCTTGCCCCTTGATCATAGCCTTGATCATCTAGAGTGATTAATAAGTTTAATTATTGAAAAGTTTAAATCTGACCATGCCACTTTCTTGGGTAAAACTCTTCAGTGGCTTCCTGTTACTCTTACCTGAAAGCCCAGACCCTCTTCCATGGCCCACTAAGCATTCACTAGCTGGTTGCCCCTTTCTTTCTTCAGCTGCCTTTTAAGCCACGTGCCCTCTGGCCATTCAAGATGTGTTCTCTTTGGCTTTAGGTTTTATCCCTGGTATTTTATCTCCTAATACTCTCTTCCCAAACACTCTGCCTTGCTGACTTCAATTTATCTTAATTTAATTATCATTTTAAAAACTAATTTAATTACATTTTAATTCCTAATTTACTTCACTGTCATCATCATAAACACATTTTGATGTTAAATATAGAACATTTATTTGGCGTGCTAATTACTATACTGAAACTATACTCTGGAAAAAATTAATAAACAAATAGAGTGAATTATGTAATATGATTACAAAGGAAATGAGGTATGCCAATCTTCAAATTTCACTAAAAAATAAGTAAAATTAAACAATACATTTCTACTTGATGTTTGTTTATTTGTCCTTTGTCTCTTTTTTCATCAAACTAGGTAATTATATTTGGAAGAATAAAGTAATTCCAATCATTTGAATTTTTGGTTGAATTTGACAAGTTGAAATTGGAGCTTAGGGTAATCATAGCAAAAATCTAACTTAATTTTGAAAATATGTATGTAAACATGAATAAAACAATGACTGACTTGTTATCAAAATGAACTGATAGTATCACTGAGGTTTTACGATATATAAACTTTAATTCTTGAGGAGCATTTAGGACACTCTTGAAATTTGCCTTCAAAATAAAAATGGACGTTTCTATAGTTATCAACCTCATCTACTCCTGGAAAATATATCTAATAATATCACAGGTATTTCTGAAGAATAAAACGTAATAATAAAGGTTTTTAGGGCTAAGAAAGAAAATTGGTGCCTATAGGAATCTACCAGACTTGCTTTCTCTGTACGTCTCCCTTTGCTTTGCCCATGGACTGGCTTCTGTATCCAGACTTCTGATTTTGGCCTGGTCATGTTTTTCTTTGATTTCTGGTCTCCCCTCCTAACTTAGGTTTTACCTGAATGATGGGTCAGCAAACACATTATCACATGATTGAAAGAAACACCTTTCACTTTCCTTCTTTCTTCCCTGGGCTCTTACTTGCTAAAGGAAGACATTAGAGAGGAGGCATAACTTTAGTGTCAGGCACACTTGGGTTTGAATTTCTGTTCAGTTTTGTAATGATTATATGATCTTGCAAGATACATCATGGCTCGCAGTCTCAGTATCTCTTCTGAATTGGGAATAATTGTATCTACTTAATTAGAGTTTTGCAGTAATTAAATATGAACATATGTGTAAAGCATCCAGCATGTAATTTAGTGCCTATACAGGATGGTTTCATTATTTTTAACCACTCTATGTGGAAATATATTGCTTGCTGCCTTTGCTCTTTGTGCTTTGCATCATGAAATTTGCTCAACTCCTTATCAAAATCCCATTAAAATTTGACTGGCTCTGCTTACCATATGGCATCATTAAGAATTTGCATGACATGAATCTTTTTTTTTATTAAAGCCAAATTTATGGTATTATGAAAAATTGGCTCCAGGCGTGAAATACTCACTTGGTTAATAAATAGCAAGTTCTGTAGTTAGTTATAAAGAAAAAAAAAAGTGTCTTTCATGAGCTTGGATACCTACAGGATGAAAAGAACACTAAGATGACTTCTGAATACCTTCAGGAACGAATAGAAAATGTTTTAGCTTACCAGTGTCCATAATAACTTATTCTATTCCTCTGGAAGCTAAATTTTATTTTGAGAACTGTGTCTAAATTTTGGTAGAAATAGTTAAGTAAGAATTACATTCAGCTTGGCTAGTATTACATTAGCCCCTTACAAACTTAAGGGTGGTAGGGTTTTAAATATGAAGGCAGAAAGCAAATTGATATAATCTTGAAAACTGTAATAATCTCCCAAGAATATTTTAATGCTTCAAGTTTTATAATTTATATGAATCCTATCTAATAAAAGAGTAATATGCAAATTGATCTTACCTCTGCTACACCCACAAGCCATGCCCACCAGCCAATCAGGAGCAAGTATGCAAATGAACCCAACCAAGATGGCTGTGGCCACAGAGCGAGCAGGAGGCTTGGGTTTCCTGGCAATGGAGGAAGCCAAGCTTTCTGCAAACCCTGGCTGGCCCTGGACTCCACTCGAGGCTACAAAGTTTCAATTATGGAAGATAAATAAATCCCAACAAAAATGGCTGCAGCCACGGAGCAAACAGGAGGCTTGGCTCCGCTCAAGGCTACTAAGTTTCAATTATAGAAGATAAATAAAACCCAGATACCAGGGCCTCTGCTTGGGTTGCCGGGGGACGTGGCCAGCCTGCAAACCACCACAGGCCCCTCGCCCAGGCCACCCCACGCTCCAAGGGAACCCCCACCCTGATCTGGGACACCCTTCAGGGCAAACCAGCTGGCCCCCACCCGTGCACCAGGCCTCTATCCTATCTAATAAAAAAGTAATATGCAAATTGACCATCACTCCAACACACAAAATGGCCAGCAGGGGAGGGCAGTTGGGAGGGACCAGGTCTGCAAGGGAGGGCAGTTGTGGGCGATCAGGCCAGCAGGGGAGGGTAGTTGGGAGGAACTAGGCCTGCAAGGGAGGGCAGTTGGGGGCAATCAAGCCTGCACAGGAGGGCAGTTAGGGGTGACCAGGCCAGCAGAGAAGGGAAGTTGGGGACGACCGGGCCTGCAGGGAAGGGCAGTTGTGGGGGACCCAGGCCTGCAAGGGAAAGCAATTGGGGGGTACCAGGCCTGCAGGGGAGGGCAGTTAGGGGTGACCAGGCCTGCATTGGAGGGCAGTTAGGGGTGACCACGCCTATAGGAGAGGGCAGTAAGGGGCAAAAAGCCTGGCAGGGGAGCAGTTAGGCATCAATAAGGCTGGCAGGGGAGTGTTTAGGGGGTGATCAGGCTGGCAGGCATAAGCAGTTAGGGGGAATCAGGAAGGCAGGCAGGAGAGCAGTTGGTAGCCAGCAGTCCTGGATTGTGAGAGGAATGTCCGACTGTCCGTTTAGGCCCGATCCTACCTGGATCAGTCCTAAACGGGCAGTCAGACATCCCTCGAGGGGTCTCAGATTGGAGAAGGTGCAGGCTGGGCTAAGGGACACACACCCCAAAATTTCATGCACCAGGCCTCTAGTATGATTATAATTGTTTATTGTACATTATATATCATATACCATATATAAGTACTTATTATAATATCTTAATATATAGCCTGCTTTTCACAATGTATCATCTTTATACTGCAGTCAGAGGAATATTCTAAAAAGAGTGTGAACCTTTATGAGAACAATACATGTAGTTCTAAGTTGTATTTAATAAAAATATTCACCCACTTCAAAATTTTCTAGATTAATTTTGACAAAAATATTTTAGTACTTTCTTGTGTTTTTTTTTTCAAAATATTAGCTAGTGATATAAAATTTTTAAATATTAATTTGCATTATTTAAAAGGAAGTTCAATATAGTCTGTATAATCCATGCAGAGTTTTAAAAATATAGTTTACATTTCCATTCAATTAATTGTATAATAGTTTACCTCTCATCACCAAAACTCTAAATTCAAATGAAAATTTCACAGATTTCAAATTATTTTATATACTAGAGGCCTGGTTCACAAAATTCATGCACTGGGGGGTTGGTCCCTCAGCCCGGCCTGTGCCCTCTCTCATTGTGGGACACCTCAGAGGATGTCCGCCTACCAGCTTAGGCAGGTCTAAGCTGGCAGTCAGACATCCCTCTCACAATCTGGGGCTCTCGCAGTCCGGGACTCCTTGCTCCTTATCGCCCGCCTGCAGTGGAGACAGGAGAGGCTTCCGCCACCACTCCTGCGCTCGCCAGCCATGAGCCCAGCTCAGGGCTTGTGGCTGAGTGGCACTCCCCCTGTGGGAGCACACTGACCACCAGGGGGCAGCTCCTGAATTGAGTGTCTGCCCCCTGGTGGTCAGTGCCTGTCATAGTGACCAATCATTCCTCCGATCATTCTGCCATTCAGTTGATTTGCATATTAGGGTTTTATTATATAAGATAGATAACGATCAGTCACTATGACGTACACTGACCACCAGGGGGGCAGATGCTCAATGCAGGAGCTGTCCCCTAGTGGTCAGTGTGCCCCCACAGGGACTCACAGCTGGCAAGCGCAACGGCCTGTCTCCGTAGCAGCGCTAAGGATGTCCGACTGACGGCTGTGGGGAGCAGGCCTAAGCCGCTGTCGGACATCCCCTGAGGGCTCCTGGTCTGTGAAAGGGCGCAGGCCAGGCTGAGGGACCCCCTCCCCACCGAGTGCATGAATGTTGTGCACCAGGCCTCTAGTGTTTAATAATGAAAATGAATATCATCTGTCTGTTATCTCATTTTCTCTAGTCTTCCATTTTCTTGGTCTGTGGGTAAATGTCACTGGAAATGTGCCATAGCTTTTATCATAAATGATCCAGGTGTATTTGAAGTGTAATATAATCCAGACAGCACTCTTTGAAGTTCTATGTGTTGTTATGACATCATTAGGTTTGCTTCAAACAAGGTAAGATCTTCTTTAGGTAATAGTCTTTTGCTGATTAACTTAATTTCAGCATTTAACAATAATTTTCTTTTGGAAGATAAATTTTAGTTATTGATTAACAAATCTGAGAATTCTCCAAGTGTTGTTACAAATCTCATTAAATCATGCTATTTAGTTTGTAGGTCTAAGTTTTCTGAAATATAAAAGGATTGATCTCTTTTTTTTTAGACTTTTTCTTTAAAATGCATCCAAATCCTCATATAACCTTTCTAGAAACCAGGTGTTTTATGTATCACTGTATTCAATGTACTTCATGCAGTGGGAGATGACATGGGAGAAAACAAGTTAGAAGGATGCTGTCACAGCACACTGGAATTGCTGTGCATTGTACCTTGAGATCAAATAATTGTTTTACTTTTCCACAACATAATTAGGTTTATATCAGATTTGGGAGAATAAGTTTTTGTCTAAGATTGAGAAAGGCTAAAACAATACCTGAGGGAAAAATAATTTTTCTTTATAATAAAAAACAAACAAACCAACAGCTCCTTCATTCTATGTATGTGGCTTGGACTTAGATTTCCTTATATCTTACAGAAAATGCACATTCAGGCTTTGGGAAAGCCTGATAATCAGAACTTTTTATGAAACCAACATTTCTTAAGTAATTGTACACACAACAGCAGAATTAACCTGAACTAACTGTTCATAAGACTCTAGTTTTCTCCCCCAAAATGGTTATGTGCTAATTTTCATGAGTGAAAGAAATATGAGGATAATTTTAAATAAATAACATTTATGTTTCACATAATTTACATATTTTAATGTTTTAATACATATTTTTATTGATTTCAGAGAGGAAGGGAGAGGGAGTGAGAGGTAGAAACATCAGTGATAAGAGAGAATCATTGCTCAGCTGCCTCCTGCACGCCCCCCACTGGGGATCAAGCCCGCAACCTGGGCACGTGCCCTGGACCAGAATTGAACCCTTCAGTCTGCAGGCCAATGCTCTATCCACTGAGCAAAACCAGCTAGGGGTTAATTTTTAATTAATAAGCTTTGATATTATTTTTATCCTTTAATTATTCATTAATTTATTTAACAAATGAGAAGTGCTAAAATTTTGTATATATTTTAACAGTGGAACATACAGAGAATTAGCTAACTTATTTTACATGGACTATGAGAGAAAGGGGTGGAGTGCAATTCCAAGATTTTGGGCTTGGAGTACTGGAAGAGTGAGATGTATTACTGAAATGTGAAAAACTGTAGGGAAATACGCATTAGGGTTTGATCACAAGAGGTTGTTTTTGCAACATAGCTCTGAAAGACTTACTATACATTGCATTGTACATGTTGAGTAGGCAGTTGGAATAGTGAAAGCTGGAGGTTTGTTTTGGAGTCATCACTATAGAAATTTTATTCTATCTTATTTGTTCATAATTTTTATGTTTAGTGTTTTTTATATTTTATTTTCAGCATTGATTTATTGTTATATATCTTTATTATCCTATACTAGTAGCCCTGAGCACAAATCCATGCACCAAAAGCTCTCTGTGGGGCCTGGCCGCTGCGCGCCCACTGCCCAGAGGCTCTCCACTGCCCAGAGGCCCATCCGCGCCCTGGCCTGGCCAGAGTCCCATTCGCTGCCGGATGCAGAAGGCTTGCCTCATCGCCACAGCAATGAAGCAAATATTCCACGAGGCCACTCATGCTGCCCACTCTCAGCGGCTGGCCCCCCGGGACTGGGGGACTCTGGCGGGGCTGAGAGGACTGGGCGCCGCCATCTTGTGGCTAAGGGTGCCACCATCTTTGTGACAGAGTGATGATTAATTTGCATATTACCCTTTTATTTTTTTATTTTTTTAAAAATATATTTTATTGATTTTTCACAGAGAGGAAGGAAGAGGGATAGAGAGCTAGAAACATCGATGAGAGAGAGAAACATCGATCAGCTGCCTCCTACACACCCCCCACTGGGGATGTGCCCGCAACCAAGGTACATGCCCTTGACTGGAATCAAACCTGGGACCCTTCAGTCTGCAGGCCGACGCTCTATCCACTGAGCCAAACCAGCTAGGGCTGCATATTACCCTTTTATTAGATAGGATAATAAAAACCTAATATGCAAATTGACCAAATAGTGAAACGACCGAGTGGCAGAATGACCGGTGGCTATGACGTACATTGACCACCAGGGGGCAGACGCTCAATGCAGGAGCTGCCCCTGGTGGTCAGTGCGCTCCCATAGGGGGAGCGCGACTCAGCCAGAAGCCGGGCTCATGGCTGGCGAGCACAGCGGCAGTGGCAGGAGCCTCTCCCACCTCTCCAGCAGCACTAAGGAGTGACGAGCCAAGCAGTAAGGAGCAAGCAGGTGGGTGGTTAGGAGCGAGGGGTCCCGGTTTGCAAAAGGGTGCAGGCCGGGCTGAGGGACCTCCCCCACCCCCCCCCACACACACACACAAATTTCGTGCATCAGGCCTCTAGTTTTCTACAGTGGCACATTTGCACATTCTGTTTTGTTTTTTTTTTAATTTGTCATTGTGATATATTTTCTTTTAAAACATAAAGCAGAGTAAGATGATTGAAAAAGTACTAATAGTAAAAGTATACAGATCCATATTGTGGATGCAAAGTATTGAGACAGTGATTTTTCAGCCAGACTGTTTCTCTCACTAGTCACTAGAATGTATGTTTCTGTTAAGATGAACCCAGTTGTATCATCATGGCTAGGAAAGAATTCAGAGCCAAGACCCAAACTGTAAGAGAACATTTATTTGGTAAATCATAGAGGAAGAAAAAGTAATTCCTAGAATAAATGGGCTTAGGAAACAAGTTATTGAGGTAAAGGAAAGAAAAAGTAATTCCTAGAATAAATGGGCTTAGGAAACAAGTTATAAAGGTAAAGGAAAGGTTGGAGCTTGGGAGTGAGGAAGCTAATGGTAATGTACCTGGGGCAGGGAGGGGGAAGGGTAAGGAAAAGGTATGGGCATGCTCCTGGGAGGGAGAGCACACTGGGCCCTCCATCCTAAGGGTTTTAAGGGTGGAGATTTTAGGGGAGTTCCCAGGGGAAGATCTCAATAGAATATTCAGTAGCTTTCCAGGTGCGTCCTTTCAGGGCCTAGGTCTCCACTGATTGATTGGCAGGCACCAGGGCAGGGGGTCATTATTATTTTTTTTAAAATATATATTTTTATTGATTTCAGAGAGGAAGGGAGAGAGAGAAAGAGGAAGATGCATCAATGATTTGGCTGCCTCCTGCATGCCCTCTACTGAGGATCGAGCCTGCATCCTGGGCATGTGCCCTGATTAGGAATCAAACCGTGACCTTCTGGTTCATGGGTAGACTCTCAACCACTGAGCACACCAATGGGGTCTCCCTCCCCATTTTTCATTAGCATACAAAAGACTCTGTTATCACTCAGAAGATTCCAGGCATTTTAGGAGCGCAGTGCCAGGAAACTGGGACACAGACTAAATATTTATATTTTATTATACCACAGCAATTTTGAATTTTTGACATTGGTATAATGAATGCAAGGTGTTGTTTTTTTTAAAAAATGGCTTAGGTAGACATTATGTTCATAAACATATTAGAGAGAAAAATCTAAGGATATCATTTTTCTGAAAGAGTTATCCTATATTTCTAACTACTGAAAAAGTGTTACAAAATCAAGTCTAACTTTCTATTGTGAATATGCTACTATGGGTATAGCCATATAACGACAATTTAATGAAGTCTTATGAAAATTAGAACATTTAATTACTATAATTCATTTGTCTCCAAATCCTTTCTGAGGTATAACTTATTTGAATGTTTTGAATTGCTTATTTATATAATTTTAAAAAATTGAGGAGCCATAATAGTTATGATTTTGAGATAAAATTTTTAAAAACTCATGTTATCTTTTTTGTTTATTTTTAAAAGTAATTGCTATTTATTTTCCTTACATTTTAAACATTTCAATAAAGTTCAAACTTTTATTTTATTAAGTATAAATAAATATATTTAATAAAATCTCATTTAACTATATTTTGTAAAATGAAATCTGACACACTATGGGCAAAACAAATATTATCCTAAAATGATTTCATTCACTTTAACATATTGAATTTAATGCAGTTTCAGCTCATAAATAATTACACAAGGAATGAGTAATTTGGAACTATAGATTCCAAATATAAATAAAGGAATTTGAATCACTTTTGAATTATTTTCAGGCAGATCATTTATTCAGTACATAAGCCAATTTTTATCCAGCTCCTCTGAGGTTCCTGCCATCAAGGTATTTGTTACCACCTTTTATTCCTTCTTATTTTTGGTATCTGCTAACATCTCTAGACCTTCTGTAAATGCTCTTCTGTCTCTCCATTTTTCACTATACACGACCCCCTTCATGTTCATACTTTCCTCCTTGGCCAGTGTAGATCCTACGGCCTCTTGAGAAAGGGTAAATTGAGTTTTGGTAGTGGCACCTCTGCTCCCTGAAGGTTGTGACAGAACTAATCCTAGAGTTTGTGTAATCTTCAGGGAAAACACTATCAGCAGGGGAAATTTTTCACTTAGAGCTTGAAGGTGACAAAAACGGTCATGGATGAAATTTAGGATGTAGGGGCATTTGTTGATATTGGACAGTGAGTTCAAAGGACAAGATGGAATTTTTAGGGAAGAAGGGATATGGTGGAAAGTTGGATTTCATTAAGAGATGTACAAAGAAATGTGAGAATAAATGGACGGAATAGCCTGTAATCAATTATTTTCTTACTATTTTCTCACTGTTAATTGCCATCTTGGTCAATAACGTCCTACCCAGGTCCCCTAGTTGGGTGACAACACTACTTGCCCTCTGCCTTAGATACATACTTGTTGACCCAAAAATTCTAAAAATAGCAAGATATTGTGGCTCAGGCTCTAATATTAAAGGTCATAAATAGATCATCCCTGATTGGCAAATTAAGGTCATAAGCTACTCAAATGGGCTAAAAACTTATCTTGCTCTGGATGCCCTAATTCCAAGGGAATACCGCATTTAAGTAAGAACAACAAAAAGGTAACACGTTTTAGACTTTAACTTTTCTCATTCTCCTATTTTCTAGAAGTGCTTTCTAACAGAAGTGTTACTTGGTTATAAAATATTATTTTCTTTACCTCATATTAAAATTGGTGAAAGCATGTAAGTCATAGTTACTTTACCGAAAAGACTATGTATTAAATCATTGGACTTGTAATTAAAAAGTGCAGACAGTATAGTGGAAAGTTAGGTGTCTTGAGCTGCTCAATCCAGACTTGAAAATTTCCTAATCTAATTTTCTCTTGGCTGAGTACCAGTTGTTGGTTTTTCCCACTACATATAATTATGTGTTTTTTATTAAGGTCTGTCATCAAAGGCCCTGGTAATTTATAAATGTGCTATTTCGGTATACATTCTAGAATCATGTGGAAAGTTGAGATTTTAAATGACACTTCCATGTGCTAACACAAAACTGCTCTCAATTCTGGAACTTAGATTGACAGTCTAAGGTTATAATTTAAAACTTTTTAATTATATGATTAAGTAAACAAGCCATGAACATAAAAAGTAAAAATTTATCAGCACAAGAATTGATATTAATGGATAGTAATATATTACATGTACCAAAATGTGAGTTAAAAAATGGCACATTTCTCTGTCATAGTCATTTTCAATGCAGTTCTCTGATTTTTTTTGCCATCTTTGAAGTTATCACTTCTTGTTCCATTAGCTATAGAAAAGTTTCTAAAATTGCCAGATCTGTCATAATGCAATATATTGAAACAGCAAATATGCAACATCTCAGTTAATACTCACAAGAGTTCTGCTAGTAAGATTATTATGCCCATTTGTTTAAACTAGATTTTCTATCTTTTTTGAGTGTTTTCATTTTTTTTTTCTGTTAGCTTTCCTGTACTACGATATTTCTTCCTTTTACTTGCTGATAAACAATGTGACTGCTTTTGTCATTGCATACATCTTCTCCCAGAGTGTCACATTTCTGTTAATTTTTTCTTTGTTAAAGGGAAATATATGAATTTAAATAATCAACATTTCCCTCTAGGTATGTTTTTGAGGTCTTTTAACAATCCTTTTAAATTAGGAGTAAAAAATATTTTTCCCTTTATTTCATCTTATTTCTATTACTTTTATTTGTCTTAGAGTTTTACAACTCGCTTTAAGAACTTTAATCTCTTTGGAAGACATTTTGCTTTTTTTTTATATATATATATATAATGAGGCAAATTTCCAACATCATTTGCTAAATAATACATCCTTTTTCTCCAGAACTGTGCTGCCATGCTATCCTCTATGGAATTTGATTCTGCATACTCTCTTCTGTTCCATGGACATAGACTTTATTCCTCTACTATTACCACATTATTACCAGAATATGTTTAATATCTGGTAGAAAAGTCCTTCCATTTTGACTATCTCTTTCAAAATTGCATTATACTCATGGACTTTTACTATTTTTTCACATAAATTTCAGAATCAGTTGTTAAAGTTCCTCTGATATATTTCTTATCATTATGGGATAAATCTTAATCCTGATGTTTATGTGCCATTTTATGATGCTATTTAGCAGCTTATATAGGATTTTTATTAAGTTCTTAAGTAAAATATTCTTATATTTTATTTTTATTCTCTTAAACTATACTTATATGGTAATCTCATAAATTGTTTTTCTTCTTTTCTATTTAGTCCTAACCTATATGAGGAAAGGATTATTTGTTATTTGAATATTAAAAAGCATATTGTAAAATGTATTGAGGCTGGGGACTTGGGAGGATGTAGCAGCAGATAGATAGGTATGCATATTTTATTATTGATTTCTAAATTAATTTCATTCATTGGAGTATATATTCTGATTGATGCTGATTCTCAGTACTTCATAGAGGCTGCCCTTTGCCCTAAAATGTGATTAATTTAAGATTTGTTATTTTGCTATTTAGAGCTTTGTTTGTTTGTTTTTTATTAACCCTCACCTGAGGATATTTTTTCCATTGCTTTTTCAGATAGAGTGGAAGGGAGGGAGGGAGGGAAAGGGGAGAGAGAGAGAAACAAAAATGTGAGAGAGAGACACGGACTGGTTGCCTGCCGCATGCTCCCGTCTTGGGTGGGAAGTGAATCCCAACCCAGGTATATGGTGTTAACCAGGAATTGAACCTGCCTTTGGTGCAATGGATGATGCTCTAACCATTTCACATACTGACCAGGGCTAGAGCTTTTTATATATCAACAAAACTGAATTTATTTATTATATTGCTTAAATTTTCTGTAACATTTCTTAATTTTTCTCATGCAAATAGTTTTAAGATATATTGAAATTCATAGTAACAGATTTAATTAGGAATAACAATATCTCACAGGGCTTCTGTATTAAAATCAGGCTTGAAATAGAGATCTTGGGTCATTAATGAGGCCTAATCATTGTCCAAGTAACTAGCTTTTGTGCACCATCTATGCAGGGTGACTTCTTTACAGTGGACTTTCGCTGTTCATCTGAATGACAGATTCAAGAATTCAGAGTTCACTTCAATAGCTCTTACTAATCGATGATAACCTAAGGGTTTTAGACTAATCTTTTCTTAGTTCCATTCAAGCCTAAAAAGATGCTAGTGAGATTACTTTATTCATTGTGGAGGTGAGTACACTAAGGCTTATGAAGGTTGAGGTTTTTTTCCAAAATTAAATGAAACGTGTCTGCTTCCAATTGTGTTTCAGGGCATCTTTGGTTCCATTTATTGGAATCTTTAATAAGTACTGACATGTTTTAAATACTCAGTCATGCTCTTTTATGTTTTAGTTATTCTTATAAGTAGTTTATAATAAGGTGTTTATTCACAGATGGGGTATGATGAATGTTTTTGTTACAAGTTGTGGAAAGGAGAGGTGATGATACCATATGGTATGAGAAAGATTTTAACAGCAGTTCAACCTGTCAAAGCACATTCAGCAAAAATAAAAATAAAATGTTATTAACTTCCTGACTTATTTTTGTTAATGTAAAAGTTTGTGCAACTTCTAAGTTGAAAAAATAAATCATGAAAGAATGTAATATATTTGTTAAAGTACATCAACTCCCTGCATTTCAATGACCCATTTTATCAGCTCTGTAGTCATGTGTTCTAAAGGAAGTGTCAGTGAATTCTGAGACTTGATATAAGTCTATAAAATATTGGCCTGCTAATAGTGAGCCAGGAATTATTGTGATTCTGATTATAAGTACTAATAAGTAAAATATGTCAACATGTTGCTAATATTTTATAGATTTTGAAATGTTATTGACTAAAGTCAGAGTTTTCTTTAATCATAAGATAAAAATTTTTGAAAAGAAATACAACCTTTTTCTTTATATAGATATATTGCCAATTATTTCATATTTTTATTCAAGGTTTCAAATGTTCAAAACCTCATAAGAAAAATATTAATGAAGTTCAATTTTAGAACATTTATCTCTTAATGAATTTTAATGAACAGTTACTGTATGATTTGATGTCTTCTTTCACCCCTTACTTTATGGTCAAATGATTACATTTAGAGAAACATTGCAGTAACTTAGTGGGCTTTTTGACACTGAGGGTACACTGTATTTATGAATTAAATTTAGATTTTTCATGTACTAGTAATCCAGAAAAACCTGGGTTTCTAATTTAATGTTCATTGGGAATCTGGGTATACCTCATTTCAATTGAGAATGTAAAAATTCATAGCATTACTAAACTTAAATGTGTACAATGAAACATTATATGTTTACAATGTTTCATTAATGTTTACAATGAAACATTATATAATCTGAGGCTTTATTTAAATGTAAATATTAAAGATCATTTGAGAAAGAGGCAGTGACTCCCTTTTCCTCCTTGGACTTCTACTTGATATATGAATTTCCAACACACTTAAAAGGAAACCTAATCATAGGGTGTTTGTATTTTTCCCTGTAGTCCCTTTTTAAGGTTAGAAGATTAATATACAACATTGATTTTAATAGCAAATATTTCTATAGTACTTTTGTATATTAAATTTGTGTGTATTTGCTTATTTTTGTGTGTGTTCAATAAAGGCGCAAGCACTTTTACTGAATATACACAACAGCTCTATGAAAAAAGTTCTCTGTTCATCCTCATTTCACAAAGGAGGAATCTGAGGCTCAGAGCAGTTACATATTATCCCAAGGTTGCAGAGTTAGTAAAACTCTCAGCTGGCATTAAAGCTCAGACAGGCTGATTCAGAAGTCCATGAATGCAGTCACTATGATAAACTATTTTTCAGATATTAATATTAATAATCATAAAGTGATATTACTTGCTTGCAACATCAGATTCTAAAATTGTATATCTTATTTTCATGAAACCTACCAATTCATTTTATAATATATGGAGGTACTAAATTATAATAAGTTTGTAGCTGTCTATGTACAATGTAATAACTCATTATTCATTTTTTAATTGATACCTTTTTATATATAAATTAGTTCTTTATCCATATTTTTGAGTCATAAAAACTTGCATAACATTGAGTTGTGGAGATAATATAATTAAAGTTTTATCAGTCATTGATTTAATATTTATTGATTCTGATTTATTATACTTAATTCTGCCTAATTTCAGATATCCAGTTCATCAGCAGTGTGAAATCTGTGATTAAAAATTTAATATTGGTGTGAGCTCTCAAATCTGCAATATTATTATCTGGACATTGAGGCATTGGAATGAGAATGTTTGTAATATATTTTGTCATTTTTATTTATTTGCTTCATTTTATTTTCCTCTTAATAAATTTCATATAAACAAAATGTAGCAATATATAGCTTTTAGTAGTAATATTTAATATCAATAAAATCCGGAGTTGAAATATAATCATCTTCTCTGTTGTTTATAATTTTTACATTCATGTTACGACTTTCATATTTTTCTAAGAATTTTTAATATATTTAATATTTAGTGATTTAAGCATATGACTGTAGTGAAACGTAATTCACATTTTCCTCAGCAATGCTGAATTACATTCCAAATGACTTTTCCTTTTAATCTTCTTATAGTGGTTAAAAAGGAGAGAAGGTGGAAAATAATAATGTAATTTTAGGGTGGTATAGTCCCAGTAATATAAAATACATTTGAAAGAAATATAAAGCAGTCAGGATTTCTATCATGTTGCTAATTGAACATTTTCCTCCCGGTGAGGGGCAAACATAAAATGTTTAGATTTTTTTTCTTTGATCATTACTCCTATAGCTTTACTATCTTAAATATCTCTTAACCACTGGGCAGCCAATTTCTTAATGCTACCTTAGATGTTGCCACTTTGCCAGTCTATTCTGATTAGTAAATGCCTGACCAATTTGAAACTTGAATAACGTCCATTAAAACACCCTTTCTCCATTGCCTGCTGAAATTTGTGGCTGGAGGATTAGTGTAAGTAAGGTATTTCTTTCCTTCCTCTTTCCTCTGTTTCAGATATTCTGTGACCTTTGCAATACTAAAGGGCCTTGTCTTTACTATCCCAGACCCCTGGGTTGGTAATGTGGCAAAGCAAGGTCTCAGATATAACTTCTAAGTGAAGTCTATTAACTTGAGTTGCTTCTGACTCCTTTTAGGATAGGGTTAACTGAATCCTCTTAGTCCTAAGGTTGGGAGGCTCATTATTGATTGAGGGGCAATAGAGAAAGCTCCCTCAACATACAGATATATAAGTATTTATTGCCTTTTTCCTTCTTTGAAAAATAAATAGTAATTTTATCTTGAGAAGCTCACCCATATTACCTTTATCATTCTTTTTTTCTTTATTGATTAAAGTGTTGCATATGTGTCCTTATCCCCCCATTATCCCACCACCGCCACCACCTCCCACTCATGCCCTCACCACCCTGGTGTCTGTCCATTGGTTAGGCTTGTATGCATGCATACAAGTCCTTTGGTTGATCTCTCCCCCTTACCTCCACACCCTCCCCTATCTTCCCTCTGAGGTTTGACAGTCTGCTTCAGGCGTCCTCAAACTATGGCCTGTGGGCCACATGTGGACCGCTGAGGACATTTATCCAGCCCGCCAGGTGCCGCTGCCTGTCCTGCTTAGCAGCCGACTCGTCCCAGGCCCGCAGTGCGCATAGGAATTTGTTCATAGTTTTTTTTTTAAAACTATAGTCCGGCCCTCCAACGGTCTGAGGGACAGTGAACTGGCCCCCTGTTTAAAAAGTTTGAGGACCCCTGGCTCTGATCGATGCTTCTCTGTCTCTGTTTTTGTCAGTTTATGTTGTTCATTATATTCCACAAATGAGTGAGATCATGTAATATTTACCTTTCTCTGACTGGCTTATTTCACTTAGCATAATGCTTTCCAGTTCCATCCATGCTGTTGCAAATGGTAAGAATTCCTTCTTTTTTACCGCAGCGTAGTATTCCATTGTGTAGATGTACCAGTTTTTTAACCCACTCATCTGCTGATGGGCCTTTATCATTCTTACCCATGCCAAATTCAAGGGAAATGTCTTTATCTCTTTGATATAATTCGTTTTATACCAGGAAAAGTAAATTCAGCTGCATAGTGAACCTGGAAATATTTGTATACTAATTGATATATATCATGATAGCTCTTTCTTGCTCTTCAACAAACCAGTCAGCTAATTCCCCAGCAATTCCAGAGGATCCCAGAATGTATTAATCTTGAAGTTGATGGGATCAACAAATCTGCTGGAGCCAGAAGCCATTCATTTTCCTTCACCTGTTGTGACTCATCAGTGACCAGATCTTTTGGCTTGAGGATTAAATATGCAAATATACCTTTATTACCTCATCTTTCTTCAAACCAAACCTTACCCATCTCACTTTTTTTTACCCATCTTATTATTTTTACCCATTTTGTTATACTATCTAGATATAATAGAAAGGAAATGTAATTAAAAAATTTTTAAACCATTTAAAATAACATATCTCCTTTATAATAAATGTTAGATTCAGAAAAACAGTATTTTAACTCTTAAAGTTAGAAAAGTATATTGTATAACAAACTCAATCCTGTCCCTTTATCAACTGTCAATATTGATATGCTATACTATGAGTCTTTACATCATAACATTAATTTATGAATTGATATTTTAGTCAAGAAATCTGTTCTTTTAAAGATGAATTTTGAACTATGCTTCCATGGGGGGTAGATGTTAATAGCCCTTTTTTTGCTTTTGAATTGTTATAAAATATATAAATATATGCATAATTATTATCTATGCAGAGACCCATAGAATTTTTAATTTTCATTCTAATGGTCACTTTTAAAGAAAATATGTGACATTAACATTTAAATGAAGTTATTAATATTAGATGTTAGTAATAATAAAATTAAATTTTCACAAAAGAAAAAAATGTATTTGCCAAAGAAGGCACTGTTTTATTTGTTTCTTCAAAATTGTTTCTACAGGTTATTTTATTTTCAGCAAATTACCCATTATAAATTATAATATGTGAGTTCCTATTATCATCTGCTAAGAACATCTTAGGCCTTTGTGTCAATATTTTTATAAAATCTTTGCAAAGCTGAAGTAAAAATGGTTTAGTCAGATATCCTGGAATGAGATTTTGTTTCATTCGACCCATATTGGTAAATCAGAATGAAAATTACTTAGCTTGATAAACTAGTTTCATACGTAGATGTTTCTTTTTTAGAATTAAAATAATGAATCAAGAGTGTATAGCTTTGCCAGCATAACTGGTGGCAAAATTACAATCAATTTAATTTGGATTTGGTGGAGAGATATTATAAAGGTAGATTCTCTAAGCCAATAAAATAGCTGACAAAATGATGGAAGGTTCTGACATATTATGGATAATCTTTCATGATTTCCAGATTTTGAACCATTGTATATTATTTATGTCACTCTGGAAGTAATATTAATGAATGGCTCTTTTCCATTAGCATGAATATTTATACTGAATATGAATTGGGGATTTTATATAGCTAAAATATAAAATTAAATGCTTTATTAATTATTACAGGCTAAGCTACTGTAAAAAATACTCTAAAATATAGCACCTTAACCTTATTTTATAAGACTTAAGAAGGAGGTGGTCTAAATCTAATCATGGTGGCTCCACATCAATGAACAGTTTCAATGGATAGGTCTGAGGTTCTAATGTCACTTTCTTCTAGCAAAAAAGGAGGGGGAAAGTGACGAGGGAAGCCCAATTCCAGTCCTTTAATTAGCATGGCCCAGAAATGTCACACTTCACTTCTCTTCACATCCCAGTGGGCACTACTTATACACATGGCTATAGCCAACGGTAGGTGGAGGTGGATTTACAACATTGGTTATTGACTGGTACAACTGGATGATCCCCACAATTGCCAACAAAAATTGCTGAATTGCACCCAGATATCTCCCTTTTTGATTTTTACATTAAAGGTAAAAAACCTCACTGTGCAAGTATTGTATTCTATTTTTTGAAACATTTATATAGCTTAATACAGATTTGTAAGCCATTTTGGCATGTATTCCTATATGCTAACTTCTGTAAATTTCTTTACTTGACATTGAACTTGTCATCACAGATGGGATATACTGATGCAATGAGAATGCATGTAATGGAATAAATAGCACGTTATTTTCTATAACTTTTCAGTGTTACTATAGGTACAGCTCAAAACTGTTCAATATGATCAATTCTTAGAAACACTTCTCTCTTTATCTTTCATACCTCCATGGCATTATTTAAATATCTCTTGGAATTTCACTTTCTTGCCTAAATGTTTTGTTTAGTGTCCTAGTCCAGCACTGTCCATTAGAACTTTCTGAGGAAAATATGGCAGCTCTGGAAGCTTTTGAATAATTGTAATGTGACTAGTGTGACTCAGGATCAGAACCTTAAACTTTATTTCATTTTAATGAAATAAACCCATGTGGCCAGTACTTGCCATATTAGACAACACAGTTACTGCCTGTGCCATCCACAAACTCATTTCCACCACATCTCTTTTACTGCATAATAATACTAAAATGTCCTCAAATGGGTTTAGATACTCAACATTTATTATTTGGTGCTTTATTCTTTGGGGGAGAAATTCTATATTTCAAGTGCGACTGTAGCTTTAAAAACATAATCACTATTAATATTTACTGAACACAGCACATATGTGTCAGGCACTGTTCTAGCACTTGATGTATAATATATTTCATTATCACAGGAAAGTTAGATGATAATTATCACCATTCTGTAGATGCATAAACTGACAAAACCACTGGTTAAAATGTTGCCTAGATCAAATAGCTGGTAAGTGGCTGAGCTAGGGTGTAAATACCAGGCAAAATGGCTTCTAATCTCTAGCTCTCACTCCATTCTTTACTGTTTTATTTTTCTGGAGAGGGAGGTTTTCATCAGTAGTCCTCTTTATTCAAAATGCATCACAGTTGAGCCCTTTCTAAAAGCTTATTTGTATATGCATAATATCAGAAACTATTGCCTCTGGCAAGAGGTATGAGAGAAGAGTAGACAATTTTTCTTCCTTTTCTCTCGCAATGCACTGAGCAGCATCTGTGTTTGTAAAAAGATGATCCACAATGTTCCTTATCTTTACTAATCTAGCACTGGGGTCTTAATTTATCAGAATGATAATAAATTAGTAAATATAAGTAATAATGAACAGGTGCTGTATGTTTGCTCCTATTACCACACAAGAATATTCAAATTTTTTTCTTGGTAAACTAACAGAAATAATTATAAAGTAGTCAGGATCAATTATTTTCAAAGGCTGTAAAGTTCAGATTTAACACAGGTCAGTTATCTGCAAGTTAAAATTACTTATTAGTAGGTGCATACTGTTCATAATGAAGTAATCTTACTTACCAATATTACAGAATAAGGGTACCTTTAGGTGACATGGAATCTCTCATTTTAAGTATGCCCCTAAGCCTTTTTCAGATTGCTCATAAGATTTCTCATTCTCTAGAGAAATGTGATCTCTAAGAAATAAATGTCTCTGTCAAGTCACAAGTAATATGAGCACAGGATGAAAAAAAATGGATTTTTTTAGTCTCATAAGGGATATTACAGTTTTGTAAAATTGACTTTATTCCTTGTCATTTAAGTTCTCATGGTCATTTTAGGATTTACCTTTTGGATATAAAAGGACAGTTATGATGCCTCTTAGGGAGGTGGGGGACAGAGGCCTTTGGGGACGAGGAGGATATTTTTCATATGAAATTCTTTGTCATAAAATGCTAATGTTGGTGTTCTTGTCTTTATGTCTATGCATTCTTTAGCTATGAGGATAACAGACCCTTCATCAAGTAAGAATGACCTGAATGGCTGATAAATCCCATTTATCAGTGTGGTCCCATGAACCAGCTGTCAGATCTGTACTGAAAATTCATTAGAGCTTCTGTCATTCACATAGAGGCAGAAGAGCAAACTGTGCAGGAAAAAAACTCAGGCATACAACTTCTTTGCAGAATTCATATCTGCAGGTGTACTGCCAAAAAAAAAAAAAATCGGCTTCACCTCTTTTAATTGGATATCCTGTGAATTCAGTGCCACAGTCACAGTAACTCATGTGGCACAGACTCTTGATAGCTCTCTCCCTTCATTGTGATGTGCTCCTCTGTACTGTTTGTCCTCGTTTCTGTTGTTCGGTTGGACATCATTCATCTAAAATTACTTTGCGATTTAGTAGTATATCTTTAAAATGAAATATGGGTATGAAACTACCCAGTTGCAATTGATATTAATGACTTCCTATTTTAACTGTCCAAAAAGGGAAACAATGCCCTTGAAAAAATTAAATTTTACATTTGAAATATTATCTCTTTCAGTTTGACACATGTCACTTGATTCATGATCTCGTTTTTTTTAATAGAGTTTTTAAATTTCTGAAGCAAAGCTACAAGTCTGTACTAATCAAATAAAAGTGAACATAAATGTTCATATTTGGGCTTTTTTCATTTGAACATTTTAAAATTACATGCCCTGCAACACGAGCCATAAGATTGGCAACCTCTTGGTGACCTTGTTCCGGACTTTCAGTTTGTTCTTCTGGTGAAGAGTCCTTTGTTTTCATTTTCTCCGACGCCATTTCACTTATTTCTTCATGCTCTTGCTTATTTTTTTTTCTTTAGAAATTGGGCTCATTGCAGTTTTATATTATTAACTGTTGGGCCCATAATGTGTTTTCTAGTGGATAATAGCTGATTTGAGTATTTTATCCTATCATTTTATTTCTAAATCTAAGTAGCATTTTGCCTAATTTAATGGCAATTCGTCCCATTTTTCCTTTTTCCAATGTCTGTAAGAAGCTGAGAGTTTACCTTGAAAGTTCCCATATCTGGATCTAAATTGTAGGTTAAAATATAAATGTCTAAGACGTTTTCTAAACCATATAAGCATGCCACATACAATTGCAAGCTTCCTTTAGATATTCTTTATTTAAGAATGTTAATGCTAAATAGCTCCTTAATTATAAAGGCATCATGGCATACTTTATAATAAAGCACATTTAATGAAAAAAAAAAAGAATGTTAATGTTTTAATTAACACGTGTTAAATTTAGTGGATCTTTAAATCTGAAATATAGTGGCTCTTGTTGTAAAAAATAATGGTAAATGTTTGAGATTAATTTGAATAAGACTTCAATTATATTTGACTACTTTGGGACCATATCTTTCTTAAGATGTAGTTCTCTGAAAAATTCATTAGTCCAAGCTTCAGCTTATGGCAAACATATGTGATTTTTTACCCCTTCATTTTGCAAAGTTGTAATCCCAGTAAATAATTCTTTCTTAGTGTAAGAGGAGGATAACAGTCTGGTGAAAAGAACTATTAGGGTGCCCTATTTAAGGAAGGTGTGCTGCTGGGAAAGGGAAGAGAGTGTTAGTTCATGAGTGTACAGCCATCTAGACTGAGTTGGTCCTATTCTCCTATGTTCTTAGAGAGGAGTTGAGAAGGATTACATTTTCAGTTATTGGATTTCTATCTATTGGAAGTACTAATTCTTTGCTGATAGTAAATACATAACACATAAGCACAAATATATGGACTTTTGCTACCCGTTGATTACTATTGCGAAAGGCAGCTTGAAGGAAACGAGGGGAATGGAGTGAGACTGAGAATTTGTCTTTCATTCTAGACTACTTTGTTCATACCACTCCATCCCCATTCTCAGCTTCATTTTTCTCCCTTGAGTTCACAGACACTTCAAAGAGATGAAGGTGCCTGAACCTTTTAGCTTCTGTTCAACAAAGCTGCCAATTGCCTGATTTCTGAAATCTAGTCCAATGTAATGTAGAATATATATATGTGTGTGTATGTATATATATATATATATATATATATATATATATATATATATATCTACATACATGCTAATAGAACTTTTAAAATTTATACATGTATTCCATATACTGGTTCCTTCTAATAATAGTTTTGTTTTTATCAGTAAACACTAAAAATTTTATGGAAAAAGAGGAAATATGGAAAAATGGGGTAAAAGTGTATCAGATGAAGCACTAATGGACAGAGTCCAAACAGATATTATTATACCAATGAGACCAGTGGAGACTATCATAGCTTTACAGACTTTTTTCTCCCTTGCCATTCATAATTACATCTCCATATCATTTACCTATGTGCTGCAAATACATGAAAAATCTAATAGTGCAAGTCTGCTTTTGCTTAAATGAATTTCTGTGTTCATAACATTTTCATGTATTAACTCCTCAAACTTGAAAAATCGTATCTCCATAAGAATCTTAAAGTACTTATACCACCTGTCTTGCATTTTCTGTCAATAAAACTTTCTGTAACATTTTTTCCGTGTCCGTTTTCTTGATATGATATGATTGTGTTCATTAAAAACCAATTATTTGATAACCCTTAATGTTTTCTTCTCTCTGCAGGTCATGGGTTATAGGTGCAATAGCTCTTCTCTGCCTGTTAGGATTGACCTGGGCCTTTGGACTCATGTATATTAATGAAAGCACAGTCATCATGGCATATCTCTTCACTATTTTCAATTCTCTACAAGGAATGTTTATATTCATTTTCCATTGTGTTCTACAAAAGAAGGTAAGCTAGAATTCTCTATTTAAGAATAAATGGCCAATATCTTATGATAGTAAAGCAACCATAACAAAAATCATTCTTGATATGTTTTCCTCTAAGAAGTATGTTACTTCATTGATTTAATTTTTTAAATAGTAAAGACAAAACATAAGCACAATAGTTGGTGAATGTGTTTAACTGAAAAAAAATCGAAATGTAGTTTCATTTGGATACTGCACAAAACTTTATTCTTATAGACTGGAACTTATAGTTCTGTTTTTTTTCAATAAATACTAATATTTTTATTGGCAGATACATGAAATTTGTATCATAGGCAGTAGCTTTTCTAAGATGTTATGGAGGTATGGTATGTGTATACATACACACATTATGTATATATGTATGCATATAAATGGCATGGCGTAGAAAATATATATTTCTTAGTTTCTTTAAAAACTAGTTTTTATGTATTAGAAATATAAATTTATAAACATTTCATGATAAAATAATATTTATATATATTTTTAAATATATTTTTATTTCAGAGAGGGAGAGGGAGAGAGAGAAACATCAATGATGAAAGAGAATCATTGATCAGCTGCATCCTGCACGCCCCCTGCTGGGGATTGAGCCCACAACCTGGGCATGTGTCCTCTGGAATCACATCCAGGACCCTTCAGTCCACAGGCCAGTGCTTTACCCACTGAACCAATCTAGCTAGGGCATATATTTTTTAATGAATGATGTAGTACTTAGTAATGGTCTCTACTTCTTTTCTTAAAAACATATTTTGTAAAATTTAGGAGTCAGATGATTAGGATGCAATACTTAATTTTATACTGGTCTACTTTGTGATTTTTTTTTTCACATCTACAAGGACCTAAAATATTCATTTCCAAAGTTAATTTTAGCAACTAAATACTTTTGTTAAATTTTTTTAATCTCAATATTGATTATCTCATCTTATACTCTTTAACTCTATTAAAAATTTGATATTTGACCTGGCCAGTGTAGATTGATCAGTGGATAGAGCATCAGCCTGCACATTGAAGGGTCACAGGGTCAATTCCTGGTCAAGGGCAAGTACCTGGGTTGCAGGTTCAATCCCTGACCCTGGTTCAGGCTCATGAAGGAGGCAACCAATCAATGTGTTTCTTGCACATCGATGTCATTCTCTTTCTCTTTTCTCTCCCCACTCCTCCTCCCTCCCTTCCACTCTCTCTAAAACACAATGGAAAAAAATATTCCTCAGGTGAGGATTTCTTAAAAAAATGGTATTTATAGTTTTGAGCACATAGTTAAGACTGTCTGGGTCTGAATCCTAGTTACTCCTTTTAAAGCTTCTGTGACTTTGGGCAAGGTAATTAACCTTTCATGCCCCAGTTTCCTCATGTGTAACATGAGGTAATAATTATGAGATATTGAGAGGTGGGCCTGAAAATGAAATGGCAAAATGTGATTATTTTTTCTAAGAAATAGATAATACCTAAAATTTTTCTTTGAAAAATAAAGAGCAAAAATATCTCTTTAAATTTTTCATTTGAGAGACTGATGGGATGTAAAACAAAAATTGAGAAGGGTGTCTGCAAATACACATCACTAAAAATTGAGTTTGATATCCAGATGGAGATATTAAACCTCACAATCCAAATCTAAGTCTAGAGTTTTTAATATATTTAACTTATTTAACATTGAAATTTTCAAAAAATATGTCAAGCTCCATTTCATGATTCATTAGAACAGAGTTTAGCAAACTACAGCTCTTTGGTGAAATTTATTAAGCTGCCTTTAATATTTTACAGCCCATCAACCAAAAAATGACTTTTACATTTTAAGTGGTTATATTTAAAATTTAAAATAAGTATGTGACAACATTCTTAGTTTTGCCTCTTGGGTTACAAAGCTTAAAATACTGATTGCCTGGCCCTTCATGAATAAAATAGTCAAATCCCTATATATAAACATCCTTTTATGATTTATAATAATACATAATAGCATATTGTTCTTTCATCCATTCTGTGTTTGAAATTTTTGAATATTTGTGGCATTTTTATTGGTATCAAGAACATGGCCTAAATCAGAGAACATAAAGAACCTAAAATTATTGTCCTCCCCTGCCCTCCTTTTTTTCCCCTAAGGGAAAAAAAAATGTAAAAACACCAACCAGGGACCTCTCTGTGAAATTGCAGAAGTGGTCTTAGGAGATTTTTTTCTTTGATTCTTTTTTTTAAAAATTGAGATGTAACGTTCTATAAATTTAATGTTTACAGTATGTTCATCTGATACACATATGTGTTGTGAAATGTGTTAGCTAATACCTCCATCACCTCAAATAACTTCTATTTCTTTTTTTGCGGTGAGAACATTTAAGATCTCCTCCCATTGCAACTCTCGAGTATACAATGGAGTATTGTTACTATAATCATCTTGTCTATTAGATCCCCAAAACTTATTCGTCTTCTAGCTAGAAGTTTATAGCCCTTGACCCACGTCTCCACATTTCTTCAACCCCAAACCTCTAGCAACCACCATTCTACTATGTTTCTATGAAGTCAGCTTTTCTAGATTCCACATTTGAGATCATACAGTATTTATCTCTGTTTTAGTTCACTTAGCATAATGCCCTCTACGTTCATCCATGTTGTTGCAAATGGCAGGATTTCCTGCTTTCTCATGGCTGAATAATATTCCATTGTATGTATGCACCATATTGCATTATCCATTCATTCATTTATGGACACTTTGGTTGTTCCCACATCTTGGCTATTGTGAATAATGCTGCAGGAAACAGGGGAGTGCAAATATCTCTTCAAGATAGTGATTTCATTTCTTTTGAATAAATACCCAGAAGTGGGATGGTTAGGTCATATGGTAGTTCTGTTTTTAATTTGTGAGAAACTGCCATACTGTTTTTCATGGCTGTGCCAGTTTACGTTCAGACCAATAGTGCACAAAGGCTCTCTTTTCTCCATATCCTCACCAGCACTTATCCCTTATCTTCGAGATGATTAGTATTCTAACAAGTGTGAGGTGATATCTCATTGTGGTTTTAATTTGCATTCCCATAACTAGGGACGTTGAGCATCTTTCATATTGGCTATTTGTATGTCTTCTTAGGATCAATGACTATCCGTGACCTCTGTCCATCTTTTAATTGCTATTGATTTGTGTGAGTTCTTTATACTTTGGATATTAACCCCTTATTAGCTATATGATTCAAAAATATTTCTTTCATTCTGTAGATTGCCTTTTTATTGTGTTGATTGTTTCTTTTTTATTTATTGATTTGAGAGAGAGAGAGAGAGAGAGAGAGAGAGAGAGAGAGAGATATCAATTTGTTTTTCCATTTATTTATGCATTCATTGGTTGAGTCTTGTGTGTGCCCTTATTAGGGATCTAACCCATAACTTGGGGGTATTGGGACAATCAATGCTCTAACCAACTCAGCTACCCATCCAGGGCTATTGATTGTTTCTTTTGCTGTGTAGAAGCATTTTAGTTTGATGTAGTTCTACTTATTAATTTTTGCTTTTGTATCTTACCCATAAAATATTTACTAAGACTAATATCCAGGGGCTTTTCCCATGTGTATTTTTTTTTTCTCTGAGTTTTATGGTTTCAGGTCTGTGATTGTCTTTAATCCATTTTTAGTTAAATTTGGTGAGATAGGGATTCAATTTCATTTGTCTGCATGTGGTTATCCAGTTTTCCCAACACCATTTAAGTGAAGAGATTGTCCTTTTCCTATTGAGAATTCTTGGGTTCCTTGTCAATTATTAGTTGACCATATATGCAAGGTTTTATTTCTGGGCTCTATTCTGTTGGTCTATGTGTCTATTTTTATGATAATACCATACTGTATTAATATAGATTTATAGTATAGTTTCAAATCAGGAAGTGTGATGCCTCTTTCTTTGTTCTTTCTCAAAATTGTTTTGGCTATAAAGGATCTTTTGTGGATCTGTACAAATTTTAGGATTTTTTTTCTATCTCTGTGAAAAATACCATTGGAATTTTGATAGAGATTGCATTTAATTTATAGATGGCTTTGAGTAGTATATATATTTTTAAAATAATAATTCCTTTTGGAGATTTTTCTTAAGCCATCTTTTTGAATTTCAAAAATATGCCCCTGCTAATGTAGTTGCTCATACATTTTCATTAGAGAAATGTGGAATATTTCATTTTTGAGCTATTTTTAATAGGGTTCAACTCATTAACAAAAATCAAATGCTAAGTTGTCATTTTTTTTCTGAATATGTGTTGCATAATTGTGTCACTAGTATTTCCACTGATGACATTAAAGTTATCACTTTTTCTTTTGTTATGCATTAAATTATGTGTTACATCCTAGAGTTTCAGAACTATTTTATTTCTGATCTAAGTATATAAAAGAAATGTCCCATTAGTAATGCATATTTTCTTTCCCATCTTCTTATTCTAAAACAACCCCACGTTGAAAGAATAATATATTTTATTGGGGTAAGGTGGAATATAATGTGAAATAATAGATTAGAATATGCAAATGATTTAAAAAATCAAATAACTTTAATTGTAATTTAAAGAAAAATATATAATGGATATGGTCCAGTAAGTAATATAGCTAAATGTGGAACTTGGCATCACTAGGTATCTTGATATGCTGATTATCTATATAATCAGTTCAGAACATTTAACCTTTGTTGGAAAATGTAAATAGTCCATGATTCCTGTGGCTTATACAATACTGCTGCCTTTGTAATAGGAAGGAAAGTGTTTTTCTTCTCTCTCTTCTCTCTTTTCTCTTCTCCTCTCTCTCTCCAAAAATAATTGTTTAGATTTAAATCACTTCATTAAAAAAATACTTTCTCTTCTAAAAAGAGAAATTAGGAATTGAGTATATTAGGAAAAAAACAGTAGGATGTAGGTTATGATCAAAGTTTAGGTTCATGGAGATGCTTCATAAATTCACTACAAATTAATAAACTGTAATTGATAGTGCTTACCTTTGTGTAGAGATTATTTTAAGCTCTCTCAAATCTAATTAAAACATATGTCTTTATTTTTTTCCAGGTACAGAGAAGGAATAACCCTATTAGATTACTTTAATAATTATATTAATAATATATAATGCCTTCTTTGGTCATATATTAATGTTAAAAATGTGGTCTCCTAGAACTTTTTGATCACAGAACTCCCATGAAATTTTGACTTTTTTCACATAAGGCACATTTCTTAACCTTTTTAGTCTTTCAGTTTATTTTTATTACTTAACATTTTCAGTGTCCTTATCTGTAAAATGTAGGTAATAATTATTTTCCAGAGTCATTATTTGGGAGGGGCCTAGTACAATTCCTGTCAATTAGTGATTAAAAATTAGAAGCATGTTTATTCCACCCTCCCCAAAACTCACATATATCCAGGATACACAAGTATGTGGGCAAAAGCTTATTTCTTTAAAAAATAAACAAAATATGAATTGGCTGATAAATACTGAATAAAAATAAGTATTTCTCATTATTGATAAACTAGAGGCTCAGTGCATGAAATTCGTGCATGGGGATATGTGTCCCTCATCCCAGCCTGCACCCTCTCCAATCTGGGACCCCTCGAGGGATGTCTGACTGCCCGTTTAGGCCCGATCCTGGTACGATCAGGCCTAAACGGGCAGTCAGACATCCCTCTCACAATCCAGGACTGCTGGTTCCCAACTGCTTGCCTGCCTGCATTCCTGATTGCCTCTAATCGCTTCTGCCTGCCAGCCTGATCACCCCCTAACAACTCACTTACCAGCCTGATTGATGCCTAACTGCTCCCCTGCCAGCCTCATCTCCCCTAACAACTCTCCCCTGCTGGTCTAGTCCCCCCCACCCAACAACCATCCCCTGCAACCCTGGGTCCACCCAAAATTCCCTCTCCTGCAGGCCTGGTCCCCCCTAACTGCCCTTCCCTGCAGGCATGGTCCCCCCAACTGCCCTCCCCTGCAGGCCTGGTTTCCCCCAACTGCTCTCCCCTGCAGGCCTAGGTCCCCCCCAACTGCCTTTCCCTTCAGGCCTGGCCGTGCCCAACTTCCCTCCTCTGCCGGCCTGGTCAACCCTAACTGCCCTCCCCTGCAGGCTTGATCACCCCCAATTGCCCTCCTCTGTCGGCCAGGTCACCCCTAACTGCCCTCCCCTGCAGGCCTGGTCCCCCCCAACTGCCCTCCCCTGCAGGCCTGGTCACCCCTAACTGCCCTCCCCTGCAGGCGTGGTCACCTCCAACTGCCCTTCCCTTCAGGCCTGGCCGTGCCCAACTTCCCTCCTCTGCCGGCCTGGTCACCCCTAACTGCCCTCCCCTGCTGGCCTGATTGCCCCCAACTGCCCTCCCTTTCAGGCCTAGTCCCTCCCAACTGCCCTCCCCTGCTGGCCATCTTGTGGTGGCCATCTTGTGTCCACATGGGGGCAGCCATCTTGTGTGTTGGAATGACAGTCAATTTGCTTATTACTCTTTTATTAGATAGGTTGTAGCATGGAAGAGATTGATTAGAAAACAGATCAATACAATCTTAAGTATCTTAAAGATATGTAATTTGGCATTTCATATCAGAGAACGGCCTCGAAGGTTAATACATCATGCCTCTCTGTTTGGCTCACATGCTCCTCAACACTTAGAATGCCTTTGTCTCTTTTACCTGTCCTTTCTTTCAACCCAATCTTCTAAATTGGCTAATTCCAACTTATCTTTTGAAGAGTTTCTCAGAACTCCTCTGTTCTGAGAAGCCTTTCTTGGTCCGCTGCCTGGTTACAGCAGCCACTCCATGTTTTGACTCACCTGACTCCATATTCTTGTTCCTTTTTCAAAATAGTCATTCCATACATGTAAGTTCTTCAACCGAATCTGAGTTCATTCTTTCCCTAATTTGCTAAATCTGTGCTAGAATAAAACTTTAGAATATTAAGGTATAATGTTTTAGCCCTAACTGGTGGCTCAGTGGATAGAGCGTCGGCCTGCGGACTGAAAGGTCCCAGGTTCGATTCCGGTCAAGGGCATGTACCTTGGTTGTGGGCACATCCCCAGTAAGGGGTGTGCAGGAGGCAGCTGATCTGTGTTTCTCATCGATGTTTCTAACTCTATATCCCTCTCCCTTCCTCTCTGTAAAAAATCAATAAATATAAAAAAAGGTATAATGTTTTAGATTTGACTACTAATTTTAATATATCATTCACTTTCTTTTTTAATATAAATAACATTCTTCAAAAAGTATATATTTATAATTACTTTGAAATAAAATTAGGTTGGGATATTACATTGTCACAAGTTGTGGAAAGATGAACTCATGTGAAGTCAGTATATAAAGAGCTAAGAATAACGTATGTACCGTGTTACTTCATAATGAATATAAATTTGTGGATGTATAACCAACCAATAGCATGTCCCAGAATGTGTTTTGGTTAATGGCCACATGGTTGGGATTATTGTTAATTTTTGTGTGTTATGTTTGATTAAATAGGCAATAATAAAAATTTTTAACATGATAAAAGTTTCCCCCCAAGTAGTTGATATAATAGTTTACTGTTTGAAAACATCCACTTAAAATATTTTCTCCTTTTTCCTGTGTTTTATATTATAACTGGATTAAGAATTTAATCAGCAGTGCTATAAAGAAAAACAACCATATTTCTCTGTGATTACCGAATTCAAGAAAATACATTTTAAATATGTTGAATCTCACATTCTGAAGTTGCAAATTTGATCTCTTTTAAGAGAAATAAACTCCAAAGAAATAGAGTACATGTAAAAGAAATGCTTGCCCAGCCAGTAGGGCTCAATGATTGAACGTTGACCCATGAGGGTTCCATTCCTGGTCAGGGTACATGCCTGAGATTCAGGCTTGATCCCTAGTAGGGGGTGTGCAGGAAGAAGCCAATCAATGATTCTCTCTCATCATTGATGTCTCTACCCCTCTCTCTGCCTTTCTCTGAAATCATTTTTAAAAAATTAAAAAAATTAAGTCTACTGCAGTCCTTTTTGCTGTTTTTAAATACTTTCTCTCTGCTCTCTTTCTCTCACTCTCTCCCTCCCTTTCTCCATCCCCACTTCTCTCTATATAAATTTCTTGCTAAACTTCTGGGTGAAGCCAGTTGCACCAATAGGATACTTCATATCAAATTTATGAGCCTAAAATAGCATCTAGAGGAGTCTTACATTTTGGTTCTTTGATCTAAGAGCTATATTGTCATGGTGTGATTGGAAGTGTGTGTTTTAAAAGCCTCTAAGCAAAATTTCAAGTTAAATGGTATGCATATCATTATTTTATATTGTAAAAATATGCTGAACAAACTTTCTTGTGTCTGTATGGCAAAGAAATAATTATATTATCTAAAAATAAAACTCATATATTTTATACCATAGTTCCTGGCTGAAATGAATGGCTTGCTAACAGAAGTTACTTTTTAATTGGCTAGGTACGAAAAGAGTACGGGAAATGCCTGCGGACACATTGTTGTAGTGGCAAAAGTACAGAGAGTTCCATTGGCTCAGGGAAAACATCTGGTTCTCGAACTCCTGGACGCTACTCCACAGGCTCACAGGTAAACCATGTTTGTTAATTAAAATGAAACACCTTTCACCTGTATTTTGTTATGGAATGCCTCCCTTTCTTGATCAGCTCTATTTTCTATCCCAAGTGTTTAACACATCAACTTTTAGTGTGTCTCACACAGGCATGATTATAACAAAAATTTAAGAAACCAAATTGCAATAAAATCAAGAAACGCAGGGTCTAAGATTGTGTAACAATTAATTATTCCAAATTGGTTCAGTGGACTGAGTCCAGAGGTGGGAAAGGAATTGGGAATTTCAACCAAAATTCTAAAAAATTAATATTTTACATATGTGATTCTTGAGTTAATTGCTTCTTTAAACCAATGTAATAATCCTCTATCACATACTAGAAGTATTTACTTATCCAATGGTATGCTTAGTAAAAACAGTTATAACTCATAACATGTTGCTGGCTGATTACTTGAAGAACTTGTCAGGGGAGGGAAGGATACTCTAACAGCTTTCTTGTTTAAACTAGTCTAAATGCTACTGTCATTAGCCCAACACTAGATAGAGTAGCTGCTCTGTCCCTCATCAGGGAAACTGTAAACTTTTAGGTAACCTGTCAGCCATTTGTCCCAGGCCACAGTTACCTAATGGTTATTATGTAGAAATTTCAGCAACTTGAGGAGACAAGAATGAGCCAGTTAGATAAAGAGATAGCATTATGTGGGTCACGAGTGGGTTTGGGCTCAGACTAGCAGGCTAATATTTTTAAGATTGCATTATTCAGTGGGAGAAACAATCATGTTTTCAGTGTTGTTGATTAAAATTTTCTGAAGAAGACTTGAATTTAAATAAAGTTATAAAGACAGTATTTTCTTAACTCCTTTAGCTCAACCAATAAATCTAATTATTTTTTGAAAATTTGGTAATCTTAGGTAACATAAGATCACTTCATTTGTTCTTTGATTATTATTTAACTAGAGGCCTGGTGCACGAAATTCGTGCACGGGGGGCGGGGGGGTTGTCCCTCAGCCCAGCCTGCACCTTCTCCAATCTGGGACTCCTCAAGGGATGTCCGACTGCCCGTTTAGGCCCGATCCTACCTGGATTGGGCCTAAACGGGCAGTTGGGCATCCCTCTCACAATCCAGGACTGCTGGCTCCCAACTGCTCGCCTGCCTGCCTTCCTGATTGCCCCTAACCACTTCTGCCTGCCAGCCTGATCACCCCCTAACCACTCCCCTGCCAGCCTGTTTGCCCCCAACTTCCCTCCTCTGTCGGCCTGGTCACCCCCAGCTGCCCTCCCTTGCAGGCCTGGTCCCTCCCAACTGCGCTCTCCTGCTGGCCTGATCACCCACAACTGCCCTCTCTTGCAGACCTGATCCCTCCCAACTGCCCTCCCCTGCTGGCCATCTTGTGGTGGTCATCTTGTGTCCACATGGGGGCAGCCATCTTGTGTGTTGGCGTGACGGTCAATTTGCATATTATTCTTTTATTAGATAGGATTGGTTTATAAATTTAGCAGATTAAATTTCTCTAAACAATTTAATTCCTACACTTAGAAAATTAAATATCCTTGTAACCTTATTTTACACAAATATTTTTATTGATTTCAAAGAGGAAGGGAGAGGAGAGAGAGATAGAAACATCAATGATGAGAGAGAATCATTGATCAGCTGCCTTCTGCATGCCCCACACTGGGGATTGAGCCCACAACCTGGGCATGTGTTCTGACTGGGAATCGAACCTCGACCTCCTGGTTCATAGGTTGATGCTCAACCATGTGCCATGCAGCTGGGCTATCCTTGTAACCGTTAAATATCATTTACAAATTTAATATATCTGATTCTCTCACACACATCCACTGTACAGTTGTACACACATAACTAGCTCTTGAACTTTTCTCATAACTACTTTCCTCAAACTAATGAAATCTTCTTTTAACTTACAAATAAAACCACACATCTAATATCAATCTAAAATCCCGAACTAAACATTTTAAAACTAACATAACTCTCTAACCTATGAGACTGTCTTATCACTTAAATTAACCTCAAATTATGATCATGAAATATTCCTACACTGGGGGTCCCTCAGCCCAGCCTGCTCCCTCTCGTAGTCCGGGACCCCTTGCTCCTTACCTCCGACCTGCAGTGGAGGCGGGAGAGGTTCCCACCACCGCCGCTGTGCTCACCAGCCATGAGCCCGGCTTCTGGCTGAGGGGCGCTCCCCCTGTGGGAGTGCACTGACCACCAGGGGGAAGCTCCTGCATTGAACGTCTGCCCCATCATGGTCAGTGCACAGCATAGCAACTGGTTTTTCTGGTAGTTCTGCCTTAACAGTCGCTTAGGCTTTTATTATATAGATAATACACAATTATTAGTCATTTGAATTTGATTTGTCTTATTACTTCTATGCCTTACTGAGGTTTCAAATTAGGGGACCAGATGTTGCAACTAGGTGGGCTGAGATTTCTTAGTTTAGAACTAGAAACTTGCCAATGAGAAATCTGGAGTCTCACGTAAGAGTTGGGGCACACCTAATGATGCTTCCAGCACAAGCCCTTAGAGTCCTGGTGCACAAAATTCGTGTATGGGGGGACCCTCAGCACAGCTGGGACCCTCTCCAATCCAGGTCCTCTCAGGGGATGTCCAACTCCCAGGGATCTGGCCGAAACCAGCAGTCAGACATCCCTCTCACAATCTGAGACCACTGGCTAATTGCTCACCTGCCTGCCTGCCTGCCTGATCGCCCCTAACTGCCCCCCCCGCCAGCCTGATCACCCCCAACCGTCTCTGCCTGCCAGCCTGATTGCCCCCAACTGCCCCCCTCTGCCAGCCTGGTCACCCTTAACTGCCCCCCTGCCGGCCTGGTCACCCCTTAGTGCCCCTCCTGCTGGCCTGGTTGCCCCCAGCTACCCCCCCAGCTGGCCTGGTCACTCCCAACTCCCCCCCCCCGCCAGCCTGGTCACCCCTCACTACCCCCCTCTGCTAGCTTGGTCACCCCTAACTGCCCCCCCTGCCGACCTGGTCACCCCTCACTGCCCCCCCTGCCGGCCTGGTCACCCCCAACTGCCCCCCCCCCCCGCCAGCCTGGTTGCCCCCAACTTCCCCCCCTGCTGGCCTGGCTGCCCCCCAACTGCCCCCCTGCTGGCCTGGTCGCCCGTACTGCCCCCCTCTGCCGGCCTAGTCGCCCCACGCAGCCTGCTGTTCAGTCATTTGGTCATCCCTCGCTAACCCCCCTGCTGGCCTGGTCACCCCACGCAGCCTGCTGTTCAGTCATTTGGTCATCCCTCGCTAACCCCCCTGCTGGCCTGGTCGCCCCACACAGCCTGCTGGTCAGTCGTTTGGTCATCCCTTGCTAATGCCGCTGCCAGCCTGGTCACTCCACGCAGCCTGCTGCTCAGTCATTTGGTCGTCCCTCACTAACCCCTCTGCCGGCCTGGTCGCCCCACACAGCCTGTTCGGTTGTTACTGTGAGGGTGTCATGACCAATTTGCATATTACCCTTTTATTAGTATAGATGATTCTTCCAGTCCCTTATAATACCTGATAGTACCTATCTCCTCTTGTAGTAATCTTTTCCACAACTTTTTAATTGAAATGGCTGATATTCTGTATATCATCCAGCTTGGTTAGGTCCTGCATGCTTTTCATATAATTGAGCTCACCAACCATCATCCTGTAGTCATTTTATTGAAATTTGCCATTAAGAAAACAGGATATTGGGGACTTTCATTTATTACATTACAACAATGTTGTGCAGTGTTTAGCAATACTTCTAAGCTACAAGATAGAGCCATGCAGCTCAATAGAATAATCGTTAACGTGGTGGCGGGGAAGACCTTGTTGTGAATACTATCCTTGCCATATATCTGCTCTGACACAAGTTACTTAATCTCATTGAACTCTCAGTTTTTTCATCTGTAAATTGGTGGTAATAATACTGATTTCTTATGTTGTTAGGAATACTGAGCTAAGGAATACAAATTGAGTATGCTCAATAAACTGGAGCAGCTACCATTTATTAGTGTCATTATTACAGATACGTATTTTAAAGTTGTACCATATTTTTTCACTTTTATCATTTTAACATCACAATTCTAATCTTGACTAAAAACCATACATTATCTTCCTATGCTTAATGTAATACTAATTATAATTAACAATGACACTCAAACCCAACATAAAATGAAAGTTACTTAAATCCAGTATGTTTAAGTAAAAGTAATAAACGTATTCCATATTAACTGACCTTTCATAAGCAAAATCTAAAATACTGATATTAAGGTAAGTTTTAGGAGTATGGTTGCCTTTTCACATCAGAGAACTTCTAAAATAGCAATCTCCATGTATATATTCTTTTATTTTTTATTGAGAAATATTGAGTGTCTCCTGTAGAATACCAAGCAATCTTCTAAGCTTTGAAGATTCAATGGTTAAATGACAAATAACTTCCCCTATGATTGGGAAGCTTCAATTCTAGTTGTGGAGGACAGAAAATTTATTAACAAGCTAGTAAACGAACAGATGCCTAATGTCCAGGTGGCTCCTTGGATTCAGTGCTTGAAGAACACTATTTTGGAAGATGATGTGTATGTCAAGATTCTGAATGATAGGAAGGGAGTTCAGGGGGAAAGAATTCTAGATGATGGAACATCTAATACAAAGCCCATAAGGTAGGGGAGAACTTGCAAATTCCAGAATAGAAGTATTGTCATTGGTTAAAGTGGATGAAAAAGTGATTGGGAGATGAATTCAAAGGAGATGAGTAAAGACAGATCCATGGGTATTTGTAAGCACATGTGAGTTTAGATCTTATTTAGATTACTTTAGAAAGTCAATGGGATGATTTAGAAAAGTAAGTGACAGGATATCAGCCACATGTAATAAAAATCATGTGGATACTAGGGAGATAATGGAGGGAAATCGATTGACAAGACTAAAATGTGAAAATCTTACACACCGGTTGCTCCCCTATATCTACTTCCTGACTAATCACTTTTAAAAGTTTGACAATACTGCCCTGTCAGTGTGGCTCAGTGGTTGAGTGTCAAACTATGAACCAGAATGTCACGGTTCGATTCCCGGTCAGGGCACATGCCTGGATTGCAGGCTCGATCCCCAGTGTGGGGCATGCAGGAGGCAACCAGTCAATGATTCTCTCTCATCATTTATGTTTCTATCTCTCTTTCCCTCTCATATTTAAAAACAGTAAGATAAAAGTTTGGGAATACCCATAATCACATAAACATGTATTCACTGAGATGTATTTAGTTTTGGTGTGAGTGTGTGTGTGTGTGTGTGTGTGTGTGTGTGTGTGTGTGTAAAAACTATGGATTGAGATACTGTCCTTCCCACTTTGACCTTCTTTTAATTATTGTCATTTATATTTTATTTATTTTGACTTTTTAGATGAATTAATAACTCTTATATGATTTGACACATAAAAATGTATATAACATTTATTAAATTGTGAAGCATAGTAATAAAATGAACATTTGTGAACTCAACATCCAAGTTAGGAAATAGAACATGTCCCATATGCTTGCCCCTTCTTAAGACTTCTCCTTAATCCTTATGCCATTTCATCAGAGAAAAACTTACAACTTTTTTTTTCATTTTCTTGACTTATTCTAATAGTTTCTCCATCTCCCAAAAATAGATGTTGTTTAGTATACCTTTTTAAAATCTTTCTTTTAATCACTGGCCGATGTGGCCCGCTGGTTGAGAGTCGTTCCATGCAGTAAAAGGATACTGATTGGCACAGATGCCCAAGTGTGTATGGGAGGCAACATTTCTCTCCCTTTCCTTGCCTTTCTCTCTAAAATCAATAAAAACATATTTAAAAATATATGTGTAAAATCTTTCTTTTAAATATCTTACTATATGTAGTCTTCTGTGACTTGCTTTTTTACCTCCATATTCTAAGGCTCATTTTGGTTCATTCCATGAGCTTTTAAGTGTTGGATTAATGTCATATACTATATATTTTTTCCTCTGCCATGCAATACTTTTCCCGTTTCTTCTGTTCCTATCCAACTCTTATTTTATACAGTAGAGTGAGCTGTTAAATTCATAGAACAGGAACCAAATAACTGAATTCAAATACGGGTTATTCTACTTACTAGGTCTGTGACATTGGACATGTTAATAACCCTCTGAACCTCAGATTCCTAATGAATGAAGACTACCTATCTCATGGAGTTCTTCTGAGGTTTCAAGGAAGTGTATACATGAAAAATACATAGCATAGCCTAGAAAACAGAAAGAATTGATATAAACTATACATTCCATATATCCACATATAATATTTATCATGTACCAGGCATTATTTCAGTTGTGTGATACATCAGTTAACAAAAAGACAAAAATTCTGTTTTGGTAGACCCTCCAATACAGGGGTAGGCAAATGTAGATTTAATTGTATGGAAAATAATGCAATAAATTAATAGCAACATAAGAATAAACTGTGTTTTGCACACTCACAACTGTAAACATACTTTTGCCCACCCCTGTATAATGTAGACATTAGATATTAGATGTTGAACGTCTCTCTATATAAAAGCCTAATATGCAAAGTGTCACCTCGGGAGTTCGACTAACTGGGAGTTCGACTACCTGGGAGTTCAGTTGCTCACTATGACATGCGCTGACCACCAGGGGCAGCGTGGAACAAAGGAAAGCCCCGGCCGGCAGCCAGGGAAGGCAGACCCTAGCCCACAGCTGGCAGCCACTAGGGACCCTACCTGTATACAAATTTCGTGCACCGGGCCTCTAGTTAAATATAAGAAACAAGTACATAATTATAATGTGTAGTATTATAGTAAACTAGAGGCCCAGTGCACAAAATTCATGCATGGGGGGTGTCACTCAGCCCAGCCTGCACTCTCTCCAGTCTGGGACCCCTCGAGGGATGTCTGACTGCCCGTTTAGGCCCGATACCAGTAGGATTGGGCCTAAACAGGCAGTCAGATATCCCCCACACAATCCAGGACTGCTGGCTCCCAACTGCTTGCCTGCCTGCCTTCCTAATTGCCCCTAACTGCTTCTGCCTGCCAGCCTGATCACCCCCTAACCACTCCCTGCCAGCCTGATTGAAGCCTAACTGCTCCCCTGCCAACCTGTTTGCCCCTAACTACCCTCCCCTGCAGGCCTGGTCCCCCCCAACTGCCCTCCCCTGCCAATCCGGTCACCCCTAACTGCCCTCCCCTGCTAGCCTCATTGTCCTTAACTGCTCTCCCCTGCTGATCTGGTTCCCTTCCCTCCCCCCCGGCAACTGCCCTCCCCTGCAGGCCTGGGTGCCCCCAAACTTCCCTCCCCTGCAGGCATAGTCCCCCCAACTACCCTCCCCTGCAGGCCTGGTCACCCCTAACTGCCCTCCCCTGAAGGCCTGGTCCCCTCCAACTGCCCTTCCCTGCATGCCCAGTCGCCCCCAACTTCCCTCCTCTGCCGGCCTGGTCACCCCTAACTGCCCTCCCCTGCAGGCTTGATCACCCCCAACTGCCCTCCCTTGTAGGCCTGGTCCTTCCCAACTGCCCTCCCCTGCTGGCCTGATCGCCCACAACTACCCTCCCTTGCAGGCCTGGTCCCTCCCAACTTCCCTCCCCTGCTGGCCATCTTGTGGTGGCCATCTTGTGTCCACATGGGGGCAGACATCTTGTGTGTTGGCGTGACGGTCAATTTGCATATTACTCTTTTATTAGATAGGATGGCAAAGTCTATGGCAGGTGATAGTAGAGTTGAGTACCTGGAATACAATCCTACATAATAAAACCCTAATATGCAAATCGACTGAACGGCAGAACAACCAGTTGCTATGATGCTCAATGCAGGAGCTGCCCCCAACCTGCATTGAGCATCTGCCCCCCAAAAGGGTGGTGACCAGGGACTGGCCAGCAGGTGGCGCCAGGCTGCCAGCCAAGGCAGGTGCCAGCGGGGGCCCTCCTGATCACCCTGCCAGTCACCGCACAGATTGGCCCTGATCACCGGCCAGGCCTTGGGACCCTACCCATGCACAAATTTCATGCATTTGGCCTCTAGTTCTAAATAAGGTAGTCATGAGTTAGGTCTCTTGAAGGAGAAAATTTTTGAGCAAAACCTTAAAATGGATAGAGCTACCCATACCTGTATATGGCAGAAGAAACAGGTTTATCAAGTCCTAAAGCAGAGGCTTGTTTGGCATGGTAAGGAATGTTAAAGAATAGGTGTGGCTAGCCCAGGTAGAAGAGACTAAGAGAAGATGAGATAATGGGGGCAGCTCATTTAAAAAGTCACCTAACAAATCACAATTTCATCAACTCTCAGTTAAGATGTCACTTCTTCAATGTAGTACCTTCAGTGTTTCTAGAAAAGGACATATACCCTTATTATGGGCACTTTCTAATTTTTTTTTTAAGTTAAGGAGTATAACAGATAGTCACAAAAGCCTAAAAAACTTAGTATGCCTTCCCAGTCAAATAATATCATATTGGGAGTACCTCAGAAACCCTTTGGACCCTTCTCAGTCATTCATCTCCAAGTATAACAATTATCTGAATATTTAACATTACATTTTGTTTTTCATATGTTTGATACTTATTCACATGAAATCTATTTTCTCAGATATCTACATTGTTGCAGTAGGCTATGTTCCTTTTTTATTTCATTGCTGTGTATCATTCTATAATTTATTCATTCATCCTACCACTGATAGTCATTTGGGTTGTGTATAGTTTTGAGTTGTAGTTATTAATACTTCTATGGAGATTTGTGGATACATGATTAGACATTTTGGATTTGCTTTTCCCCTTTATATTTCCTAGGTTAGTATTTGGCATATAGTAGAGCGTATTTAATATTTTAATTAATTAATTGATAAAACCAATGTTCTCAATATTCCTTCTCCATATTTCAGTTTGAAGCAGCTGTTTCCAACATTTCAATTTGAAGCCTTGAAATATTTTCCAATAAAAAATATTCTCAAGTTATCAGCGTCTCAAATACTGCACCAGTTTTCTTATTATGCTTTTTTTAAATTAGCTTTGCTGTGTATGCATGTGTATGTGCGTGTTTGCTGACCTATATAACATTATAGATAATACTGCCAAAGGATAACCATGTCCCAAGATTCACAAAACCAATTTTAAGATTAGGTATTCCCATTATTCAAGGAGTGCAAATATATTTGGAACATAACCTATTTGTGAGCTTGGTTTCACCACTGGCAGTATCATAAATAGTGCTTATAACTATTTCATCCCTGGAAAAGCTTCTGAAAGATTTTTTTTCTCCTCACAAGATTGTTAATACTCTTTTGATCCCTAACTCAATAAAATAACAAAATAAAATAAACCAGAAAAATAATCCCCCCAAAATGGAAAAATACCACATTGCTTTATTGAATTATCCAACACTTAGAATATTGCATTTCAGAATATAAATAATGATGTAAGAATTTTCAGTTCTCTATAAAACTTCCTACTGTGAAGCACTGAATAAGGGTAAATCAACTTCCTTTATCTCTTTCTTAAAAAAGAAACGTCAAGATAGTGTGTAACCTTTAAAATTACATTGGTCTTCTTACAAATAAATGGAAATGTTAATTAAGTTCAGTAGAATCTTAATAATATTCTATGTTATTTTCTTACCAAACTCTTTCTTACAAGATTTTTAATTCATGAACTAAATATTTTATTAATAAAACTGACAGTGTAATAGATATTTAAATATCCCATTCCCATTAAAATTACAATGAAAATAATTTGTTTTGCCTTGGAAACTAAAATTATTAAATTCTAACTGTGTCAAGAACATTTCTATATATTTTCAGCATGTTTAAATTGGTATAGTATGTTACATTTATTCCTTTTCACAATTATAATTGTTTTGTGTGTAGGCACTTAGAATTATACTTAATAAGAACAAATTATTATCATTGATTTATTTTCTGATGTTCTTGTGCCACTGTACTGCCAGCATATAGATGTTGTGTATTTGCCAGATGCCAGAAACAAAGGTCTCGTATAATTAAGAAAAAAAAAATTATTTTTGTGAGAATTCACTGCTTGGCGAGTTCATTTCCTTTTCCTTTCCCCCATCAAGAGCCGAATTCGTAGAATGTGGAATGACACAGTCCGAAAGCAGTCAGAGTCTTCCTTCATTACTGGAGATATAAACAGTTCAGCGTCACTCAACAGAGGTAATTAGAAACGATTTTTCATATTTATTACTGTTGTGATTACTTTAAGAAGTTATTACATGCATTGTTTTTTGTTTTTTTGTAACTTGTGGACTTTTTTCCATGTGATAGGAATATTGCAAAGATATAAAACCCGGTTGAGTGTAGCAGTGTGTTCCATTATTCATAAGCCTTTTTTTCAATCCTGAATTTTCAGAAAATCTTTTCTGAAAGAAAGTTAGAAAACAAGAACTTTCTTTTTCTAGTCATCTGCCACTGCTATAAACTGGTGAGCTGTCAGGCCTCATTGGAAGTAGTGAAAATGAGCAATTATGTGGCTCTATAGTCTGCTAAGCATCATAGAGTTCCACATTGTCCCAGGTACAGAGCACTTTCATAGTCTTTGTGGAAGTAAAAATATACTGTCGAATATACACTTAAGGCAACTTGTGTATTTGGAGGGGAAAAAATCACATTTAATCTTAATATCTAAAAAAATCATTCAGATAATATTGGCTATTTAAAGATCTTTGTATATACATGTATGTCTAGGTTATAATTATTTTGTATGTGTGCTTCAGTAACAATGTCCCTAGGTCATATTTTAGGTTTGTTTAAATGAACTTCACTTAACCTACCATTTTGTTTATTGATTTATTTTGTATCCTCTTTCTTACTCTCTCATATAGTGCATGTGTGCGTGTGATTAGAATTAAATTGACTATAATAACAATGCATAGATGCATTCTTTGTGGAGAGCTAGAATACACTGGTCAGTGCAAGAAAAATATTTAGAATACAATAGTTTTAACTGGGAAGGTGGTGATTGTATGAGTTTATTCCAAAAATGTCTCCATTCTAAAAAAGACATTTCTGATGCATATATCCAGAACTTATTTTTATGATCAACATTATTATTTTTTCTTACCAAACTGGGATTATTAGTTTGGTCTAAACATGTTTCTGTCAGCTTTTTGTTACATTAAATGCTACTTAGAAACAAATAATTTAACACAGTTATGGCTTATGATTAAGAAAGATTCAGATGCTCCTGCTCTTAAATTACTTTTTCTCAAGTAAATTGCATCCTATTAATATAAAAGAATTTAGGGTATATAGCGTCCAAGTCGAATTTGATACAGGGATCCATGTTATATATAACCTTAACTGATTTTCTTATGTTACTTGGCAGTGATATAGTAACTATCATCTAGTGATGCTATAAAGTATTCTATATCTCTTTTGCTTAACAACAGTGAGTACAAATATACCTTCGAATATGAAGAAAATAAATTAAAATAAAACAAATTGCTTCTTGTATTTTGTTTCATTATTAGTGTATTTTTATTTGTTGGAGTATATTGATTTACATAATATCGCTCAAGTATTCTTCTAACATTTAATTTTTAATTTTAACGGTTAGTTTGTAAAAATTTATTTAGATATGGATACTCAAACATTTTGACAAGTTTTCAAATTACAGAACACAAATGACTTAAAAATGCCTCCAAAGTTTAGGAACTAATTTGCTTCCATGGTGAAAGATTTTCTTTATTTTTAAAATTATCCCAGGTATAGAAAATTTATATGTATGCTCCTAGAAAGAAAACTATCCTTATTAATAAGATTTATTATTAGAAGTATCTTACATGTAATGATTACAGAAACCATAGAATAATGTTATTTAAATAAAACATGAGATAATATGATTTTAATGATGCACTGTTTATTTGCCTGCTGTGAAGATAGATAAAATATGTAAAACTATTTTGCCTAGCATCATGATCTAAATTTATATAAAAAATAGTAAGGTATGTAACTTTAGCAAAAACTTTCTAAATGCATATTTTATGACCTTGATTTTTAAGGTCAATCACATTACCTATATAATATTGCTGTGCCATTTTTAGTTCCTTCTCAAGAATTTTATCAACTTGGAATATATAAAATATAGATGACTGGATCAATTTGAAACATATTTAAAGAAAATAATATTTTATATTGACTGATCATCTGTTTAAATCTATTTTTAAAATATTTAGTTTTAAAAGATATTTCTTAAAGTTATTGAAGAAAGTATAACACTTCCTGTGACAGCCAATAAGTTACTTTAATGATGACTTTGGGAGAGAGTGACATTGAATTTATGATGTGAAGTGTGTGCAGGCAGTGATCTTTTCCTTCAGGATATATATTCTTCCTTTCACTCAGTGACTTTAATGGTGGTAGACATCACAGTGATCTTCTTGATTTCCTATATTAATTTTCTAGTCCCCCAAGTCAGAAACTCCTCGTTTTATTCTCCTCTCATTATTTTTTACCTTAGATGAGGGGAGTACTTTAAAATTTTATTTCTTCATATTATATCTCTGAAGATAGTCTTTAACCTCCTTCTTTAATCTTGTCTTATTTCCCAGGGTCCTATCTTCCCTGCATTCAGGCGTGTGTATCATATTTAGGTAGGTGGCATCCAAGATTCACTTTCCAGATAAACACTTCAGTCACCTCAGCAACATAATTATTTACCTCTGTTTATTCAAAAGATTACATTCTCTATTATTTAAAAAAAATTAGGTCCTGCATCTTTACATCTTCATATATTCTAACTTCCCATTCATTCTTAGTTTCTTATAACTAGCAATTTTTTTAAATTTCCCTTTCTAAGTTAGATAGATTAAATCTCTTATTTTGCCTTTAGAACAGATCCGGCGCTTGAAAACCACAAAACATTGTCTAAAATTAATCCTATTTTCACTGTAGGTTGTCTTTCCTATTCATATCACTGCCTAACTCAGCAAAATAATAATTGTTTTAAAATTATGTATGGCTTATCTATTCTTCTAAATAAGAAACTATCATTATCATCTCTGTGATCCATTAAGGATAAAGTATTTACCATGCAGTGCAGGATCCTTTCTCAATAGTTTTTTATTTTATTTTTTAAAACCATTTCTAATATTCTATTCTTGAACCAACATGTTACATCTGACATATCAGATTAGCTATTTAAATTTCCCAATGGGATAAACTTGATTACTATTGGGATTTTACTCCTTGGAACCATAGGAAACCTTGGAAGATTTATTAATCATTTTTAATTTGTGTACTCATTCTTATATATTTTCTTTGGGATTTTGTTACTTGGACAACTCATCTCTTTAAAACTGTCCATTACATTTGCCCTTAGAATAGCTATATTTATGAAGATGTTTTCCGAATGTTCCCTATATATTTTCAGGTATTTTCCCCCTGCCAAGTTGATTGCTACAATGCTATACACTCACACAAATCCAGTACTTCTTGAGGTCATGCCGCTGTATACACAGGTAGCAAGAGCTTTGCAAGAGCCCTAAGGTGATGCTAAATTACAGAGTTTCCAGTAAGGTTACCTCTGTTCCAAACCAAGTTTTCACAAACCCCACAGTAGGGTTTATTCATTTGTTCATTTGAATATTTACTGTGTTCATGCACCTTAAAGTCAGTCCTCAATCCCAAGCTCCTGTCAGGTCTATTGGAAACCTAATCCAAATTTCTAGTAGCTCCAACTGTCTGGTAGTAATAGAAACAATTTGTAGGCAGAGTAATCTTTTAAACCTATATCCCCTACCCTCAGTGTTGGCCAAATCTCATCTTGAGCAATTTAGATTAACGTTGCCCCTGAAACATAAGTTTGACCCACAAATGAAGTATCTCCTGAGAACGTTCTCTGGTACTTCATGTAATTGTTAAATATTTCCACTCTTTTTATAGATATGTGTAGAAATTTAGATAGTTTCTAAAATTAAACTTTAGTAGGCTTTATTTCATCATGAATAATATAATTGCAATACCCATTTTTTTATTTATTTAGTTGAATCAACATCAGAAATTTCAGTTTAAAATCGAGTTTTGCTTAGGTAACTACTTATCATATGTTATAGTTGAGTGAATTATAAAAAAGGTGCCCTCACCCCAACCCAGCTGTTGATTTGTTGCAAAAATATGCCCCATCTGAGTGGCAGATTTAGCAAAAAGGCATTTCTTCTTTTAGAACAATGACTTGGTTAGCATCATGGGTTTTTATTTTCCCCCCACCTCCCATCCTCCATCTCATCAACTTCCCACACAACGCAATTTAGATTTTTATACATGGCGAACTGACCACTAATGCTGAATTTATTTAAGCCAAATTTGTTATATGGCCGAAGAATGATCTGTAGATGGGTAGCACTTCTTTATTAAAGCTAATACATTTCCTCTGGAGGTTCAGAGTCATATTCACCCGTACATGCATTCTCAGTAAACTTATGTAATCAGTAAAATTATGATGGCCTATGGCAATCTTTTTGTAAATTGTTAGGGTACATTTTGACTCTCAGTGGCACACCACCTACTCAAAGGTGACCTCACTTGTTAGAAACATTATCAATACAAAGGGGAAAGGTGCCATCAAATAGACGTTTGTAAGTAGTTGCCTTACTCACTGCAGTTATGTACTAGTACAATAGTTTTGAGAATGGAGCTTGAACCCAGTGATTTTGGTAAATTGCTTAACTTCTCAATGTCTATACAATAGGTATATAAATAATACCCCCTCAGGAGAACCCTGAGAATACTAAGTTACTTAATATATGTTATTTGGTTACAACAATGCCTGGAACATGAGTATTATTGTTATTATTATTCTTTTATTCAGAAATTTACTTCTGTTTCTATACCTAAAAACTGGTTCTTGTCAGGACTCTCAAGTAATCAGATGTTAAAATTTATCGTTTGCTCCCAAAGGTTTCCTTTCTTTTTTTAATCTTTATTTTCTAGTAATAGGTGGGAGGAATGATGTTGTTATCTGAATGCCAAGTAAAAGAAATAATAATTTACCTAAGATGGTGCTACCCTTGAGGCTAAAAAAAAAAGAAATAAGCTAATAAAACTGAATCGTCTCTTCTAAATCAGAAATTAAATGCAAATTACATATGCTTTAGTTATACTTTTCACTTTTGATTGGTAACCATGTTTTAGCATTTAGGAAATAAAGGTAAAATATTTCTTCTTCCTACCTTAGATAATGATACAAGCAAACACTGTCTTCTGTTCCTTCAAACCCTCTCCTACCCTCCAGAACACTAGGTCAATTCACACACCCCTGCTAAATACCCAGTTCTGTAGCAGAGCAGGGCTGTGACTCATTCCTGTTTTAAACTCATGTCTTCTCAGAGGCTGTATTGTCTTTCCGGGGAGTTGGTCACTGAGACAGAAGAAACTCCACAATAAATCACCTGCCACCTCATTAATATTCAAGCTACTAAGCATATTTTGTTTTTATGGTTTTAAGAAAATACAAATAAAAAGTATAAGTGGTGTTTCACTATGATTAATGATTTCTGTAAATTAAAGCTACTAGGGTGAAACACTCATATTCATTCATTGCACTTTATTAATGTCAGTAAATATAGTTTGGTTTATGTGAATGATATATGCCATATTGCTCCAAAGCCTTGCTCTTTTGAAGGATTATAAAATCCTTGTTTGTAAATATTAACTAGATCCTAATATAATCTGACACCTATTTGTGAAATTTTTAACAGCAATTAATGATGTGCCTAAGAGTACTTTGTATAGCTAGCATATCAGATTGGTCTATATAATAAATTTTTGTTATGAACAAGCATTATTATGATGAATGCAAATATAGTAAGTATCCTATGGCATGTATAAGTTTTTTATTTGAGATTTGTCATTATATTTAGTATTTTTTACCTTTATTTTCTTGATTTACAAATGAAGCAACCCACCGTGCTCCCTGTTAATGTCTTCCCTTTGTACATGTCATCAATAAAGACAATCAGAAAATGTACAAGGAAATCTGTGTTAGAAAAAGCAGTCTAATAGCACAGAAGCAAAATAAGTACAGATCTTAAGTAAGATGCTGTGTCAACAAGATAATTAAGCAATGCTATAACTATCCTGATTTCTAACTCAAGGAGATGAAATAATTTTCAGAATGAACTCTCCATTGAAAAATGAAATATACAAAATATTTATTTCTAGTCAGAGGCAAATGTTCTTGCTGTAATTTATTAGCAGGAACTGAAAAAGAAAAAAAAAACTTTTAAATGCTTGCCCAGTGAGTCCTTCTTGTGCTTTGCTTTTAATTTTCTCTTTGATACAAATTTTTCAAATCATCCAGCCTCTCACAGCCAATTATACAATAGTAAAAATTATTGTTATTATTATTATTATTATTATTATTACTATTATTATTTCCTTCACAGACTCCTTCACAAAGAGAGTTCTTTACGTAGCATAGATTTCTCATTTTAGGGTTTATTATCTTATTGTCATATATATAATTGGCAGTTATCTCTTACCTCTTAATCTTCAAACAAGCTACATGAGATATCCTGTTAACCTCTAAGTTTAGTGCTATGGGGCATTTCTACTTAATTTTGAAATATTACTGTTGTTTCATACAAGTTATGAAGCATATAATTTTTCAAAAGTAACGTATTTTTATAACTTAATGTGAATACTTCAACTTTATCTTCAGAAATTACTAGTATTATTTTCTCTAATAGACTACAATATGTCCTTTTATAGTTCATGGTAAATTTGGGATTTCTTCTTTGGCCTACCCAGCTATCATTTATATATTGCACACTGTCCATTATTTCTTACCCATTTTCTTTATATCCATGAAGAAGTTGGGGTTTTTGGTAACTTGTCCAAGATCACATGTCTAGGAAAGGGCAAAGTCTAGATTCCAAACAAGGTTTTCTAACCACAAAGCCCTACTCAGGATAACAAAAATTTTTATTCTTTTCTTATAACAGTTTCTCATGAAGGTTGCTGAAGCTTAGAATAAAGAAATTTTCCAGGAATTATTTCAAAATTATTTTTATCATCTCACGTGGATATAAGCTATTCTTAGCAGCACAATTATTCATACCTTTACTTCTTATTTTCCTTTCAGTAATTCTTTTTCTAAGTACAGTCCTTTAGTGTGGTTTTATCATATTCATTTTTTTTGAGGAGGGGAGCTTTAAAATATTGGGGATAGCCTGGCCAGTGTTTCTCAGTGGTTGAGCATCAACCTATAAACCAGGTCACAGTTCAGTTCTGGGGCAGGGCATGCCCAGGTTGCAGGCTCAATCCCCAGTAGGGGGTGGCAAGAGGCAGCTGATCAGTGATTCTCATCATTGGTTTCTCTTTTTCTCCCTCTCCCTTCCTCTCTGAAATCAATAAAAATATATTAAAAAATAAAATAAAATACTATGCATTTATGGGGAGATAGATTGACCAATACATATTACTTTTACAAAACTATTTGATGTGGAAGGTGCTGAATTACTATACATTATTGTTCAATTGTAAGACTTAGGTTGCAAGAAGAATTTTATCATTATTCTTTCCTGAATGCTCTCAAGGTATTGGTAGGAACCTTTTATCTTAATTCTTAATGTATTATACTTCAGTAAAAGGATGAACATTTTAGTTAGGAAAGAGCTTCTGTTAATAAATCAGAAGGTAAATAACTTCTGCCTATAGTCACTTAGTAATAGAGCCAAAGATACAACTTTTCCCAGATCATTGTACTCATGAACTGTATATTCCCTGAAACTGTGTTCTCTGTCAGGACAACATAGCAATGCCTAGAACAAGTAGAAAATCTATTTGAGCTGATTTCAAAGAGATAGTGATAATGTTAAACATTAAACTTCTTATTACTTTTATGTGCTAATTTGGTTTTAATAAAATGGACATGTCTTATAATTCAAAATTTAAAAACAAACAAAACCTAACTATATCTCTCATCTGAAAAAATGTTCCTACTGTATTATAAACATAAAGGTAATGATGATATAAATGGTATATAATTTTCAAAGTTAAGAGAGCGATCACTTTTCAAATTATTTTTTCTAAGAAATATATTAACTGTGTTCTCTGTCACGACAACATAGCAATGCCTAGAACAACTTTTTTATAATACAGTAGGAACATCTGAAAAAATGTATATAATTTCCAAGGTTAAGAAAGCGATCACTTTTCAAATTATTTTTTCTAAGAAATATATTAACTTATATCTGATCTTTTAAAAAGTGCATAGAAATTAATTCAATTACATAAAAAAATAAAATGTGAAAGGAGGATCTACATTTAACAAAATAGAAAGTATCTACATTTAGAAAAAAGATAAGTTGCTATTACCAATAAGTATGTAGTATCCAATTAAAACAGTACCTTTGGAATTGCATACAAAGGCTTGCACTTTGTATAGCTCAGCTTTATGTATTGCATGCTATTTGAAAGTGTTTATGTGATAGGTTCTCCTACAGTTTTCATAATAGGCTTCTTCATAATTTATCATTATAAGGAACGAGGGTGATTTAAAGACTAAGTTACCCATCACATTCATAGAAAGTAATTTATAGCCTCAGAACCCTACTACTAAATTAAGAAAGATTTGAGAGGAATGAAGGAAGATAGTTAATCTCAATATAGAAAAATAGAAACAATATAAGTTTCCTGAAACAGCCTCAGTCAAAATAGAAGAGATTTGATTATGATTATATAAGTCTTCTCTGAACAAGATTGTCAAGAATATCTTTATTCACAGATATCTTATTTTAATTCATATCTACTTTGCTCAGACATACTTTTCTCAAATTTAAAATTCAAGCTTTAGCCAGAATAGACCTTCTGCATGTAAGCTCATACAACTGGCACAGTATAAGACAGTATGCCAAAACAGGGCACAGAATTATATGAAAAGTTATATTTTCTTCACATTTGTTTTATATTGTTAAATATTTATTATACTTTTCTTTGTTCTGAGTTTTATTTTATTCAGCAAAAATGCATAAGCAGTATGTTACTTACAAATGAATACAGCTGTGGGACTGACCACATACACATACTATATATTATATTCTTACTAAAAATAATTGTGATTTACTGCTGTATTGCCTGTGGTTAAACAAACTTGGCCTGTTATCTTTAGGTTCAGTATTCTTTATGGTCAGTATTATGACAAAGAAATATTGGGAGAAAGTATAAACAACACAGAATAACAAACAAAATATTAGAGCATACATTGTATAAAGAATGTCTAAAAATTGCCCTAGCCGGTTTGGCTCAGTGGATAGAGCATCAGCCTGTGGACTGAGGGTCCCGACTTTGATTCCGGTCAAGGGCACATGTCTGGGTTGCAGGCTCTAGCCCCGTAGGGGATGTGCAGGAGGCAGCCCATCAATGATTCTCTCTCATCATTGATGTTTCTATCTCTCTCTCCCACTCCCTTCCTCTCTGAAAGCAATAAAAAGATATTTTAAAAAAAGAACGTCTAAAAATCAAATGAAATTCAACAGCAAAAGATAAGAGCAAGCAATTCACAGAATAGGAAACCCTTAGGGCCAATAAACATGTGAAATATTATCTCATCTCTTTGGTAAACAGGGTAATGCAATGTATAACACTATCAAATTGGCAAAAATGTCAGTCAGACAATATCATCTTTCCTCGAATCTGAGAAATATATACTGTTCATGGAAGTGTGAATTGGTACAAACACATTTAGTAACATTTTGAAAATATGTTAACATAGGACCCAGTAATTGCACTTTTAAGTATTTATCGTAGAAAAATGTATGTGTCTGGACAAGACGACATGTATAAAGACAATTAGTGCAAAACAAAGGAGAATAGAATAGATAATCTCTAGGGTTCACAACTCTAAAGCTCTGAATTATATATTAAAATAGAGGCAACACCTCTGGATTCAGTATATTTCATTTTTTATTGAACTAACAATAACCCAATCTGTACTCTGGAGAAAACATGTCATTGAAATCCATATTAATAGATTCCCAGTGAATGAATTAGCTATTAAAAGAAGCTAAAGTATTTCAGAATCATTTGAAAAAAAATTTAATAGGCTGGTTGATTAAATTTTAATAGCAAACTTGTTGGTTATTGAAAGTACACGGTGTGATAAATCAAGATGTCATCTCTTCAGTTTATGACTTCAGAAAAAAATGATGAAAGAGTTCTTGGCTTTCAAGAAAATATTTCTTCCTCGACACTTTGTAATTGAATTAATTGTTTGAATACAAAGAGTGAAAAATAAAAAACTATGGTTTCTCTGGTTTTTAAAGTTACTTTAACTTTTTAAAAATATATTTTTTTATTGATTTCAGAGAGGAAGGGAGAGGGAAAGAGAGAAACATCAATGATGAGAGAGAATCACTAATGGGCTGCCTCCTGCACACCCCACACAGGGGATCCAGCCTGCAACCCAGGCATGTGCCCTGACTGGGAGTTGAACCGTGACCTCCTGGTTTATAGGTCAATGTTCAACCACTGAGCCACGCCAGCAGGGCACTTTATTTAACTTTTAAGTACAGCATGAAGATTCTGTTAGTTTTATTATTATAAACATCTCAGTCTTGATTTACATGGCTGTCTCTGTTTTATATAAAGTCCTTTACAATTTAAGTAATCATTGCTTGCACTTTCTGTAGATTATTTGTTCTACAGAGAAAAACAAAAAATAAATTAATAAATAAATAAATAATACAAGAATAAGCTCTGTGTTTCGTGTACCCACAACCTATAAACCCACGTTTGCCCCACCTGTATTTACTTGCACAAAATAAAGTCTCCATTATGGGCCAAAATTAAGGTGTGAAGACAAAAGCAGAGGCATTATTTAATCGTAACTCCGCTTTATCTATAACTGTGATTATGTATATCAGCCAATATATATAATGAAAATGACTCCATAAAAGAAAAGCATCAAATCAAGGGAGAGAGAACCAAGAAGGAATGGAATGAAGGATAATGTATCTTAAGGAAGAAATAATTGGCCATTTAAAAGTGTTTTATTGAGGAAAAACAGAACATTTACCATCCTATATATTTATAAATTACAAGAATTTGAATATTGAGGCATATTGATATGTGACTGCTAAAAAATGGCTGTGTTGATTTGGCTCATTAGATCACTGCAGTCTTAAAATACAAAATTTGGCCCATTCAGTATGATCAAATAAAAATGTAAGTATGTTTTTTTTAAATGAAGTGTGAAGATCAGAGCAGAATGACAATTCAAGTTATTTTTGGAGATTTTCAGTACACCTTTGTTAGCCTGCTGTCAGGAAGAAATGTTGCTGGAATTATGTTTCTGAATGATATAATACAGGTTCAGGTGGGATCCAACTGTCATCTTTCTTCAGATCTGTTCTTCACTTCATCATTTTAAAGCACAGTGATCTGCCTTAGATATTTTTCTCAGTCCTCAATTATACACTGTATGTGTCACATTGAACTCTCCTAGATGGTGCTGTCATTCAGAGCCTCCCAATGTCAAAACACCTATTCTATTTTCATGGCCGGGCAGTCCGGTTGGTTGAAGTGTTGTCCTGTAGACCAAAACGAGGTTTCGGGTTCATTTCCCCATCAGGGCACATACATAGGTTGCTGCGGGTTCCATCCCCACCCATTCCAATGTGTATGGAAGGCAACAGAAGGATGTCTCTCTCTCTCTCTCTCTCTCTCTCTCTCTCTCTCTCTCTCTCTCTCTCTCTCTCTCTCTCTCTCCTCCTCCTCCTCCTCCTCCTCCTCCCTCCTCTCTCTCTCTCTAACTAACTAACTAACTAAATAAATAAATAAAGATAAACATATCCTGGGGTGAGGATTTTAAAAAAACAAAACACCACTTTTCTTAAAAGTAACTATGGCCCTAACTGGTTTGACTCAGTGAATAGAGTATCGGCCCCGGGACTGAAGAAGGGTTTCAGGTTCCATTCTGGTCACCTTGGTTGCAGGCTCAATCCCCAATAGGGGGCATGCAGGAGGCAGCTGATCCATGTTTCTTCACCCTTTCTCTCTGTAAAAATCAACAACATACATTTTTTAAAAATGGCTATGATTTTACACGTAATCTTTTTCAGTAGTTTTGGGGTCTGACTTTAAAGTAATTGTCAAAAAAATTTGTCCTAAGTTTTTCATATGGAATATAAAAGTCCCATTTGCTTTGTATTACACTGGCATCAGAAATAAAAGATTTTGTTGTAGGCCTTCTGTTGGCAGCTTTGTTGGTGATTCATGTATAATTAAATTCAATGTGAATTCCTTTTCCATAATTTTATTAAAGAACTAACCCTTGTTTCTTACAGCAAATAAGCAGGTATTAGTAGACTATAGCCAGGATTTAGTGAGTCAGATAATTAAGGAACAACTATTTTTACGTAGCCACTTTGAGCTTTCAGCTTTTTTTGCCCAATTTGAGCTTTATGTTTTGAGTCATGGGTTTTTCCCCACCCTACTTATTATCTACAATTAGTATTGAATGTTTATTTCTGCTTTAAACATTTCAATATTATAGTACCTGGAATAATGTTAGAAGGAAATAAATGACATTAGGAATTGCATAATTGACACTGCTAAAAAAAAGTACTCAAATAATGAAACTACATGTAGTTCATAAAATGACTTTGTTTTAGTTTTAGATTCCCTCCATGCCATAGAGTTCACATAAGTGTTTTTCTTATTAAAGCAAATATCATCAAGCTCTCAGGACTATTCTGGACACTTGGAATTGAACAATGAAAAAATACCTAGTCCTCCCTGTTTTCCTGGGGCTTACATTCCAGTGAAATTAGCACATAAACATTCTCTCACATAAGTAGGGTTGTAACTTTCTTCCTCCCCACCCCCAGCAGTAACTTACTTACATCTTCAAATTGACTGACCAATAAGCTTAACTTTGCAGCTGAAAAACAGTGACAGTCTGTAAACACTGATCTTCTTGGAAGTCTTCAGCGATTTCACAGCTATCAGAAGGGAAGTTTACAAATCAGAAGTTAGTTGGAGGGAAGAGGAATAGACAGCGGGGACAGAACCTTGGAAAACAGCAGTCAGAATTCAAAGAAACCTGAGTAAATTGGGGAAACAACCAAGAAACAAACACAATAGACCTCAGCAGGCAAGCGAAATGCAGTGCAGCTCTAAAGACCAAAGTAACTGCACATCAAAGGCAGACCAAGACAGGTTCTGGGCAAATTTGGCAACAAGATGTGTGTTTTGTTTTTTTGTTTTTTTGTTTGTTTGTTTTATTAAACACGTGAGTGCCACCTTTCAAGGTGTCATTGACATGCCTAAATGTGAGTGGGGAGTGCAGGGACCCTGTGGTAATAACTCCTAGGAAAATTGCACTTATTTTGGATGGGGACAGAAAGAATGACCTCTTTAGGTCACTGAAAGCCCTGAGTGTCCGTAAAGCATGAAAAAGGATTGACTTCTTTCACCCTGTGAATCAAATGAGGAACAATTGGTTGGTTACTCCAACATATCCCTCCTTTGAACTAGCAAACCCATAGAGGTTATTGGTGACTATTTATACTTCTTGTGAAACATGAATTATCACACATTATATTCTACTTTGGATTTCCTGTGACTGAGCCCTCACTTAAATTACAACTCTCCATTTTCAGGACTAAAGTTACTTTCAGTGACATTAATTACTTTGGTTTCAAATGATGGGTAAAGTATAAAAGTGAGTGATAGTAAAAAAGCAACTTAAAGTATGCTTCTGTTTCTATCAGAAAAGGGTCCTTAATAGCAACAATAAAAATGAAAATGTTTAAGTTTTAAATTATTTTTGGTAAGGTTTTATGTGGTTTTGAATTGAACAGAACACAGTTGGATCTCCAGTTATGAATGCATGTCACTCATTAGGGCTGTAGATAATGAACTGATTCTGGATTGCACCCAGTTTGGGAAAGCACCTTACCAAAGCCATGGAGCTGAGAGACTGAATATTGTTCTATTTAGCCCACATTGTGTCATAGCACAGTTGTGTACTGATAGCATTTCTACTATTGTTGTTGGCCTTCTCACCTTACCAGGAATTGATCATAAATAAAATTAACTTTAAAAACTCAGTCCTTGACATGGCTGGGTGCTCAGTTGTTTAGAGCGACCTCAGGTAAACAAATAGGTTGTAGATTTGATTCCTCATCACGGCACATACTCAGGATGTGGGTTCAATCCCCAGTTACGGTGCGAATGGGAGACAACCAATAGATGTTTCTTTCTTATATCGATGTTTCTCTCTCTCTCCCTTTCTCTCTAAAATCAATAAAAACATGACCCCAGGTAAGAATTAATAAAATAAAATAAAAATCTCAGTCTTCCTACAAGTCTACAAAATATGAAGATCACTTGAATAAAACATCTTTAAGTAATATTTGGTGAAGAAACTTGGTCTTTGTTTATAAAAGTACTTCAAAGTAAATCCAGATTTAAAAAAAAATAGAAAAATCTAAAAAATAACTTTATGCTACGAGAGATATAATCAGATGGATTATCTATAAAAATTTGGATAGCTTCACTATAATTTTATTATGAAACTTCATTTTGGTATGATTACAGTTTATTTTGTTCTTTATTCTTAGATTTTTATACACTGCATGATAAATAAACAAAAAAAAACACACAAAATATTGAGTCACCGACGTCTTGCTTATGCTTGATTCATCCAAACTCAATGTTTTCCTTATTCTAAAGCACAGATTATATTATTTCTAAAGTATTTTACATTTTATTTAATTTTTATTTAGATATAATTGACATATAACATAATATAAGTCTAAGGAGTGCAAAATAATGATTCTATATTTGTTTATTTTTCAAAGTGATCACCCCAGTGAGTCATATATAGTTACAAAACTTCTTTTCTTGTAATGAGAACACTTGCGTGGATCATGGTCCTTTACATCTGTATAGAAATATATATATCACAGCCGAAACCGGTTTGGCTCAGTGGATAGAGCGTCAGCCTACAGACTGAAAGGTCCCAGGTTCGATTCCGGTCAAGGGCATGTACCTTGGTTGCGGGCATGTCCCCAGTAGGGGGTGTGCAGGAGGCAGCTGATTGATGTTTCTCTCTCATCGATGTTTCTAACTCTCTATCCCTCTACCTTCCTCTCTGTAAAAAAATCAATAAAATACGTTAAAAAAAAGAAATATATATATCACAAATGAATATCTTATTTTATAAGCTGTATGAAGCAAGATAAATAGTAGCATGCAATTTTCTTAGCCTACTGTTTGTTTTCTAGTTAGTTCAAATTAAATAATGTGTGTTAATGGAGAGAAATGTGTAGCTATGTGGATATAAATTCCAGCCATAAAGATTTTACCCCCTTATTTGACCTGTGAGAGAAAATAAAGAATATGAACAATTTTATATTTTTTAGATTTTTACCCTAGTTCAATATATTAAAATGCTTACATATTTCATTTCCTATTTAAATGCTTATTTAGAGTAATTTTAGAAAGTAATCCTATCTAATAAAAGAGTAATATGCAAATTGACCATACCTCCGCTACACCCACAAGCCACGCCCACCAGCCAATCAGGAGAGAATATGCAAATTAACCCAACCAAGATGGATGCAGCCATGGAGCGAGCAGGAGGCTTGGGTTTCCCCGGCAATGGAGGAAGCCAAGTTTTCCGCACACCCTGGCCGGCCCTGGACTCCACTCAAGGCTACAAAGTTTCAATTATAGAAGTTAAATAAATCCCAATAAAAATGGCAGCAGCCACAGAGCTGGAGAGAGCAGGAGGCTTGAGTTGCCCCCGGCGATGGAGGAAACTAAGCTTCCACAGCCCTGGCCCGCCTGGGCCTCTGCTCAAGGCTACAAAGTTTCAATTATAGAAGATAAATAAAACCCAGATACCAGGGCCTCCACTTGGGTCGCCGGGGGGTGTGGCTGGCCTGCAAACCACCACAGGCCCCTAGCCCAGGCCGCCCCAAACCCCAAGGGAACCCCCTCCCTGATCCAGGACACCCTTCAGGGCAAACCAGCTGGCCCCCACCCCTGCACCAGGCCTCTATCCTATCTAATAAAAGAGTAATATGCAAATTGACCATCACTCCAACACACAAGATGGCTGCCCCCATGTGGTCAAAGATCCTGCCCCCATGTGAACACAAGATGGCCGCCACAAGATGGCCAGCGGTGGAGGGCAGTTGGGTTTGATCAGGCCAGCAGGGGAGGGCAGTTAGGGGTGACCAGGCCGGCAGAGGAGGGAAGTTGGGGGTGACCGGGCCAGCAGGGAAGGGCAGTTTGGAAGGGACCCAGGCCTCCAGGGGAGAGCAGTTAAAGGTGACCAGGCCTGCAGGGGAGGGCAGTTAAGGGTGACCAGGCCTGCAGGGGAGGGCAGTTAGGGGCAAACAGGCTGGCAGGGGAACAGTTAGGCATCAGTTAGGCTGGCAGGGGAGTGGTTAGGGGGTGATCAGGCTGGCAAGCAGAAGTGGTTAGGGGCAATCAGTAAGGCAGGCAGGTGAGCAGTTGGGAGCCAGCAGTCCTGGATTGTGAGAGGGATGTCTGACTGCCCCTTTAGGCCCAATTCCACTAGGATCGGGCCTAAACGGCAGTCGGACATCCCTCAAGGGATCCCAGATTGGAGAGAGTGCAGGCTGGGCTGAGGGACACACACATCCCCCGTGCACGAATTTCATGCACCGGGCCTCTAGTTATTTATATTAGAAGAATAACTTTCCTTTTTACTCTCAAAATAGGCTAGAGTAATAAATATGTAGTAGCAGGTATAACTTTCATGTAATTTGCTTTTTAAAAATATTATGTAGACCAAATCCTACCTCTAACTATTATTGTGAAATTTGTGTAACATCAACAATATCCATGCTTAAGATTTACAATAATCCATTTCTATCTGAAAGGCACTATAGCCAACACTTTTTAAGCTTTACTTATTAATTTTTCATATATTTAATTTATTAATGGGAAACAATATCCTGATAGACCTATTATATGATAAATTGATTATCTGTCTGAAACATTATCTGTATGAAAGCATTTACATATACATGTTGTACAACTTTAGCAAATAGTCATCAAGTACTTAGTGAAGAATTTGATGATAGTTCTGTGCTCATTCTTGGCAGGATGTGTAAGATGCAAACACATGGCTTATTTCCTGAAAGAATTGAAACTTTCCAGCTCTAGAGATCCGATAAGTTATATTGTCCTTTAAATCAAAAGGTGTTCACTATCCAATTTTGAGGTTAAAATATTTGCTATGACTAAGAATTTACTGTGTGGGAAAGAGCTATAATTTCAAAAAAGTTAAAACTCCCAGGCCAAATTTTCCCTTCTCGTTTTTTTAGCATTTTCTACAAATGACTAAATGTTTTTGTTTATTCATTCAGTATCGATTTCTTATTTTGAGACTAGAGACCCAGTGCACAAAATCGTACACTGCTAGGGTCCCTAGTGGCTGTTGGCTGCCCCGGGTACTCCCTCCCTTCCCCCAGATGGCCCTGCCCCCTGATCGAACTCCTGGACGAACTCCTGTTTGAGGGGACAATTTGCATACTATGCTTTTATTATATAGGATCATGGGGGATTCATTTGGAGTTATATGAAATAATACAGAGATCATCTACTTTTAACTAGGTTTTCTTCAATAAATACCTTGTAAAACTATGTTACAATATCACAGCTAGGATATTGACATTAATACAATCTACCCATCTGATTCAGATTTCTTCAATATTTCTTATATATAATTGTATTGGTGTGTGTGTTTTGTTTAGTTCTGTGCAATTCTACCACAAGAGTAAGTTTGTGTATACACCACCACAATCAAGATTCAGAGTAGTTCTATTACCACAAGATGCCTCATGTTGCCCTGTGTGACCATACCCATTTAAACCCCCTTCCATTTCTAACCCCTTGCAATCACTAATCTGTTCTCCATTTTATAATTTTGTCATTTCAAGAATGTTATGTATATAACCGAATTATACAGTATATAGCCTTTAGGATTATCTTTTGTACTCAGTATAATTCCCTACAGATTCATGCACTTTAATATTGTATTAATAATTTGTTCTTTTTTATTGCTGAGTAGTGTTCCATGGTATGAATGCATCACAGATTGTTTAACCTATGCACAGTTGAAGGACATCTTGGCTGTTTCCCTTTATGGGCTATAACAAATAAATTTGCCATGAACATCCATATGCAGGTTTTTGTATAAATACCAATTTTCATTTCTCTGGTATAAAAGTCCAAGGGTACAACTGGGGAGATAGTATGGTAATTGTACTTTTAGTTTTATAAGAAACTGCCAAACCATTTTCCAGAGTAGCTATACTGTTTTACAATCCCACCAGCAAAATACGAGCAATTCAATTTCTCATCATCCTTGCCATCATTTGATATTGTCACCATTTTTATTTTAAGTATTTTATTTTAAGTATACCATCTTTATATCCTCTTCCAAGAAATGTCTATTTATCCTTTTGGCCATTTCTAATTGAAGTGTTTTATGTGTGTGTGTGTATGTGTGTTATTGGTTGGTTTTTATTGTTGACTTTTGAGAGTTTTTTCTGTATTCCAGATACTAGCTCTTGTTGGATTGTAAATATTTGTAAGTTTGTTTGCAAATATTTTCTCCTCATCTATAGATTATATTTTCATTCCCTAATATATATGTATATTTAAATTAGCATATACTAGTGTGTTGAACCTATTCCTATACAACTTATGTTTTCCTTTCCTCAGTCATTTTTTTCTTTCTTCATCATCTACCATAAATACACATTCTGCCTATCATTTCCATACATGCCCTAATTATATTTAATAAAACGGATCCTCTGATTTTTTGCTTTATTGTTAAATGGCTTTGGAGGGTGGGAGGTTGCAACTCATACTGATGTTATGTTAGAAACTAAGAATTGAAAGAATCTAGTTTTGTTACTTTGCTCTGCCAAAGTCCAAACAACCAGTTGGAAAATGGAAAATATAATTATGCTTGATACCATGAAGTTATTATTTTTAAATATTTTAAAATAATACCTATATTATCATTTTATCATATTTGTCAGTTCACCTAATTAGTATGCTATGGTGTACTAATAAGAGTGATTATTTTATTTTATTTCAATTTAAATAATGGCTCTTCCTAAAATTTTGAAAAATGTCAAATTCTTCTGTTGTGTCTATAACTGCTCTCCAAATGAGTGTTTTAAATGTTGTCTTTTATTCTTTTTGACTTTTATTGAAAACAACCCAGTGGTTTCTGTGACTGAGGTGATGTTTGTTTAATTTTAGCTTTTCTTTCTTTGTTTTTAACTTTTTTTCAACTTTATTTTATGTTTTGTTTGTATGGAAGGTTGTATTTTGCTTTATTTTATTTTACTTTTAGCAAGCATGGGAATATATACTTGCTTATTCTTTGGAAAAGAGAACACCCTAAATGTGGCTTAATCAACATTGTAAGTCATTTGATTTCTTCCCCATTGACTTGGATATGTGCATTATTGGAAATGTGTGCTTTAGCGGCATATATTTTTTTAGTCTAATTAGCTGCCTGCCTGTAATCAGGACTATATCAACTGTTGTCATTCTAAATGTTTCCTTTCTTTTTTTCAAACACATTTGCCTGATTGACCTGTTTTTTTCTCTGTCTTTCTATGGGGCTGCTCCAGGAGCCATGGCTAATCATCTTATAAGCAATGCTCTGCTTCGTCCGCATGGTACTAACAATCCCTATAATACATTGCTTGGGGAACCGGCGGTCTGTAACAACCCTTCTGTCAGCATGTACAACGCACAAGGTGTGCTGGAGTTTATCTTAATTTTTTCAAGTCAGAGTCCCATTTTATGTAGCTTTTATGGCCACATTCTATTTTTCTTTCCTTCCTCCTGCCTTTTCTTTCTTTTGGAAGCAGACACACAGATTCCTTTCACCTTCTACCCCTCTTGGTGCTTTTATTTTCCATTTTCCTTAGGTTTTTTTCATAGTAAAAAACGGATTCCTTTCTTCTGATAAACAAATGCTTGATTCATCAATATGTGTTTGTTTCTTTGTAATGTTATAAAATGTATTGTGGCTTGTCAGTACTTTTCTTGTTGTTGATTGATTTTGAGAAATGTGGTATTTGACTAAGGTAAGTGAGATGAAGGAACACTTGAACCACTAGTCTTAATGTTGTAAGATTAAATAAATAATCATACTCTTATACCATGAAGCACACTCTAGGCACAAAGCTTCGGTACTGATGAAAGCATTCACAAGGACTCCAGGGAAAATTACATTAAACATGGAGGAAAGAACAGTGAACTGAACAGCAGCAGTTCAGGTTCTACCCCAGCTTTCTATGGTCCATATGAGCTGGTTCACGAAGGTCCCTGAGTCCCTTTTCTATTGTTAAAAACAAGCCTTTTGAATATGGTTCCTCTACATTCTCTGGTTTTAAATGATATTAAATTTAATTGTGCCCTGGCCAGTATGGCTCAGTTGGTTGGGCATAATCCTGTGCAACGAAAGGTTGCTGGTTTGCTTCCTGGGACTGGAGGCAGCAATTGATGTTCTGCTCTAACATCAGTGTTTCCTTATCACTCTCCCTCTTCCTTCCTCCCTCTCTAAAAATTAATTTAAAATCTTTTAAAAAATTGTTTATCAAACAAAAAGCATAAATCTCTTTAAACAATTTATAATATTAAAGTCAAGACATTGAAAATATCAATATATCATATGTAAAGAGACCACAAGAAAATAATAGCCAAATAAAAGTTTTATAATCCTAGTCAGATCTACTTATTTAAAATTATATTTGAAAGAAAATTCACTATGAGACAGAGATGTCCAAGATTCCTTCAAGTTAGATGTGATACATTAGGAGTATTTAACATTTCCAGGTGATTTTGAATAAAATGTATATTAATCCTCTGTGAGAATCTTTGTGGGAGGTTTTGGTTTGTTTTACCTTCTCAGTCAGAGGTAAAAGATTGGGGGCATAATTAGTGGCTAAAATTTGGTGTGAATGCCCATTCCAGAAAAGTATGTTTGCTTCAGCATGGCCATTGGGTGTCTAAAACCATCTGACCTTCCCAGGTGACCTTGCCAAATAAAAAGGATGCTTTTAAATTATTTCTAAATACCAAAGTCAGTAATCCAGAAGTGACTTCAGGAATACAGTCAAATTGTTTGTCAATAGGACAAAGTAATTAAGCAAACTTTACATTTTATTGCCTTTTGAAGGCCCATGCATCCAAGAAGCATAGAATTTTAGAATCAAAAGAAGGAACAGGTTCATTAGGTCCTCCTTATGACATTCCTAAAGTGCATTCTCTAATATGACCCTTCCCAGCTCAGGATTTCATATACAGTGACTCTTGAACAAGAGGAGTTAGGAGCGCCCAAGCCCCTATGCAGTCAAAAATCTGCATATAACTTTTGACACCCCCAAAACTTAACTGCTAATAGCCTCCTGTATTCTAGAAGCATCAGCAATGACATAAACAAGGTATTAACTTTTAGTGTGTATGTTGTATCAAATACTGTAGTCTTACAATAAAGCTAGAGAAAAGAAAATGTTATTATGAAAATCATGAGAAAATATATTCAGAGTATTTATTTTAAAAAATTCTCTTATATGTGGACCCACACAATTCAAATCCATGTTGTTCAATGGTCAACTGCATTCAACTGCTGAATTGCTCCATTTGTTGTATATATTTTTTTCCTTCCACTGAGCTGAAATTTGCCTCTGGTCATGATGCTTAGATTTGCCCTCTAGAGCAAAGAGCAAAGCATTCTGCTCTCTGTTGCAGTCCTTTAAATACTTGAAAGCAGCTAACCTGTCTTCTTTTAGTCCTCTATTTCCCTGGAAAAATAACTCAATGCCATCAATGTGAGATAGTTTCTAGGTCCTTCTTCATGGTCTCCCTCCCCCGCTAAATTTTCTCTCATTTGTTAATGTCCATATTTCATTGTAGCACTCAATAAAGTATATTTTGCCCAATGCACCAGATGTGGTTTGGCAGAACAGTTTAGCAGACCTCATAACGGCCTTTTTTAAAATTTGGGCTATGTGACAGATAACTGTGTCATCATAAAGATTTTAAAGTGTGCTGACAGTAAGTTTTGAGTTATGTTAAATGAAGATTTATAGCACATCTGCAAATTTAATCTGTTCTACATTATTCACACAAAGAGTTGTTGGAAATTGTTTTAAAACTAGCAACAAATTTAGGTAGCATTTTGTTTCAATTTTTTATTATTCTGATATAGTTCCTAGTGACTTATATAATGAAAAATTTAATAATTATTATTCTATATGTTTTTTCTGATTCAATATCTGCTTTCTTGACTTATTTTCTTTTTATTGCTCTCCCAAATTAGGAGATATTTCTAAGGATGAAACACTTCTGTAAACACTATCAAAATGAAATTCCCATGATGCAAAAGTTTAAAATAAAATATATATATTGAAAGTTTATTTCTGTGGAATTTATTACTGGATATTGCTACTAAGATTATCAATAAATACACAAAGGATTCTTCTGAATGGATTTGTGGTTTATGCCAGTAAATTAAATTAATTCTACTGAATTTTCTTAATCATAAGATAGCCAATAATTTTATTCATGTTTTTCAGAGTCAGAAGTGTAATTGTTCAGCTATTTGATGCTAAATATTTTTAAGATGTTAATAAACTATGATAGTGCTTAAAATAATTTTTTACAATTGACCCAAAATAAATCTTGGTGATTGTCATTTGCTACTAATCTTATGCTTTCAGATGAATGCACTTATATTCTTACTGGCAAGGTGAAATCTTACATGAAATATAGGTGGCTCGGTATGTACGGGAGTGGTTTATGTTGAAGTACCACTTAGTTCTGTTCTTTGGGTCCTCTGATTCAGTTGCACCAATGCCATCCAAGCAAAGAAGCATTCAGATTTAAAGTACCCATTTTTGTTTTTAATGCCTTTATTCAAAATATGTAAAGATGTGTTTATAGTGGCACTGAAGCTTATTGTTAGGAATAATGATGAATAATCTTTTTTATTATATTGGATTTAGAATGTCTTTGGAAATATTTAAAACTTCATGCATAGTATTTCTGGACCATTATCTTTTTGTCAATATTGGACAATTCAATTTTTGTAAGACCAATTTCATTATATATAAACCTGTCAACAAAACATAATATAGAGAGGAAGTCATGATTTTATAAAATAATGTACATTTTAAAGTAATTTAATTCAATTCTAAAACTTTAAAGACAGTTACATCCTTAGGATGGGATATAGCGAAGAATACATTATGAATTATAGTTGGTAAGAATACAAGGTCATATTATAAAATATATAAATAAACAGTCAAAGCCCAAGGCAGATGTGAAGAGAACGAGATGGCAGTATCCAGAGCAAATCAGAAGATTTCCTTTCTGGTCCCAGTTCTGCCACTCCGTGCAGGGTAGTTAGGTAAGGCGTGGCCTCTCTTGGCTGCGGTTTCCTCATCTCTGAAAAGCACGGATTAAACTTGTGCTTTCTAGTTCTAAAATTCTGTCATTTAAGGAGGGAGCTTTAAGGAGCCTACAAAGGATTTCCCCCTGTGCTTTACTGGTTTGGCTTTCTATTTCCAGTTCTCTTTCTAAAGCTATTTCGAAAATGTAAAAGAAATTCCTCTGCATCTTGAAATATTGTTGGTCTTTTGCTGAGAACCAAATAAACATTTAAAGTACACACACCTTTTTTCTAAAGCAGTGGTTAAATTCTAATAAGCCAGAATCTCTTGAAATGATCTATCCCAGTGAATTTGCAGGAGTATTTGTGTGTGTGATGATGATTTAACCTTCCTGTACACAGAATCACAAAGAGCAGTTCTTTTGACCTGATTAAAATATGGGGTTTTTTAGAAACATAATTTCAATAGAATTGTTTTTAATGGATCAGCTCAAAAATGTTTGATTGCATATGATTGTGCAGCAACCCAGAAGAAAACGATACTGATGGTGGTATTCCCCCGCTCCCTACATTTTCTTGATACGGAATAATGACTGGATTTAACCTTTTTCTTTCTCCATAGTTATACAACTTTTGAATATGAGCTCCAGAAATGACAGTCTTATTCACAAATGATAAGAATCATTTATATAGGTACAGTAGGGGAAAGACAATCTTTCTACATGGAAAGAGAAGATAAATACGGGAAAAAATATGAAAACCTTCAACTATAGTCTCTCTGTATATAAGCTAAAAACTTTATAATTTTGCTGAAAATTTTTAAAGTTAAATAACATTCCTTAGAAGTGGGCATTTTCTAACATACATACATACACACACATATATAATATTAAAATATAGTTGTGGAAATATTCATGGCTTGCCCTCAAATATTTATTTTCCTTGGTTGGTGTGATATTCTTAACTTTAAAAAAAGTGTATTTGTTTGAAATTTACAAACTGTAGAAACGCTTATTAAAGACTCATTTTACTAGCATGTGTTAAGGTGGGGTTCTTATTTTCTGACTAACATTTCAGTATTTTTAATTATGATAAACCATGTAACACAGACTCATGAATTTTGGGGCAGTGAAAATTATTTCCTTTGACTCTTTTTTCTGCATATCATCAATTTGCTTTTTACTCATGTTTCTTCTACTGTCGCTGTAAGCTTACTTGTTGTTTTTTCTTTCCTTTTCTTCATGCTGTCGTTTAGAGCCCTACAGAGAGACAAGTATGGGAGTAAAGCTAAACATTGCATATCAAATGTAATTTTTTTTAGTTCACTTTTATTGCATCACATATAGATGATGTAGTTATTAAAAACAGTTCATCTCACAATTTAAAAACTAAAGAACCTATGAATTGACTTATATAAATATATGTTAATAGAGATTAGACGCTTTTGTTGTCTGATTCTTTTACTGTGTCACATAATCAACATAGTTGTTAAGTCTCATGTAATGTTTGTGTGAGTTAAATTGTTTTTAAATTAAGCATTTGTTTTTGCTAATTCATAAACTTTTAATTTTTATTAGTACATTTCATCATACAAATATATGTCATATGCAACATGACCACTTTAATTTTACTATGGCTGTTTTCAACCCGCACCTAATGCATTGACAACAGAAATAATAAACACGTTTCAATGCATCAGTCACGCGACCATAACCATCCAGCCTACCATAGCAGCCTCTGCAGCAGCCGTCACCCATCACATATGGCCCTTTAAAAAGCATTTACTTTTTTTTCCTTAACATTGTGGATTTGTCTACAAGATACCTTATAACATGAAAATAAATCGCTTCACCCTATGTCTGTGATGGCTGCTTTTTAATGTATTTTATGCACTGCTGTTTTTGAAAACTGTGTTACTTGAATACAGAGTATCATCAGAAGTCTATCTAAAAATTGACCAATTTGGGACACTTTATTTAAGCCAGCAGTGAACTAGTTCAGTTTTGATAAACAATTGCATCACAGATATAGAATGAATGCTATATTTTCACAAGTTAGCAGTACATTGAAAAGTTTAATGAATTATTCAATTAATTGTTCAGTAAAGAAATACTCTTTCTTATTTACCACTATTGGTCGAATGTTTGTGTTTGATTTTCTTTTGTGGTTGCATTTGAAGAGATTTATGGAATTCTAGATTCTTGGATTTCTGTTCATTTAAGAGAATTCAAAAACCTTGAATAAGCATGTGGTCAAATTTATTTCACTATAGCTGTTTCTTCCCAGAATACAATGTTTAATCAATCTCTTTTTAAACCTAAAGTTTAATATATACACAAAGTAATCACTCATTATGAAATGGAAACTTTAATTTTCACACTATGTCTTTAGGAAACAGATCACATTCTTTTGTATTATTATTTTAATGACCCTAAATAATTATTAATGGGTTAATATGTAATAGCAACCAAAGTGCTTATAGCAGGGAAAAAAGTAGAAAGTAAAAACAAATATTTTTCTTTTGAAAGTTCCTATGTGCAAATTATTTTGATGTGCCACTCATTTGACTAAACATTATTTTATGACTACATCATTCTGACAAATTTAACATAATCCTTTTGTGGTTTTGTATGTAGGGATTACTTTTAATATTAAGAATTATATATCAAATTATTAGAAAGTGCTTGATTCATTTACTTTGACCAGTATATTCAAAGTACCACACAGGAATTATGTTACTATTATACCTATTCCAATGTTAAGACAACATGTAAAATTAAAGGTAATTAATTACTGAATTGACTTTGATGTGTATAAATTGAAAGCTATGAATGATTATACCAAAGTGTTGCTTTTTTTTTTTCTTCTAAATTGTAATTAAATAGGCTTCAAATAATTTTAGGCAATGTTTGTGTGTAAATTGCAAATTCATAGATTTTTTTTCCATTTTAAGATTTATTTTAAATAGTTCTTTTCCAATTATAAGATGTCTATCAATTGTCCAAGTATATATAGATGTGTACATTAAATTAGTGTTTTTTTTTACTTCCAAACATTTTATACTTAATTAAAAATGCTAGCAATTTATACATACTTCACAGTGCTATGTTTTTGCTTTTGTGTCTGTGTGTGTTCTATGGCCAATTGGATAGCGATGTCATAGTGTCTTGTAATTTTTTTCAGAGGGGCTTCTGAACAATGCCAGGGATACAAGTGTCATGGATACTCTACCACTGAATGGTAACCATGCCAATAGTTACAGCATCGCCAGTGGCGAATACCTGAGCAACTGTGTGCAAATCATAGACCGAGGCTACAACCACAACGAGACCGCCCTAGAGAAAAAGATTCTGAAGGAACTCACTTCCAACTACATCCCTTCCTACCTGAACAACCACGAGCGCTCCTGCGAGCAGAACAGGAACCTGATGAACAAGCTGGTGAACAACCTGGGCGGCGGGGGGAGCGAAGAGGACGCCATCGTCCTGGATGACGCCACCTCCTTCAGCCACGAGGAGAGTCTGGGCCTGGAACTCATTCACGAGGAATCCGATGCTCCCTTACTGCCCCCACGAATTTACTCCACTGAGAACCACCAGCCACACCATTACCCCCGAAGGCGGATCCCCCAAGACCACAGCGAAAGCTTCTTCCCTTTGCTAACCAACGAGCACACAGAAGAGCTGCCGTCGCCCCACAGGGACTCCCGCTACACCAGCATGCCCGCCCTGGCTGGGGTGCCCGCCGCGGAGAGCGTCACCACCAGCACCCAGACCGAACCCCCGCCGGCCAAGGGGGGCGATGCCGAGGATGTTTACTACAAAAGCATGCCAAACCTGGGCTCCAGAAACCACATCCATCAGCTGCACACCTACTACCAGCTGGGTCGCGGGAGCAGCGATGGGTTCATAGTCCCTCCCAACAAGGACGGGAGCCCTCCGGAGGGGAGCTCCAAAGGACCTGCTCACCTGGTCACTAGCCTATAGAAGATGACAGATGGACACCAACCAAACTGCTCACACCTGGGGGGCCGTCCGAGTCGCTCTAAGCAGTGGGAATGATGTGTACTCCTCAATCTTGATGCTGTTCGTGAATGACAACCACAGACTGTCAGACTTTTTCTTTCTTCTTTTTCTTTTTTTAAACGGGGATGTTTAGGTCAGCCCAGGGGAGAAAGGTAACTGCTGAACCCCCCTGTGCCCTCTCCTTTCCTGTCCTTTCCCCCCTCAGATGGAGACTTCATTATGTTAATGAACGAGATAGGAAGCAAACGGCGCTCACTGTGGCCTTGTTGACCATGTCGTGTTTGTTCTAACATCCCTGATGCTCTGTTACTATAATTACAAGGACCTGATTTTTTTTTAAAAAGGCCAGAAGAGTTGTTTGAAATTAGTAACAATGCTGCATCTAGATTGGAGTGCTGCACAAACAAACATAAAAGCAAAGCAAAACTGTATCACAGAGTGTTTTTTAGTCACTCACAGCCTGAGTTCACCGCAGCAGGAATAGCTGTGGTGTGCAAAAATCAAACAACACAATAACGAAACGGAGGGGAATTCTAGAATTATATGCTAGATGCATATTTTATGATTTGCTGTATTAACTGATGATAAAACTAATGGCAGAAAAAAAAATTGAACAATTTCTATGTAATGTACAGATACTAGCATTGCACATATAGTCTGCTTTCTGTTCCTCCAGAATTTGAGTCCTGTTAATGTAGTGCAAAAAAAAAAAAGAGAGAGAGAGAGAGAGACATTTTCTTTTTCTTTCGTGCTGGTCTTGCAAGTTTGTCTACTAGTAAGAGAGCAAATTTTCCTTCCTTTCGCTTTTGTTTTCTTTCTTTTTTTTTCCTTTCCTTTTCTTTTTTTCTTTTCTTTTTTTGCCTATTTTCTTTAAAATGTCACCTGGCAAAAATAAACAAATAAATAAATAAATAAATAATAAATAAATAAAACTATCACTTTATAAGAATCATTTTCTAGTAATGCAAACAAATTATTTTTTACAAAAAAAAATAAAATAAATAAAATTAGACTTCCTTCCTCACTATATATCTTTATTCAGTCAGAATATTTCCAAGAGCATTTTTGCAAATTAGAGCAGGACAAACTTTTATGTTTACGGTGCACATCTGTTGTAATGCAAGCATATTTGGCAAGTGATTCATCACCATGACAGTAGCTATGGTTCTAGAAGTCAAGAGATGTCAATAGAACTAGTGGGGCTTCTGCATGTGAAAACAAAAACCAAAAAACACGGTATCCCATAGGCATTAAAGTGCTGAATGCTCAGTCTGATCCCCAAGTGGGCACCTGCACTACTGATTTTAAAGGAAATCCACACCCTTGTAGTAAGAATCAAAAAGTCAAGTTATTTTGAAGTGATTAAAGAAAAAAACTCTTCTGTTTGCTAACAGGAACATTTATTTATTTGACAGGATTTTAAGTAATATAGGAATACAAGAGGTAAATTAGCAGCACATATAATTTTCTTTTTAAATTTATGATCCATTTTGTATGGTCTCAAAGTTGGATGACCTCATTACTAATATTTGTTGTAAAAGTGAAACTTGTTTGCCAACCAATAAACAACTGATTGAGATTTAGTAGATATTGTATTGATGTATGTACTATATGATTGATTAATTATCCTTTTTATTTTTCTCACCTTTCTTTCCTTCTGTTTTCAGTATACAAACTTTTCCTCATCCTCTTTGGCCCAATTGAGCCATGCAAAAGAAATTAATCTGCCTGAATGAATAACCTAAGCACAAAATTACACAGTTTTTGCAGAGTAAACCAGAAAAATGGGATGGGCATGTTTATGTTGGCCGAAATAAGATGCATAACTTACTTTTGAGCACGTTACTATATAGGTTACTATGTGCTTATTTATAATGCAGCTGCGGTCTCTTAAGCTTATTATAAAAGCCAATTCAATCAGAGATTTAAGTATTAAATTGGGGGGAGTGGATGTGGATCATATCATTTCCTTCCTTGTAAACTCCATTTTGATGTTAGAAACTTAAATCCACTCAATTGGCAAAATAACAGAGTAACAGCAAAGAGAATATCCATTTTGTAATGGTAGTATAAGACATTTTAATGCTAATTTTTTCTTGTTTTACATGTGGAGAAAGTGGAAGTAAAAACATCCTTCCAAATAAACTATTTTTGATCTCCAGTTACTGAAGAACATGTACCAAGTGTCCAAGCATGGAGCCTCACCTAGGGCAAAGCTAGAATGAATTTGCCAAATTATTATTTCTCTTGCAGTATGTAATATCTTGGTGATTTCTTTTTCCTTTTCATTTCCCCCAAACCTAAACACCTACCACCTATATATTGGTTTATTAAATGAAGATGGGAAGGAATAGTTTAGAGAATAGCCAGTAATCTATAGTTTTAAAATATAAGACAAAAGGAAACCTTTTGTGCTGAGTCAGAGTACATCCTAACCTTATATCACCTCAAGATATCTTATGCATCCTTCCCTTTTAGTCACTTGACATGAGTATTTTTTTAAGTCTACACATTTTCTTTAAATTGTAGGAGAACCACAAGCTTTAACAGAAGTTAACCACAAGCTTTAACAGAATTTAAAAGATGCCTTGGTTTTTTACCACCTTTGGTTGACTCTACATTTTACCAATTATTATTTCCTAGTGAAATAATGTTTTAATAACATTTTAGACTTGAAGTTGTTTTTCTCTCTGAGGTCTATTTCACATGATAAAGTTTTCTCATGCCACACTATGGCGACATTAGCACCTGAAAGGTGGTTATTCTGTCTGGTATCTAGAATACATTTGGTAATGAAAGAACCCTTGTTAGACATGTTTAAGGTAACTTCAGAAACACAAATGTGGTCTGTAAGTTATGGATACTGATGCTTGTTTTGCCAACCCAACAGTAATCTATATGAGAGCAACTCTGTCATTAAGAAACTAGTTTCAAGATCAATGGGGAAACTACCTCAAATCCAGCTTGCTGATGCTGCCAATTCTGATTGACTGATGTTGCTACCTCCCAGCCCATCTTTTGTGTTTCATTACATGGAAATTTGAAGCAGGTACCCCCCCACCCCCACCCCCCCCGCCGCCCCGAGCTCTCCATAGACCAAGTTGAAGAAAATCACTTGAATACATAAACGGGAGTAGAAGGCCATTCGGTACTGTCAGTTACTACCAAGTTCCTAAGATGAAAGGGTAAGATTTTTGAAGTCTCATACATCATAACTGGCTTTTAGAGTAAACCAGAAAAGACTTAAGATCCTGAAGACTTTCACAAGAAGAGATTGTTTCCCCAAGTTTTATGTGACTATAATGAAAACAAACAGTGGATAAAGGAGTTAACTGTATCCATTTTGATCGATATTTGTGTATATCTAACATATTCATTTAGTCCTCTTTACACTAACAAGAGTTGCATTCCTGAACTTGAATCTTTTTTATGTGCATTTTCATATGTAACTTGATAAGTTAATAATTTTAAAAGATGCCTTTTTTTACCACCTTTGGTTGACTATATTTTTAATACCCTGTAACATTCATGACATTATCTGCATATTTTTTATGTGTTTATCTGATTTTCCATTAAGAAGTAGATTGCATCAAACAAATATACACATTATCTGATAGCTGTAAAAGTTATGCCAATAAAAACAAACCAATTATTATTTCCTAGTGAAATAATGTTCTAATAACGTTTTAGACTTGAATTTGTTTTTCTCTCTAAGGTCTATTTCACATGATAATTTATCAGGGCATTAACTGGCTGCATGTTTATTAGTTGATTCATAAACTGTGGGAATATTGCATAGTTCATGTTCCTAATTAATAATATTTATGGAGAAATCTAAATTTTGTGAAGGAGAAGTAGGTTGAAATTCCAATTAAATTTTTTATCATCTCTCTTTGTTTCCACATTATTAAAATTAAAAACATGATAATTGAATAATAAATTGCTATGCTAAAATGATCATAATGACAAAACAGAACTGGCATGAGAACAAATATATTGAAGTAAAAATAACCAGGAAAGTTAATCAAATGCAGGTAATAGAAATATCCTAACTTCCTATAAAAAAAAAATTCACAATGACTCTAAAGTAAACTGTTTATGATCTGTATTTTTTTTAAATTTCCATTAATCTAAAAATGTTGACATATTGATGAAAATGTTTAAGATTTAATATTTTTAACTTTTTAATATTAACTTATTCAGTGTGATGAGAATTTTCATGATAATGGAGATAAGCATATGAGTAAATTAGTAATATTAACAAAGGACCCAAAGACTTAATTTTGGGCAATAATTTTAGGCTTTTTCCCCTACACATGTCTGAATCCACTGACCAGTTTCCTCACTTTAAAAAATGGCATTAAAAACTTAAAAGACTGACTTTCTTATTATTGCAGAGACTAAAAGGAAGAGGAAAAGTATTGTCTGGGGTGTCTAAAGACCAACTTCAAATTAATCAATAATCATCCCCCGTTAATGAAAGGATAATTAGTTTTTAGAAGTTGTCCCTCAGTACTGTACCAAAGTGCCACTGCTTCGGATGTTTGAGGGGGAAAAACAACAAAACAGTACAGACCTACTATGCATGTCAATTCAAATTTAGCGAGGGAGAAAAAGAACTCAAACCCTAATTTAATTTTGAGCAACTCTGAAAATATTGACAAGAATGTCCTTTCTTCTCTAACAAGAATACTTGAGATAAAATAACATGTATGATCTTCCCAGAACATTGTAGTAGTGCCAAGGTATTAAGATTTAATTAGTTCATGTTTAGTAATTTATAACTATAACTTACATATAAATAATTACTATGCATTCCTAATACTTTACATGTATGTTAGACTTCTACACAGCCATAAATTAGGAACATGGGCGCATGAGAGTGAAGTAGCAACATCGCAAAATAGCTTCTGGAAGCATTTTTGTGCAGATGAATTCTGAGTGAGAAACTCCTTTGTGCCCATAAAATAAATTTCATGGATCCCAACTATGAATTTAATTTTGTAATCAGCAATTACGTCCTTTTTAAACCATCTGAAAAAAATATTGTTAAATATTTAAATTATTATTTAGGCTAGCAGAAATTAAAAAGTGTTCGTAACTGCTTATTTCCTGCTTAGGCCATAAAAGGAATCTTTTCTATTTACTAATTAACCTGATTACTTCCTCTTTGCTTTAAAAGGGATATCACTTTTTAACTTTCAACTGTATACATACCTATCTACTCTGATTCCTTTTATTTACAGCTTGCAGAGGAAATAGCTGATTTACAATATCACAAACTATGATTTTTGCAATAAAGTAAGTAGTTTTTATGGTTTTGCATATTGTCATTTGAAATAAAGTTATTACTATTTCCTCTTTTTGAAAAAAAATTAAAAGTCTGCACTTTAACATCTAAGACCTATAAGTTATTATTCAAGTGTCTTTATTGCAACTATGTTTTGATGTTTCTTTCTCTCTGTTAATATTACATCACCCAAATTTTTCTCATTTAATTTGTGTCCCATTGGAGTATTTCAAAGGTAAATGAAAACTATGATTTTTAAGAAGTCTTGTGAAAGGAGAACTTTGATTTATATGTGAGGGCAAAGAAGACAATATGAGAAAAAGCTTCTATTGTGATAACCAAATCTTTCCAATCACAATATGAACAGAAGAGGAGCAGAATCAAGTTGGCAAATTTCTGGTGAGGTAGCAGGTCCTAAATCAGAGTTCCAGGTAAAACATCTCCAGGAAAAAATAATGAAATAATTTAGAGTGATAAAAATCTTAAGCACTATACCAAATGCTATTGATGTTTTGAAAAAATAAAATTGGAGTTTATCATATTACAATTTTATCGCATTGATTGCACAGGAAACCCTAAACACTTTTAACATTCTAGATATTTTTTGTCTAGCTACACCCTCTCTGAACAAAACATGAGTATTTTATCAATGTTTCTTAAATATAAGTATTTTTGCCTCAATTCACTTTTACCCTCTAATCTGCTTACTCTATTGTATGCCAACACAGTTAATATGACTTGTAGCTTTGTACCTTTTAGCGCTTTATTATGAATCTTTCTAGTGAACATTAAATTAATATTAACTTGGAATTATGTACACATGTTGGAAATAATTCACAACAAAGCAATGTTCATATTATCAGAAAATGCATTAGATATAAGAATATTAGTTTGAAGCTGAACAGATAATTACATTGCTGAAAATATTACTCTCAAGTTCTTTCTACTCAATTATTATAGTCACTTTATAAAATTCTACAGACAGTTGTACACATGATGTGCTATCAGAGTACTCCATAATCCAAACGTGTCTAAAAGTATCCCCGGTGCTTCTTCACTCTAGAATGCTAAACGAAAGAGCCTGAATGAAGAGGAAAGTAAAGCAGACTTCTGAGGACCTAATTTGGATAAACTGTCATTCAGAAAGAGTAATTTTAAAATGAGAATGTTTTACTCTGTAATCTAAGGGAGATGTTAATAAAGATTTACGGTTAGTCCAGTATCAGAGGATTTAAATTTTTAAAGATGTTAAGGTTGTCTCCAGATAGAATTTCACACTGCATTTGCAAGGAAATATGTTTAAAATTCATACCTAAAGTAGCTTTTAAAGTTAACAATTCCTCTGACTCTTTTCAAGGTAAAACTGGTGATAAGATCCTGGCTTCAAAATAAAATGTATGGTTGATCTCTAAAAATGTTTGGCAAAATTCTTGAATGTCATCAAGTCTATAACAGTAGGTAGAGTTCTTTGGGGATGGAATTTGGAATACAGAGACTGGAACGGAGTATCCTCATGCTGACCACTGCCTAGGCCTCCAGAGCATATTTTTAATGCCTTGAATTTCAAGTATCACAATGCTTATGTTTTGAATGACATTATAAATTAAGAAAGATGGGGAAAACACATTTGAAGTTGGTTTTCATGCCTCATTTGAGAATAAAGATTTCCTTTACCATCCTAAGTAATACAAGATGCTATGTCTTGAAACAGCTCTGGACAATCAGAAAGTGCTCATTTGTAAACAAGTCCTTTTTGTATATTGTAACAGTGATCTTTGCCTATGAACTATAAAATCAAGGACAATTGTAGAAAGAGCTTGATTTCCTTTCATCTGGCTTCTGTGAATGCATTGGAAAGCAGGATAATTTGGAAAGGTTTTTTTCATACTGTTTTCCCACTCGCCAAGCATTAAATCTAATTCAAGATATATCTTTTTTTTTAAATGGTACTTTATTTTTAAAACTAACAACTAATTAAGCTATTCCTCCTTGATAAGAAAAATCACTTTTTAGGAACAAGAATATTTCTATCACAGGTTTTGGTCTTTTAACCATTCTCATATATTTACACATGGCATTAATCTTATACACCTACAGATTACAATCTACTGGATTTTTCCCCCTTGTACAACCTTTCCAACCATTTTTTTTTCTTAAATGCTCTGTACAATCACATGTAAAATCATGAGCTAAAAAACTCAATAAAAAATGTCAGTAAACAATAAGTGATGTAGTCACTGTTATTATATGGTAGTACCAAAATTTTGCTTTTGGGACAGTGTTTCAAACTTCCAGATGCTGATTGAAACTTGAACTCCTAATATATTTCCTCCCTCTTCACACCCTGCCACCCTCCTCTTCACATATTGAAAATAAAATGTGAGGCCTCTTTTTTCTTTATGTTTTTAGCAACTACTGTGATCCAGGGTGTCTCTAAGGCTAATTGTTCATTTCAGGAAGATAGGAAGTTAAATAAAGAATGTACTGTTTGCCCCTAATGAGGTATAATCAAATGTAACCTTATATCTGCTACCTGATCTTACTTCTCCTCATCTCAAACTGGGGAGAACAGTCTGTCACCAATGAACCTCTGTTCCAAAAGAGAGTTCGGAGATCCCTGCTCTGAAATGCCATTCTTCCCAATAAAGGTCACAGTAAATATCAGTATATCACCAAGGTAGGCGTTATATACTCAGTATTCTGAAGTGTTCCGGATCAGCAGTGCCTGGCGAGGAGGTGCCTGGCACGTTGCATTGCTTCATGTAATCTTCCCAATAAGATGGTGAAACTGATTTCTTCATATTCACTTTACAGAAGAAATTTAAATTCAGATTCAGTCATGGCGCTAGTGAGTTTTGAACCCCAAATCTCTTGGTCTAAAGTCCCTTTTATTCTTTTTAACCATGTTTTACTGCATCAACTAAATGATTAGTTGAGAAGAAATTAACCCATCCCTTTTCATTTAAATAAGGGGAGAACACTGGCATTCAAGGAAATGTTACAAAAACATGGAGCCTGCTTTTAAGGAGCTCAAAGTTTAATGTCCATTTTACTAGGCATTTGAGAAACAGAGATAGAGGGGTACTTGAACAAATTACCTTTCTAAGAATAAGGTTTCTCAAATATAAAGTAAATACCATGTCTATTACATGATATATACTGTATTTGACATACATGAAATTCTCATCCAGAAAATTCTTAAACAGATTCTGTGTTAGTACTGAATAGACTCTGTGTATATGTATCTCCTTGTTTCTATTAAAGCCCCCCTACCCCTGTAAAACATAATGGTTAGAGAATAATAATATACCTCTAAATCAAATTCTAGTTAAAGTAACACTCTGTTATGTATGACTGGTTCATTTCATTATCAGAGCATGTATAATAACTGCAAGTTTCTTAGCCATTTTGTATGCAATTTCTCAATATTTATCCTTACAGGACAGTTTTACCAACTATACTTCTAGTGCTCAAATGAAGCATTTTGTAATCTGTATTCAGCAGGTCTCATTTGTTGGGAAAGAAATGGTTCTGAGTTAAATATATTTGAGAGATGCCAGGGTTAATAAAGTAAAATAGATTTTTATTATAGGATTTCAGAGAATGCATTGAAAAACTATAAGAGGAATATATGTATATAGCTATTTCCTAAAATTACTTGGCCCTGAAATCCTGAAGGAACCTGAAGAGCAATAAATTGACAAGTATTAATTCATGGAACTCACCACCCAAAATGCTTGTGCTACAACTGAATTTTGTTGTTTGTTTTTTTTTCTGAGTATTTTACATCAATGAAATGTTAGAGTTGTGATTTCGTCAAAGTTCATTGGCTTTATGATTCATGATAAGATAATGTTCTACATGTATCTCCACTAAATGTCTGGTTTCAATAATCAGATGGGGAAAGTGCATATGAATTATAGGAGAATCCTGTGGAAATGCAAATTAATTTGTATTAGACTGTGGTGGGTCTTAGGTTCTGTATTTCAAACAAGCTCTCAGGGATGCCTCCTAGTACCGAGGTCCTTAGACTGTCTTTCTCTGTCTCTTCCTCAGAAACACACTATGCCTTACTATCAAAAATTTTTCCTCAGTGATTATTCTTTGGGAATATCCTATATTATAAAACCCTAATATACAAATCAACCAAACAGTGGAACGACTGGCAGAATGACTGGTCACTATGACGTGCACTGATCACCAGGGGGCAGATGCTCAATGCAGCTCCTGCTTGAGCATCTGCGCCCCTCCATCCCCCGACAGAGGGAGGCAACCAGCGGAGGAGATGGCGACTGGCGGAGGAGATGGAGGAGACCATGAAAAGTATGGTCACTGGTGCATGCAGTGTCCCAGATTGTGAGAGGGATGTTTGACTGCCAGTTTAGGCCCGACATCCCCTGAGGGGTCCTGGATTGTGAGAGGATGCAGGCCAGACTGAGGGACCCCCCACCCCATGCAGAAATTTCATGCACTGGGCCTCTAGTATTACAAGAAAAGAGAAACAATTTCTAGATTGTGTTCAGTCTTACCAAAAGATAAATCTGCTAATTTTTTGGAAGTATATAGAGAGTAGATTCATAAATTTTGTAATGGAAACATTGCTACTCTACAGTTATATATACACATACTATACACAGTTGTGTATGTATACATTATAAATGTGTGTGTCTATATGTTTGCATATACATGTAAAATAGCATACATACATGTAGCATACATGTAGCAATTGCTTATTATGAAAGAAGATTTTGGCACAGTGATATTTTCCTTATAAACACATTTAAAACACACTAGAAATAGTCATTAAAGAAGTTTAATTCTGGAGTAGTGAAAGATATTTCTGTTGCAATTGGAGATACTTGCTGTTCTATTTATATGCAACGTGGTAAATAATCACATAGATTGGTATGGAAAAATGTGAAAAATTGAAGAATGTTAAGAAAGTAACATCATTTTAACATTTGTCAGTGAATCCATTTATAAAAATATCAGTTATAGTTCATTACAGTAAGTCCTCACTTAAATAATCAATAGATTCTGCAACCTTCAGCTAAATGACATAGAACAAAACCAACAGCATAGGCTAATTGCTATTGACAGGAGTTAAACTCTTATGGCATCTCATCAATGTTATATGAAAACTAGTGGCCTGGTGCATGAAATTTGTGCACTGGGGGGGTGGGAGTCCCTCAGCCTAGCCTGCCCTCAGGGGATGGCCTACTGACAGCTTAGGCCCACTCCCCGTGGGGAGCGGGTCTAAGCCACAGTCTAGCTTCCCTCTGCGGGAGGCAACTGGGCTGATCAGGGGAAGGCGCCACCCCCATTACCCTGCTGCTGCTGCCACTGCCAGCTGCCGCAGCTGCCAAGATGTTTTCATCAACACGGACTCCAGTGCCTTCACCATGAAAAAATGACAACTTTCTTTAGGCATTTTCAAGTTGTGTCTTTTATAGGATATGACATTTCTTTCTTTCTTTTTTTTCTATCCTCACCTGAGGATATGTTTCCATTGATTTTTAGAGAGCATGGAAGAGAGAGGGAAAGACAGAGAGAAACATCAATGTGAGAGGGATACTTTGGTTGCCTCCTGCATGAGCCTTGACCTGGGCCCCGACCAGAGAGGAGCCTACAACCTAGGTACATTGCCTTTATCAGAATCGAACCCGGCCCCCCTGCAGGTTTGAGTCTCCGCTCCAGCCCCAGCAGCCCAGCACCATGGTCGCAGGGCTGGGGCTGGGGGCCAGCCCCCCTGCGTGTTGTTCTCTCCGGCTCTGGGGCCGGGCACAGGCCGCCCTTTCTATTGTTCTCTCAGGCTCTGGGCCCACGCCAGGCCCCTCCTCCTGAGCTGGTCATGACCATTACGGCATCCTGGCCTAATTTGCATATTACCTCTTTATATATATATATATATAGATGAGTTAGAACTAAATAATGTCATTCAAGTACCTGCTGTATTTATTCCATTACAATACTATAAAATTTATTGCCAGTGAAGAATCTTCTCTCATTAAGACAAAAGTCAACTCGCTTTTCTCCACTGGCCTGAGATGCTTCATCCAGGACTTACTGTCAGTCACAGCAGCAGGAAAAAAATAAATGTAGTATTTAAAGTACCAAGAATGTCAATGTGCTCTAAAGATTTTATGTATAAACTGAAATACAAGATTTTGTCCATATTGGTGACTGTGTGTTAAATGTGTTAAAATCAAAATGCATACTGATATTTTAAAAAGTGAATAATTATGAATTAGATAATCCTTATAATGAACATAATCTTTCATATAATCACAATTCTCTAAAAATAAGACTCATGTCTGAATTTCCAAAATATTAATCTGTATATTTATAATTGGGAAAAAACCCTCACTAAATCCTGGAAATTTATGCTTTGCTTACGTAATGTATAAGAACATGTATTTTATATTTAGATAAGATGTATTAAAATATAAGCCTCTTGTCTTGCACTTTATACTTCTTAAAGCTAATAATTTTTAAATCTTGAAGTATTTAGTATTAATTTCCACCATTCCATTTTAACTGATAATAACAGAATCCCATTAATTCTGTTAATGCATAAAAACAAAGAAGAAATAGATTCAAACTGAGAAAAATATATACAGACTTTCTTTGTAAGCTTAGTCTTTTATTTTAAATATTTATTTTGAAGTATAACATGCTATATTTCTATAATCTAAAATATTTAAATTAATCATAATTGCTTTACAGTTGTAACCTATGTGTACATAAATTGCCTAAAAGTTTAAATATAATAACTAATGATATTTTTTGGTTTTAAACATTAAAGCAGGAATAATATCTAAGATTTAGGAATCAAGACTAATTTGAATCCCTGTGAAAAACACAATAATTTGTTGTTAAAATTTTATTCATTTATCTTGAAAAGAGGATAATTAAACTTATCTTGCTATTTTCATGTTATTGTGAGGGTCAATAAAATAAATAGCTCAGTATTTTTCATCTCTGGCTTTGCTTACAATTATCTAAAGCATATATATATATATATATATATATATATATATATATATATTTTTTTTTTTTTTTTAAAGGGAGCACTTGAGATCTTATTTCCCCAATATGTCAGTTTGGTTCAAATAAACTCATAAAAATGTTCTATAGGTTTGGACATTTTTTACATGGACACTTACTTGGTGTGGTCAGCAGGGTCCTGAAGAAGACCACCGATGACCGCCCTGCAGACCAGACCGGTGCTAGCTAATGTCAGGGCACACTATGTCCCACCGGCTCTGCCTTTGCATGGGGTGAGTTTTTCTCAGAATTCTGGGCCTCCTTGCTTTAAGTAGCAGACCATTACTTTGAGCTGTTCTTAGAAAATTGTCAAAGTGGGGAAGAGAAGAGATAACCCAGAGGGCAAAAGTTAAAAAAAAAAAAAAATGGATTGCTGTTTTTAATTTAAACTTTTAATTGGATTGCTTACTGAGATTCTGAGCAAAATTTTTGCTGGTTAAATGAGAGACTTAACTCTCTTTAGCTCTGTAAGAGCAAAGAACACTGGCTTTCCCATCCTGAATAGCCAATGGGGTGATGACAGCTGATTCAGACCCCCAAATAGGGAGTGATGAAGATGGGTAACGCAGCCGATCCTGTGCACAGTTAGAAGAAGCTGGCTCTAAAATCAGGCAGAATTAACGGGGCGGGGCGGGGGAGGGGGGGAAACTATTAGCAACTGTCTCACATTTATAATATTTATGATTTAAAAAAGAGAGAGATAAAAGTATTTAGTTAAATGAATCTACCTGTGATGTTGGTTAGGTGTTAACCCAGTTTGTTGAGGTATTAAAAATGGCTGTCCTTATTTTAAAACTGGAAAGGTCATTTGGAACTTGACTTGTTAAGGACAGATATAAATTGTAAAATGCCTCCAAAGCAGAACTTGGCTACAACTGTTCTCTGTTTGTGTATGTCTATATGTTACAGAGAATTGCACAGGTGAAATTTCTCCATTGCTAGTGGGAGTGAGGTTCTAAGGATATCTTGAGGAAAAGAATTTTCTAAGACACGTGGGAGAAAGTGATTTTTATTTGCATAGAGTTATATCCCTCTGTTTGCAAAGTCCCATTTCCCTTAAACCAGTCCTGAAAAAGGTGTCGCTGGGAGTTCAACAAAACTGAAAGTAAAGCCAGTGTCAAAAGTTTGCATTCCATGGTGGAATTGAGTCTGGCACCGCATCAGGCTAATTTTAGTCCCTCAATCCATGGTTGTGTCCAGGGTTCACATGGTTGTGGGCCATGTGGGTGAGTGCAGAGTGTAAGAGCACACTCCCAGGGACAAGAGGGCCAAAAATGAGAGAAATCCCTTTGTACAGGATCTATCCCCCATTTCGAGCTCTTGCAATGGCCATGCCATTCCGGCCAGTGCCCTGTTCCCAGGCAGTCACTTTCCTCACTGGGCATGAGTCTGCTCTTTCTTTGTCCAGTCCCTTTCCCCAGGATCCGCGGGGGGCAAACCTGGAGAGGCTAAAACTGCAGCTTTCCGGCGAAGCAGTATAAATAGCGTGCCTAGGTTATCTGGCCTTCCCTGGGCTGTTTTCCTGTTAATTCATAACTGGGTTAATTACAATGGTATCATATAAGTATATGTTGTAAGTGTGAAATAATTTTCTACCTCCAGATGGTATTGTTAAAATTAATTTAAAGGCAATATCTTGTAAGGAGTGGGTATTTTTAAATTCTCAGAAATATAGAAACTAATTTAGCCCTGGCCTGGAAGTTCAGTTGGTTAGAGCATCATCCCAACGTGCCAAAGTTGTGGGTACAATCTCTGGTCAGGGCACATACAAGAAGCAACAATGAATGCCTAAATCAGCGGAACAACAAATCAATGTCTCTCTATCTTTCTCTCTCTCGTTCCCTCTACCTTCTTTTCTCTATAAAAATCAATGAAAAAAATGGCATTAGTAACTAATTCAAATACTTTTCAATTTCATGTGGTCTAAGATTAATCTTCAGTAAATAAAAGCTAGCTTAAGTTTATTTGTTTAAGTGAAACAGACATGCCTTTATTTTGCTTGGGTTTTACAAAAATCAGCCCATCTTAATAATTGACTTTTATGTCTATAAAATATGTTTCTAGAGGTTATAGGATTTCTTCATATACCTGCCAAAAAGGCTAATTGATTACTTCTTAGTTTTTATTAGACATTGAAGTCATAAGAGTTAAAATCTCATATGTAGGAATATTTTTGTGGTCTTTCAAAAGTATCCCTGGAACACCCTCAAAAGATTTTAAATTGCATGGGAAACGTTATAAAATAAGTGATGAAAATTTCTAGTGTATATTGTATGGGTAAAAAAAAAAAATCAGTCTATCTGAAATCCAAGTTGGCCACTTGGTTCTTCCCTGCTCCCTGAAAACCCTCATCTTTTTTTGTTTTTGCATTTTTTTATGCATCACAGTACATTTAAGCTGAAATTAGGTGAAGGAATTTATGAGCTGACACGATTGTAAGGAAACACCGTACACTATTGCCACGGTTTGTTTGATAGAGTCACTTCAGGACAATGCCAAGTTGGTAACTGTTTCCTTTTACAGTGAGCTCCCAGGGAGACACAGACCTTAAAGATCATTGAATGTCACTGGAGATTTTGTTTATTGGAAATTATATCAAATAAAAGGCACTTTGCAACCTCATTGGAAAGGCCCTTATCAGGTGAAGATAACTGTTAATACTTTTTTCATGGTTTATGTAAATGTGATACTAAATGCCAAATACAGAAAAATGAGACAGAAGGCAAACTCAGATCATGGTCGTTCAAAGGACAGAAATGATCCAGAGTGTTTTTTTTTTTCACAATGAAGGCCTTAAGACACAATTGCCTTGCATTTACCGGCCCTTCCTTTTATTTATTTATTTACTTTTCTTGTAATCTTCACCCAAGGGTATTTTTTATTGATTTGAGAGAGAAAAGAGGGAGAGAGAGACAGAGAGAGAAATTGATGTGCAAGAGAAACATTGATCAGTTCCCCCTACCCCCATATACACCCTGTCTGGGGATTGAACCCACAACCTAGGTATGTGCCTTGACCAGGAATTGAACTCACAACCTTTTGGTGTACAGCAAGTATGTCAAACTTGTGGTCGGCGGGCCACATGCCTCATTTAAATTGAACTCACAACCTTTTGCTGTACAGGGTGACACTCAACCAACTAAGCCACCCAGGCAAACATTCTCCCCCGCCTCCTTTTTTTAATCCTTCCCTTTTTTGAAAAATTCAGCCTTAACTCACATCTTAGGGTTACAGTATTGCCCTATCCCCAATGGTTAAAAAGGTAACATTGATACTGAGACTTCCTAGTAATGAGCCTTACTAGCGCTGTGAGACCACACTATCCGATTTATGAACAAAAGAAAGAACTGTGGATGTACAAAAGGGGTTCTATGGAAGTAACCTCACTGGGTAATCTGATCATAAATTCCTAACTGTGCAGATCATAGTGGGTAGTCAACCCCAGGCATATCATTTCTTTAGTAAAAGCCTTTTCTTTGCCTTAAGCCAGCCCTGGCCACTGTTTCTATGTATCTAGGTTAACACACCTTTGAAATAAGCAAAAACCGCCCTCAAGAGAGCACATAATCATAACTAACCTGTAATCCAACATCTGCCTTGCTTTCTCCCAACTCCATGTAGTTTTCCTTACATTCTGTACTTAATTTCAAATGCATAAAAGAAGCTGCAAAACTATTATTCTCTGGAGCATTTGAAATCTTGCTCCCCAGCATGTGTCATCACCTTGGCTCTAAACTCATGAAAATACCAAAAAAAAAAAAAAAAAAAGAAAAGAAAAGAAAAGAAAAGAAAAATAGTCCATGTCTCATTTCATACCAACTGAAACAGAATCTCTGGGAATGATACCCAAGTATAAGTAATTTTAAAAAGCCACAGGTAATTTAATGTGCAGTTTGGGCTGAGAATTACAGAGGTAGGTATTTAATAAATGTTGGATAAATATTTGCATTAATCATGTTTAAATATTCTTAACTATTATAACTTAAATAATATTTAAATATTATAAAACTTTTTTGAATTATGAAATATATATAGGAATTCCCAATATAGAAAATTTATTATCCTCTTATGAGTCTAGCTAATCACCTAAATGTAGTTTTCATTATTTAATTCATAGAACAAAAAATTCTTGTTCAAATCATCTGGGTTTCTATCACCATTTTCAAGATTCATGAATATTATCATAGGAATAAGAAGTCAGTGATTCATTTTACATGAGGCAGAATTCACAAACAGATATCAGAAATTATTTACATGGAACAAAAACCTCTTCAAGTTTTCCTTGGATATTTGACTGTTATCAGACCATATAGCTAATTGGTATGTAACACAGCTATCCAAAATTCTGCTATTTGTAAAATGAATTGCCTGTAAATCCATATAGTGAAGCTGTAAATTGATGGACAATCTTTTTTTATTATCCAAAATGCATAATAATAAATGGAGTTTCTTCAATATGACTCCCAGTTTAGCTTCGTATGCCATCTAATTCACATTCTTTACGTTTTAGTAAATGACTAATGACGATCCTTATAAGTTTCTCTAAATAGAGATGGTATGGAGGACCCCATGGAAGGGAAGAGAGAAACCAGTAACAATTCATTAGATAAAAAAACCACTTCTCTTGGATTCTCACACCTACTAGTCTTTTTCAGTGGTCAGCAATAATACATAGAATTAATACATCTATATCACCTAATTACTTAACACATAGCTTTCATGGATAGAGTGATGGAATGTCAAATAGTTTTTACTCTAGTGACAACTAGTCAAGTGGTAATGTCTGTTTGGAGCACTGTCTTCAGTAGGCTTCACCCAAGATTAATAATAAAGAATTCTATGGATTATTTATGTCTGCTGTGGTCAGGGTAAGGGTCCACAGTGGGAAATGATCAACTCCTGTGCAATTTATGTATCATCTCTGCTATACAAGTTGTAAATGCTAATATCGGACACTCATATTTTAGCTGAACCCAGAGCTTTATTTTTTTTTATGATAACTACTTGTTATGTCATGATAAAAAATATTTTCCAAGGGAACAGAAAAATTATTTATGTCATTCATCCCACTTCGTATACATGCTTGCTGTATATTACCTACTGGGCTAAGCATGAATAATATTCTTTCCTATTATTTTTCACAGAGTTACACTTAATCTTTCTTCTCCTCTAGTCAATGTTCACCTCCATCTAACCACATCCGTGACCAGTCTCTCTCAAATCCAGGCTAACCTCATTCCAATCTCATAGAAATAAGATACCTCTTTTCACTTTTTAAATCTTTCCTACCTATCAGTTTCATTTTCAGTCTTCTTCTTACATTTAATCTTAGCCTTACCCTTCCCCTCTTTGTTTCTGTGTGCCACAGGGTCGATTATATCTTATTTGATCTTTCTTTGCTCCATATATCAGCAGGATCTTCTCAGTCTTTTTTTTTTTAATTGAGTTTAATGGGGTGACTTCTACATATATAAAAGGCTAAGCAACCATCGCATCTGAAACAACCAAACGGACGACTGAACAAGCTGCATGGGGCTACCAGGCCTGCAGGGGGGGCAGTTGGGGGTGACTAGACCAGTGGGGGTGGCAATAAGGAGCGACCAGGCCAACAGGAGGACAGTGGGGGGCAACTACACCTGCAAGGGGGGGGGCAGTTGAGGGTGACCAGGCCAGCAGGGGGGCAGTTAGGTGTGATCAGGCAGGCAGGCAGGTGAGCAGTTAGGAGCCAGTGGTCCTGGATTGTGAGAGGGATGTCTGGCAGTCAGACATCCCCCGAGGGGTCCTGGATTGGAGAGGGTGCAGGCTGGGCTGAGGGGAACCCCCCACTGTGCATGTATTTCATGCACTGGGCCTCTAGTTAGTTAATAAAATTATATATGTTTCATGTGTACAATTCTATAATACATCATCTGTATATTGTATTTTGTGTTCACCACCCAAAGTTCTCACTCAATCTTGAGATTTACTCTCCAGACAACCCTTTTCAGGTTTGCCTTCATTCTCCTAACATTCGCAGGTCCACCTTTGCCTCAGAGCTTAACTAGATTTTTTTTTTTTCTAGGTCATATTCATCCATATCTCTGGACTTTTCCACCACTAAGCCATTTGTGTTTTCTCTGCACAGTGTAAATTCACAGAATTGCAGACCTCAAACAACCCTTGAAATAATTTAGTCCAATCCCTTTACTTCACAGATAATAAACGGAGGACTACAGAGGGCATGTGCTTGTTCAATGTCATACCTCATTCTTGCTGAAGCTAATTCTTGGATCAGTGTTTCCTGATCAGCACATTCTCTACTATGTTGTTGTTGATATACATATCTGTCAGATCTATATGTCTGTCTCATGTATGATCCAATTTCCCCACTCTTATTAGAGCATTTTTCAAGATTCTTAGGTTTTAAATAGTAGAACTGATAACTGGAACTGTGAGACAAGGGTATTTTCCCCCAGGGTTGTGTCTCACAACGCGGAAGAATGAACTCGGTGAAACAGAAAGTTTAAGTAAAAGTGTGGGACATTTATTACAGCATGTTCAAATTCCCCTCACGAGGACGGGGGCCCAATAATGGGCTGCCCCGCCCCCTTTAAGCCTTGTAGTCCAGGGGTATATATTTGCTACAAGCCTGCTCTATGCCTACCTGTGTCGTCACCTGATTGATTCCCTCATTGTTCTGGCCAGTAACAAACCTGAACTTTCTCTCTTTCTATTCGTTCGCACACCTTGCTGCTGCAGGCCCTCCCTTGGTTTCCCATGCCTCCCGTTTTGAGTCCAAAAACATTTTATTATTTCTGCTTGGTTGGTTCCTGTGGTTAGGCTGGCTCAAATTGCTGTGCCTGCCCCTGCCTATGTTTCACCTGCGTTTGTTTCCCACTAGACCCCTGCCCTATCTGCCTGTGTTTCAAGTTAACCCTCTCAGAACCATAACTCAAACAAGCTAAACAAATGAAAAACATCAAATACTTTTAATGGGATTTATCGACTCAATCATGGAGGGAAAAGATGAGGCCGGGACTAATTGAGAATCTGGACAATGAACACAGTAAAGACTTTTTCTATAACTTATTTCTTTTTCCCTGTGTGCTAGCTGAATTTTTATTCTACAGAGAGGCAGTACTTTATGGCAGGTAAGTGGCCAGACTGTTAATCTAGACTGTGCGAGTTCAAAGCTTGCTCCCTAACCTCCCCCTGCCCCCGCGCCCCATTTTCTATCCTTGTGATTTTGAGCAAGTTCCTTTCTGTATCTCAGTTTCTTCTTTTGCGTGAGAATAATAATAACATGTACCAAATAGAGTCATTGGGATAACAGAGTTAAAATCATGAGGTACTGAAGTGTTTAGAACAGTGCCTGACACATAATAACTGCTCAAGAACTGTTCCCTGTTTTTGCAACAGAAAGTCTTTTTGTAGACAGAGTCATGTTTGGCAGCAGCTTTGAACTTGCAACCAAATAGCTCCATGAAAATATGAAAAATCACAAGAAAGGATTCAGCTTCACCTTGCTTGGTTCTTATACCTTAACCTAGACCAGTTTTGCGGAGGGGATTGAGTTCCAGGATTGACATACCTTAGTTTACTTGTCATATCTCCAACTAGGGCAGCAAAATCTCAACAGAAACTGGCTTGAGGGGAAGGCTGGATGGACACACATTTGTTAGTATCAGTTCTTACAATTCTTACAATAGGTCAGTTTGCTCCGTCTATCTGAAACACGAGCCTTTTAAAATTCACTCTTTATATCCAAACCAGGCTTCACATCCAAATGACCTTCACTTTCTGTTTATCTTTAACTCAGTTCCATTTCTATCTCACCAGCGTAATGCTAATCAAAAGCCAAGTATTAACCTCACAATTCAATCTGTATTACAAAGCTGCTCATTTCCACTGGTTACAATTACTTTCTGTCATCTCCTTACTAAGCCTCAGTTGTAAATATTGGAAACTTAGAATTGAATGTTCAGTTCTACACACTGTTCCCTCCTACCAAGGTCCTGAATTTCACTCTGTAAGTTTGAAAATTGCAAGTAAAGAAAGGCCATTTTTTTCTAAACACTTACGTGTCCTTGGAAAGATAATTAAACTGGTTTTGATGAAAACTCTTTCTGAAAAAAAAAAAAGGGTAGAAATGAAAATGCTATTAGGTTTAATCCAGGATTAGCAAGTGATAGCCAGAAAAGCTGTTATTCTCACCAAGCCCGAAGGCTCCGAACTAATGGACACACCCCAATACAATACATACATCTACATAAAAGAAAACATTTCAAAGAAAGATGCTGCCACCAGTTAGAGACAGTGTTCAGATACAACTGTGGGGACTTTTCTCAAGGTATACCATTGCACGCAAGCATTTTATTTGAATATGGATGGCTCATCTTATCTTCCAACACAGACACATGCATGCACATGCCTACAGGTGCACATAATTATTGGGAGGAAAAAGAAGTGAACAAAATATATACAATTCTAACAACAAAACAGAAAATGAGCCCTAACATTTCCATCTTACCCCTCTCCCCCACCAAGTTCATGAAGATTTGAGGAGGAATTTTTATGCAATATACTAGTACGCTGGCTGCCTGCCACGTTCTTTCATTCTGCCACGTTCTTTCATTCTGCCACGTTCTTTCATTCTGCCACGTTCTTTGAGACAAGAAGAAGACCCAGGCCTGTCCTGGTGGGTTTTGCCCAGTGATTAGAGTATCGGCCTGTGGACCAAAGGGTCCCAGATTCGATTCTGGTCAAGGGCACATACCTCAGTTTCAAGTTCCCCAACCCTGGTGGGGGGAGGGGACAACTAATCAATGTGTCTCTCTTTGGGTGAGGATTAAAAATATATATATATATAAAAGAATATACAGAAGAATGCCCAGCCCTTCACATAATAATAACATAAGATTTCCAACTCTACCAAAAGAATATTAGAAGCAAAAAACAATTACATTTGTCTCTTCTACTCCATGATCCCTATGTTTATAGAGTCTTGCTATATTTATTAGTATCTTCAGGTTTATTCTAAGTGGAAGTGATTATTGACATTTCTGTGAAAAAAAAAACACTAGAAGTGCCACTAATTTTTTTTATTTTGAAGCATTTCCAGAAATAAAAAAAAAGCCAGACAAAAATAAAAATTATTTGAGTGCTCTCATTAAAAAAAAAAAAAAAAAAAAAGTAGTTTGATATGTTCCAAATCTGAGATGCAGAGACTTGGACATACATCAGAAGGAATTATTCTTTCCAGTAGATTTAATTTAAAACAAGCTACAGGTGAGACCATCATAAGGAAATGATACAAATCTTTCATTAGGATAATTAAAGGCTAATTGTGATTTCACTACAGCTAAGGTTAAATTTTGCCAAGTTTAAAATTTAATTGAATAATAATACTTTATTGAAGGTTTGCTAGATGTAAAAGCCTAGATTTCAGACATGTGGAACTTGTTCATTAAAAAAGATTCCAATTCCTTTTGTTAATATAGATAGGCTTTATATTAAAGCAACAATTAAAGCATGATTTCAGAACCTGAATGTTTTTAAGGTGATAGAATGATCAACCATTTCTCATCATCCTACATAAATGCTAACAACATACAAAATCAACATACACAGTACTTTCACTTTTCTCAGAGGAATAACAACTTGAAGAACAAACCAGAATATTGAGGATTAAGTTACACTTGGGACTGATATAGTCTGCATGCCCAAAGTGTTTGAAAATGGTTTCAAGAGACGTGAGTGCTTAAAAGGATTATAACTCTCAAGACTATTGTAAGTAGGCACATTGTACTACACATAAATCCTGATGTGACCAGTACAGAAAATAGGTACTGTAAAGACCATCCTTTACAGGGAAAATACAAGCTGCTGCCTGTGCAAATAATAAAACCTTTTTGATTAAATGAGCTGAAGCTCTGATGTCTCCAGAGTTTTAGAATGCCATCCAGCAATTATGTCCCTATTGAGATTTAATTATCCCATTAGGCATTTATTTACTACCACACATTAAGTATACAGTACACCCTTACAGCTGGTGGACTAATAAATACATAACTACTGCTAGATAGAAACAGCTTAGACAGATAATTACTTCCAGATTTTTCACAATCACTTAACACTACGCCCAGAACAGTGCATTGCCCATCCTAGGGATTCGATAAATATATATATATATTTTTTTGAAATGAGAAGATGGACGACCTGCCCTGCATTTTATTAGACTGCTCTTAACTGATCGCCTTTGTAATAAACCTTATAGGGATCCACTTAGAACTTTAACTTGATCCCCAAACTACATTAAGCCGGCTTGGGGAAGGAAAGTAACAGGGAAATGGAAGAATGTAGAGGGTGGCTTATAAGGAACCATCTTTTTCTTTTTTTTTTTCTCCCCACACATCCTGCCAAGGTTATTTTTTCTGCCAAAAGCTAGGTCAGAGAACGCTGACTGTTTTAAAACTGAGACACATTGGACTAGAGGAAAAGCCTTTAATAACTTTCCACTTTGTAGTTCCTCAAAAGAAATGAAATAAAAAAGAAAGATCTGATCTCAAAGTAAGCATAGAGGTTCCCCAGTAAATTGATGTTTATGTTACACTTTTTGTTTGAAAAGTTTAGAAAAAGTTATCAAGGCTTCAAAATAATCTCCGGCATGATGACATTTCCGCAGCACTGAAGCATAAGGAAGTTACCTGGGGACTTAAGTCAGTGTTTCCCAAACTATTCTGATAAACTTACGTTCCTTGAGGTACTGTATAGATGGGGGAAGGGAAAGAGGGCTTTCCATGTCTCAAGTTAATTCAGGAGACGAGATTAAACAAATTCAAATGCATTTTTATAAACCGCAAGGTTCGCAGAAGCTAGGATATAGTAACCTTCAATGTGAGCCTCCTCAAATGTAGCATAAACTGCTGTATTAAGAGGATAAATTATGGGATTTAAAAGAAGGAAATCAAATTAGCAAGAACATTAGAGGTCCATTGCCATGCCCATGATCCATTGATTTCTAACCCTAGTTCCCGATCAGCAGGGTCTTAATCACGCCCAATTTTAAAAGTGCGATGTTGGAGAGGATTGACTGTCATTAGTGAATAAACAAGTGCATATTACCTGCCCAGCCACTGTTGTCCCTCTTCGAGGTAGGATCTGTATTTGCTGGGGATAAGTAATACATGGCCTGCAGCTGTTATTCGAGCACAGCCATGCCCAGACATTTAGTGTCACCCATGGCTGCTTCTGAGTTACAAGGATAGAGAATGTTTGTCTAGCAAGTCTAAAATATTTGGTAACTTCCTTTTTTTAAGAAAAGCTTGACAACCTCTGGTGGTTAGGGACACACTCCAGAAATAGAAATCCAAGTTTCAAATCTTGCCTAATTCCGGACTGTAGGTAAGTTATTTAACCCTCAGTGCCTCAGTTTCTTCATCTGCAAAACATGAATAACAATTTTATCTACCTCTTATGAAAACAAATTAATCTATGAAAATCACTTAGAACTTGTGGTACCCATATGTGCCTGACATACATAAAATCTGTATAAGTAAGCTTATTACTAATAAAACCCTGATATTATATTAAGGTTGCAATTTGCCCAGCTAAAAGTCTATATGACTAATTCTTTCTTGTAGCTAGAGGTGATCAATAAGCTATAGGTAGAAACCATTGGTAATGTTGTTCCTGGGAAGATTTTTTTATATGAATTCTTTTTATTGCAAACAAACTTCTAAATTAATTTTTCCACCCATTTTCTTTAGAAAGAAAAAAGAAATCAGCAGGATCGGGCGATACCCATTCAAGAAGTGACATGATTAAAAGTTAAGATATAAATGGGTAATTCACAATTGCATTAGCTCACAAAGATGGTTAACTACTACAAGCACATTAGTTATACAGTGTTTTGTGGGAGAAGGCCATACAGACATAGCTAACTTCATATAGATCCCATTAGACAACTGGATTTACAACAAGTTTTTTTTTTTTTTTTTAATAAAAAATGGGCAAAGCCAGCTTTCTTTTCAGAATCAAAATGCAGAACAAATGGAAAATTATGGTATTTAACCTTGACAAGTTTGAGCCTCCACAAGTGATACAACCAAGTTTTACCTTTTTTTTTTTTAAAAAAATATATTTTATTGATTTTTTTTACAGAGAGGAAGGAAGAGGGATAGAGAGTTAGAAACATCGATGAGAGAGAAACATCGATCAGCTGCCTCCTGCACACCTCCTACTGGGGATGTGCCCGCAACCAAGTTGACCGGAATCGAACCTGGGACCCTTCAGTCCGCAGGCTGACGCTCTATCCACTGAGCCAAACCAGTTTTGGCAAGTTTTACCTTTTTAACAGCCCTTCTACACACACTCCATCTTCACTATCTTGGTTCCAAGTTTTATCTTTGTTCAATTCTGCCAATTCCAATGTTATTTAAAAAGCGTACCCCCTCCACTACTCAGCAAAGTACAGAGAGGATGGAGTGTAACATAAGCAGTACAGAGTCTTATGTGATTCATGAGAACCACTTAGTCCTTACATGAATCTGGTTGCTAACATTTCTGGGAAGTTTTCTTAAATGGGGCTGCCTCAGCAGGGCGGGGTCTTTACCTTCTTCCCCATCCTCTTTCTTCTTGTTGTAATATAACTATGATGGTTAGAACTCCTAAGTCCATCTCGGTCCATCAGGCAACCTTGAAAAGGATAACCGTATATTAAAGATGGCAAAGTCAAGCCGAGAGACAGAGGGAGCAGAGGTTTCTGCTGAGTGTGCAACTTCTATATGACCCAGAATTGTCCACGTTCAGACTCTGTTTACCTGAGCAAAAATAAATTGCAGTCTTGTTTGAGTCATAGTTGTTTAGACATTTCGGTCACATGCAGCTAAACATAATTCTCAATTGATAGAGCAGTGTGTCAATTAAAATTATAACTTTTATTTTTTTGGCCAAGGTGGGAAGAGGTAATCATAATGCCATTTAAAAAAAAAAAAAAAAGAAAGAAACAGCAACGTAAGAGGGACACGGCTTCACATTTCAGCGTTAAACTGCAGCAAGGACCCGTTTTTACAAATTCTAATCTCTTCCTGGAGTATATACTATTGTGGAGGAAGCATCAGCTATCGTTTAGTTCCCACACTGCATGATTCCTCATTACTAGCCTGCAGTTCCAGAAGAGCTTCCTCTCAAAGGTTGTCAGCATTATGAAAATGGCAGTGAAGTACTTAGTCAAAAGACAGTAAAGTGTGCTTCAATTAGAACCTGATAGCAACACAAATCTTTCTTTTCTTTCTTGACTCATGCAACATAGAAACTGTCTATACCAACACTTAGCTACTCAATTAGAAACCAGCACTAGATAAGGCTTAGCAAGGGCCAGAAAGTGGCAGCTATTGAACAAATGCTGTGGGATCCCATGAAGGAGGTGATGGCCCCATAGGTGATTTAACTGTCCTCTTGATAAGGCCATGTCATTTTGCTGCAAGACTTCAGTTTGAGTAACACATAACACACTGACTAGAGCTATATACCACTTATAGATGATAAGTAATTATCTCATTGGTAAAATCATGTGATAAAATGCAACTGAGATGGACATTTCTGTATGTATCTATACTCTCCATCTTTTGCCCACATACAGGCACCTCTATTACTTGGAATTAAGAGGAGCAAGCAGGAAGAGTATAATTAGATGTAATGGAAAGAGAAGAAACTAGATTTGGCAAGTGGTTACAAGAAAAAACAATGAAGATTAACAGAGATAAACACATAAGTACTTAACGATGACTCAAGGTTTGATTTGATAGCTTCTGAAGCAGATGACTGTCAATGGCAGCCAAGCTAGTGCTTTCCTTTTCTGGAAATGGTCAGACTTCCAAATTAAATGAAGTCAACTGCAGATATCTTTTTATAAGTCTTTTCACACGAAAACAATCCCAACGTATAAGTCACAACAAAATAACTACATAAGAACAATTCCCAAAGCTATCATTGCAAAGACAACAGAAAACATCTGATGGCCTCTTCCGTGTAAAAAAGCGAGTCTTTACTAAGACTTGATCAGGCACCCTATTCCCTCTGAACTCATTTCTTACACTCTTCCCTTCATTCTCTCCTCTCGGCCACACTGTCCTTGCTAGTCCTCGAAAACGGAAGGTGTGCTGCTGCTAGAGGGCTTTGCAATTGCTGTGCCCTCTGTGACAGAGTTCCTTCCCAAGGAAATACTCGATTGCTTCCCACACGTCCTCGGGGAGACTTCTGTTGGCCATCCTATCTAAAAATCCAGGAATCGCCTCCTTTTTTCTGTGTTTAATTTTTTTCATGACATACTATAATTTTTATTTACTTATCTGACATATTGTCTCTCCAGGTTATATATCCATGAGGGTAGCGATTTATCCCTGTGTTGTTCATTCATGCATTCACAGTACCTGGAATAATACATAATATGTAGTAGGAACTAAATAAGTTTTTGTTGAATGAATGAGCAAAAAACAGATAAGCAATAATGAATATATTTTAAATAGCATTTTATGAAATTTGCCATTGATATCAATTTGATGCATATTCTTCTAAACACTTTCTAGGGGTATGTCAATATATATTTCTGCTTGAATATATATTCTCACACACACATATATCTATTTTTACATGCATTTATATACACACTTTATATAATTATATTTTTGATCTTTATATATACATATTTAATATGTTACTTATGAAAAATAATTTTAGGTTATACAACCATTTTTTTTACATTATAAGTAGTCCACAGACAGCTTCCTGTAAAACATAGATGTTTCTATAATTTTTATAACAGTATGTTTTTCAAACAGGTTCAACTTCCAATTTAAGTTAACTCTATTTTACATAAATCTTTTATACTTAAGTGTATCTGTAGATAAACTCCTGGAAGTATAATTGCCAAGTCAAAGTGTGTGCATATAAACTCATTATGAAATGGTTTAAATATATACTAAAATAGACAGATAAATATAAAATCCCATCCACCTTCAAACATTAGCAACAATGAGCTAGATTGTCTCCTCTATATCCTCATCCATCTCCTACCCATTTTCTGTTGAGGAAAATTCTCTTTATTATTTACACGTTTTTGTGAAATAAATCATGTCATTTTGTCCATACATATTTTAATGTCTAAGAGATAGCTAATGTTCTAACTTAGATATAACTGTGAAAGCACTTGCACACCTTAAAATCCTATCTAATAAAAGAGTAATATGCAAATTAACCATCACTCCCCTACACCCATAAGCCACGCCCACTAACCACGCCCACTAGCCAATCAGGAGTGAGTATGCAAATTAACCCCAACCAAGATGGCTGCAGCCACAGAGAGAGCAGGAGGGAGGCTTGGGTTTCCCCGGTGATGGAGGAAGCCAAGCTTTCTGCACACCCTGGCCGGCCCAGGCCTCCACTTAAGGCTACAAAGTTTCAATTATATAAGTTAAATAAATACCAACAGAAATGGCTGCTGCCACGGAGGGAGCAGAAGGCTTGGTTCCACTCCAGGGTACAAAGTTTCCATTGTAGAAGATAAATAAATTTCAGATACCAGAGCCTCCGTTTGGGTCGCCAGAAAGCGTGGCCAACCTGCAAACCACCACAGGCCCCTCGCCCAGGCTGCCTCACACCTTAAGGGAACCCTCACCCTGATCCGGGACACCCTTCATGGCAAACCAGCCGGCCTCTACCTGTGCACTAGGCCTCTATCCTATCTAATAAAAGAGTAATATGCAGATTGACCATCACTTCACACACAAGATGGCTGCACCCATGTGGTCAAAGATCCTGCCCCCATGTGGACACAAGATGGCCACCACAAGATGGCCAGCAGGGGAGGGCAGCTGGGAGGGACCAGGCCTGAAAGGGATGGCAGTTAGGGGTGACCAGGCCAACAGAGGAGGGAAGTTGGGGGCAAACAGGCTGGCAGGGGAGCAGTTAGACATCAATCAGGCTGGCAGGGGAGGGGTTGGGGGTGATCAGGCTGGCAGGCAGAAGCAGTTAGGGGCAATCAGGAAGGCAGGAAGGCAGGCATGTGAGCAGTTGGGAGCCAGCAGTCCTGGATTGTGAGAGGGATGTCCGACTGCTTGTTTAGGCCCGATCCCACTGGGATCAGGTCTAAATGGGCAGTCAGACATCCCTTGAGGGGTCCCAGATTGGAGAGGGTGCAGGCTGGGCTGAGGGACCCACCCCCGCCCCCGTGCACGAATTTTGTGCACCGGGCCTCTAGTTAAAGAATAATTCTTTTAAAATCCTCAAATATGTGGTCAGAGTTCGTATTTCCAATTGCCAGTTCTTTTATAGTTAGAATCAGTAACCAGATATAGTTCAAACATCAAGACTGATTAGGTCTGTTTAAGTCTTTTTCTTGCTTTTCTTTTTCTTTTATATATATAAAAATGTTGTTTGCACTGTGAAATTTAGAACAATCTGGATTTTGCTTGATGAATCACTGTGATGTTTATTGTCAGGTTCTCCCATTTCTTGCATTTTATCTGTAATAATAGTTGGATCCAGTTACAATGGTTTGACAAGACTTCTTCATAGGTGATGTTTACTTCCATTAGGAAGCAAATAATGTCTGGTTGTCTCTCATTTTGTGGTATTAGTAGCCAATGATAATCACATTAATATGTACATCAGTATATTTCCAGTCATTTTCTTTTTTAAAAAAAATATGTTGTTATATTTTTTAAAATATAAAAGAAGGGAGAGGGAGAGATAGAAACATCATGAGAGAGAATCATTGATAGGCTGCCTCCTGCATGCCCCCTACTGGGCATTGAGCCTGACACCCAGGCATGTGCCCTGACAGGGAATCAAACCAAGACTTCCCAGTTCATAGGTTGATGCTCAACCACTGAGCAACACTGGCTGGGCTTTCCAGTCATTTTCATTAACTGAGGCTTATTTTGTAATGGATTTTCAAGAAGGATTCACAGGAACAGTGTATGCTGAGTTCACAGGTGTTCAAAAAAGTTTGTGCCTTTTATACTTGAAAGACAGTTTGGGTATAAGAAATTATTAACTCACATTTGCTTTCTTGAATATGTAACATATGGTAAATATGTTACCCCTTTTTCTTTTGGCATAAAGTACTGCTTTAGAAATCTGATTACAATCTGATTTTCTTTTCCTCGTGAGTAACTGGGTCTTTTACCTTAACATTCACAGATTTTTTTTCTTTAAAATTCTATTTCATTTTATTGTTATTTTTCTTTGGTGATTACTATTATAAATATATTGAAACTTTTATATATTTTTATGTCCTTCCCCTCAAAATTTCTTATTGCTTCCTTCCCATTTAAAAATTTTCTATTTTCTTTGTATTTCTTTGAAGAAATCATCTGTTTATTAGCTCACATCCTATCTAATAAAAGAGTAATATGCAAATTGACCGTACCTCCACTACACCCACCAGCCACGCCCACCAGCCAATCAGGAGGGAATATGCAAATAAACCCAACCAAGATGGCTGCAGCTACAGAGAGCAGGAGGGAGGCTTGGGTTTCCCTGGCAATGAAGGAAGCCAAGCTTTCCACCTGCCCTGGCTGGCTCAGGCCTCCATTCAATGCTACAAAGTTTCAATTATAGAAGATAAATAAATTCCAACAGAAATGGCTTCCACCACGGCGCAAGCAGAAGGCTTGGCTCCACTCCAGGCTACAAAGTTTCAATTGTAGAAGATAAATAAATCCCAGATCTCAGGGCCTCTGTTTTGGTTGTCAGAGGGCGTGGCCAGCCTGCAAACCACCACAGGCCGCCCCACACCCCAAGGGAACCCCCACCCTGATCCGGGACACCCTTCAGGGCAAACCAGTTGGCCCCCATCCATGCACCAGGCCTCTATCCTATCTAATAAAAGAGTAATATGCAGATTGACCATCACTCCAACACACAAGATGACTGCCCCAGTGTGGTCAAAGATCCTGCCCCCATGTGGACACAAGATGGCCACCACAAGATGGCCAGCAAGGGAGGGCAGTTGGGAGGAACCAGGCCTGCAAGGGAGGGCAGTTGTGGGTGATCAGGCCAGCAGGGGAGGGCAGTTAGGGGTGACCAGGCCTGCAGGGGAGGGCAGTTAGGGGCAAACAGGCTGTCAGGGAGCAGTTAGGCATCAATCAGGCTGGCAGGGGAGTGGTTAGGGGGTGATCAGGCTGGCAGGCAAAAGTGGTTAGGGGCAATCAGTAAGGCAAGCAGGCGAGCAGTTGGGAGCCAGCAGTCCTGGATTGTGAGAAGGATGTTCCACTAGGATCAGGCCTAAACGGAGAGTTGGACATCCCTCGAGGAGTCCCAGATTGGAGAGGGTGCAGGTTGGGCTGAGGAACACCCCCCCGTGCACGAATTTCGTGCACCGGGCCTCTAGTACTCTTTATAATTATTTTACATTACTGAATTTCTTTTTTTCTTTTTAAATTTTTTTTCTAAGTTCAATCCTTTTATTTGAACTTTTAAAATTCTGATCTATATTGTTCTTTCATAATTTCTATCAATTTTTTATGTCTTCATTTAAAATGTTTAGGTTATAATTTTCACCTTTTCTAAAAGCCTCCTTTCATGTCTACAGAAGGTTTCTTGCTCTACATTCTGTTTTTACTTCCAAGAACTGTATGAGTTTCAAACCAGGCATTTCCTGTCACCCATTTCTATGTGAAATTCGTTTTCCTGAACTTTTAGAAGGAAGAGGTGGGTCAGAATATTTTTTGTAGCTTCTTAGTTCTAGGGCTCCTTTTTGTTAAGATTTCATCCTTTCTGAACTCTCCTGACCTGGTCCCCCTCTTCTATTTTTACTTGGACCTTCTCTTTTCTTTGCCTTATTGCCCCTGTCCCACTCAACTGGGTTTCTGTTCCCAACAATTCCTTCCTGTTCTGGGACTTGGTCCTAGATGAAAGGTTTGACTAGTAGTAGTCTTAAATGTTACATGTTGGGGAACACACAAGACTTGGTTGGCAAGTTTGTAAGGAGGACATTCTGAGAAAAGGGAAGTGTGTGGAAGGCCGCCTGCCCTGTTTATTGGAATACCAACTTAGGGACGACTTAGGAGAGTGTTGAAGGTGGAGCCCCTAATTATTCCTTAACCTTTCCAAATACGTCTGTGCATGTGCAGATCCCTGGGTGTTTACTGGAATCCTTATTTTTAATCCCTGGATGCCCTTGCCTAGAGGACAATGTAAACACATGTGTCCTCCCAAGATTACTCACCCTACTGATTGTATCTGAAGATAAAAATTCCAATAAAAGCCTAAGGAGGCAGGCAATCGAGGCTGCCTGGCTTCTTTAGCCAGGCAGTCCCTTAGTCCTCTCCCCCACAGTGAAACTGTGTCAGAGTCATCTGTTCATCTGTCGCTTAGGGGCTGCTGGTCAGCCCCAGCATTTACAGAAATTAGACTGCTTTATCCTGTCAAAACTTACCATGGTATTCGTGCACTCAGGATTCGTAATGTATGAAAAACTCTTTCACTTTCAGCAGCTGTGCATTCTGGTGAAAGTCTGTGGAATTCAGGGATTCTCCTTCCATCCAGATGCCCATTTGCTTTGTTCCTAACCCTCCGGTAGATGCCGCACACAGCAGTTTTATAGCTATTGGTGGTTTGTCCCCATCTGCTTGCATTTTGCAGTGCATGGAGATTCTTTGTCATTTCTATTGTAGTTGCTAGATGTGACGCTCTGGTTTTGCTACCCTAGTTTCTGTGTCTGTTGTTAGGATGAGATTTTGGAAGATCCAACATTATGCCACTGAAACCGTCTTTTCAGAATTTTCTAACTGAGTGAGTGTGTGGATTTTTAATTTTGATAGAGAGTGGTAAATTTCCCTCAAGAAAACCATAGTCATTGTACTGTCACATAGAGTTTATGACATTTGTTTTCCTACATGAAGGCTAATGTTAGATATTATCATTACTTTTCACCTTTGGTGGTCAAACAAGTGAACAGTTGTAGGTCACTGTTTCATATTGTCTTTTGTGGTTGCAACTTAAGAAGGAAGCTTTTATCATGGGTGTGTTGGGCAATTATATGTGTTTGTTTTCCTATGAATTAACACTTTATATACTTTGAACACCTTTATAACAGGGTGGTAGTCTTATTTTTGTTGGTTTATTATTTCAATATATTAACAAATTAGATTGTTTAGTACATTTTAATATAGCAGTTCATGTTTCATAATTATTCCATGTCTTTTGTGTTTTATAAATAACTTGTTATTTAAGCATTCTATTACCCAAAAGTTCTCTGTTTTCTTCAATGATTTGAAATCCCATGTTTATCACTCTTAAATTATGAAAATGCTCTTGGATTGACTAATGGACATTTAATTCTGATTCATTGTCTGCTTACTCTTTTACCAACATCCATTTTAAATTACTATCTTTAAAATATGTTTTAATATCTATAAAACTGTGTCCCTCTCAACACATTAATTTTTTTTTCTATCAGAAATTTAGAGATAATTTTGACTTTCTTAGGAAATAAATGGCATGCCTGAGGTCACATAGCTGGGGTGGGCAGAGGCAGCATTTGAAATAAAATCTGCTTAGCTCCAAAATTTATCCTCTATTTTCATAGTTTTTCTTTCATAAAAATCCAATTGTTTTCATTCAACAGGAAAATAAATCTGCGGTGTGTTCTGTGTGCCGGATTTTGTGCTAACTGCTAAAGCTACAAAGATAAATTATTTTGTTTCTGGACTTAAGAGCTTACTGCTTAATATCCTATTGTTATCCTTTTTTATTGCCAATTTCCCTCCAGAAAATCTTATATAAATCTTGATAAAGATTTTTAAATCCATAAAAGTAGTCATTTTTAATATAATAAATATGTCAGTTGGGGACAGAGACAATATCTAAAATAATTTTTAGTTGCATCTATTTTATGGGAGATGAATGCTTAAAAAGAAATGGAAGCAATGTTTATATTTTTAAAATAATAGTAAGTGTTATATCTTCTACAAAACAGTTGCATTTGGAGTTTTTATAGAAAAGTCCTGCTAACTCATGTTCCCTAATTCCTCTCTAAAGATTATTTGATATATCAGAAAACATGTCTCAGGTTTCACATTCTTTCTCCTTACATAGGTATTTATAGCTGCATCAAATGTTACCCTGAAACTCAGTGGCTTAAACCAAGAATATTTATTATCTCACAGTTTCAGTAAATCGAGAAGCTAGGCTGGGTGTTGTGCTTCAAGTTGCAATCAAGATGTCAGCCAGGACCACGGTCATTGTAAGGTTCAACTGAGCAAGGATCTACTTCCAAGCCTGCTCACCAGGTTGTTGGCAGGATTTAGGGCCTTGGTCTTTCAATCTCTGCTCGTCAGAGGCCGCCCTCAATTCATTGCCTCTTGGACTTCTCTACAGCGCACCTCACAACACAGCAGCCTGCTTTAGCAGCGCAAACAAGCAAGCAAGAAGACAAGAGAAAGGTGTGCTAACAAATGGTCAGATTCTAATCTAGTCATGGCAGTACCATCCCATCACCTTTGCTGGATTTGATTCATTAGAAATGGGTCACTAGGTTCACCCTGTGGGGAAGTGGGGGGATCATAAACAGCACAGGAATAACAGGAGGCAGGAGTCATTAGAGATCATCTTAGTAGTCTGCCTATCACTCTCCTCTCGGCACTGATTCTGCCACTGTGGCTTAGCTGCATGATAGAGAGTCATAGAAGAAGAGAAATATATTTATAACTTATTATCAGTAAAATCACATCTATATGCATGAAATAAAATTTGGTCAATATTTTCTTAATTTTTACTATTATTGACTATAGCTTACATTTATTAAACACTTACTGTATGACCAGTCCTGAACTTAATCCTGTACAAGTTTTATCTCATTTAGTATTCGCATAGGTTACAGGCACAATTTAACACTCTTTTCTCCTTGTTATATTTGCGGAAGCCAGGGCACAGAGAAGCTGAGTAACTTGCTCCAGGTCATACATTTAGTAAAAACCCGACAGCCCTCTCTAACTCCATGATTGCCACTGCTGCATTGTGAACAAAGTTATGTTTTTTAAGTCTCTCTGAATATTGCAGATTGGACATTGTCTACTTCATTGCTTCAAAGTAATTTTCAGACCCAAATCATCTTTGAGGTGGAACTTTTGGGGTTCTGTTTCGGGAAAAATGCCAGCTGTGAGTTAAAGTCCGCACAGACATCATGCAACGGCTGCACAGAAATTGTATTAGCCTGTAGCAGTTAGTACCCTGACCTGCGAAAAAGCCTGAGCAGACAGAAGCTGTTTGCAGATAATTGTACTGACATTCCTACTTCATTGCTTTTAATAGAATTGAACTTGTGGTGCTCATGCCAGGGTACCTGACTACTACCTTTAGGAAGAAGACACGTCATCACATGTCCTTTTTCTGAGTTGAATGGAAACTTTTTGACAGGAGGTGACTTTGCAGCAAAGGACACATTCTTAATTAAAGAGACCAGTCTTAATTACAATAAAATATTTTTAAATCGTTTAGGATGAGCTTGTGTATCTAGCCTAGCTATGGATAAAAGAGATTAGATGACAGAAAGTCGTTATGTAACACAGGTCTCTGTGCAAATGCCAATACATATACAGCATCTACTAGGTAACCCACTTTTATACTCTGAGAAGGAATACAACCTGAGACAAACATAGATATGTTATGAAGGATTACTTTTGCATTCAAAGAGTAGCAAGATGAAGAACTTTGTAATATTTTATGGGAAACAAATGTAATTAACAAAACTAAACAGTTAAACATAATACTCAGGTTCCGTCGCCTACCAAATGAACTGCATGGTGCTGAAACCAGTCCATTTTCTAATTAGTCATTCAAGTCACATCATTAAATGAGTATCTGGTGCAAACTGGTTGTATGTCACTGCTATTCCCTCACTCGTTCCACCAGTGATTGCACATGCCCTACCTTTTAAGAGGCTTTTCCTGACAGTGCAATTTCACACATTATCACTTTCACACATTTAAAAATATATCACAGTTCCAGAAGTATTCTTAAAATGTCTCGTTTAAGGAATAATTAGAAAGCAAATACACATTTAACCATACTCAAGAATTAGAAGCGTGACAGTAACTCATATACCTATTTTATGTTCTTTCTTGCTTTATCTCTTTCTTTCAACTCTTGTCTCTTCTTTACAGCTTCACCACTTGTTTGTGCATCCCTAAAAACCATAACATTGTGCCGAAACCGGTTTGGCTCAGTGGATAGAGCGTCGGCCTGCGGACTGAAGGGTCCCGGGTTCGATTCCGGTCAAGGGCATGTACCTTGGTTGCGGGCACATCCCCAGTGGGAGGTGTGCAGGAGGCAGCTGATCGATGTTTCTCTCTCATCGATGTTTCTAGCTCTCTATCCCTCTCCCTTCCTCTCTGTGAAATATCAATAAAATATATTTTAAAAAAAAAACAAAAACAAAAAACCATAACATTGTTTTGCCTATTTTTGAATGGTATTTAAATGGAACCGCATTTAAAATATTTTGAAATTAGATAGTGGCTATGTTTGCACAGTTCTAGGAACATTAAAAGCCACTAGCCTGACTAGTTTAGACGGGTTATTTTTATGTTATATGAGAATCATATCTCAGAAGTTTGTCTATTTTTTCCTATCACAATTTAAGCTTTTATTACCTGAATATAAAAATTCATTAACATTAAAATGGTTATACCTTTCTGGGGAGTTGTACCTTTATCATGAATAACTACCTTTCCCTGTACTTTTTTATTTAAAGTCTATTTGTCTAGTATGTATACCGCTATGCCAGCTTTGTTTGATAAAAAATTTGGCTGGTTATAACTTTTTAAGAATTGTTTTACTTTCACCTTCTCTATTTTCCAATTCTGGATGTTTATTTTATGAGTAGTAAGGCCCTTGGAAGAGCCCTAGTGATGCATTCACTGGTCATATGTTTGGTTAAATTTGCAGTCTAAGATATCTTGACTGTAATTGTTCATGATGCTACTTTTTCTACTCAGCGTTTCCTCTGCCATACATCCCCTTCTGATGAATGGCAATGCAGTGGCCATGGGATTTTTGGGGCTCAGCTAATGTGATAAGTATTTTAGGTGCTGGAGGATATGTTAATTTGACTTATAGATTCCATTTTCCGGATACTTAATTCTTGTGTGCCATGTAGGAACGCCTTCCAGGAATCCTGGGACTGTGCATCATGCTGACTCACCTTGCGTCATGGCACAGAACTTACGGCCCTGAAGCTAAACTGCCATATGAAGTTATCGCACAGCACCTGGCACCAAAAGTGTGTGTGAAATGGAGGAGAAATAAGTCTTGAAAATTATGAGTGCAGAAATTTACCTGGGGAAAATTCTTCCAATCAAAGAGATTAAAAATTACAAACAGAGGATTTGGTTCTTCTTGATGCATAGTAAAAACAGAAGCTCTCTCCTGTCAGGTAATTCATTGAATCAGTAATTCACATGTTACTCGGTAATTCAGATGATACTCAGTAATTTACATGTACAATTATAAATATACAACTTTTTTTAAGTATCTTACACAATAAAATCTGTTAGACCACCTGTGTTTTCTAACCTATAGACATGATATAAATAATTACTTCAGTGTGTTCAGTTTCATGTTCTTTGCATCTCCACATATGGGAACACATATTAGTATATTTTATTCATCTTGTCCTTTAAGTCCCAGATGAAGTAGCTCAGATAAAAATTTTTTTCTTCTAATATGACCCAAAATATGAACATTGATGAAGATATCATAAAATATACCGCATAATAAGGCTATCAACAATCATTTGGTAAATGAGTACATAATTTTTAAATATTATTTTCTTGTACAATAATATTTTAAATGCCGTGAAATCTCACAGGTATACATGAAACAGTTCTGAGAGGTTTTTCTAATGCTGATAAAAATAATTTTAAAATCTGCATATTAGAATAATAAGACATAAAGCTGAAACTTTCTATACTTACAATGTAAAAATTTCAGTCATGTTTAAAAAATAGGAATTGTATTTCTATTCTGTTTACTAAAAAAAATTCAAAAATTGTTATTGTATGAAGAGCAATAAAAAAGTATGCAGCCAAAAAATTTAGGAAATACTGTGATATAGATTTGCCCAAAAGAAAATCTCAAAAAGTTTTGTTTGTTTACTTATTTTGGTTTATGGTGTTTATGGTTTTTTTAAAAACTTGCAATTTATTATAATTTATTTTCTCAGTCTAATAAATGTTAAAATTTATACCTTATTTATTCTTTATTTTTTTAGAGAGAGGAACCCAATTTAAATAAACTACTGGCCCTTACAAAGCCTGGATTTGTGTCTCCCTTCCTCTTGGAATAGTCATTTATTTCTATTTTTTCATTAAGTGCATATGAACAATGTTATTGTTATGTTTAGGATTAACAACCATACTTTGAGCTGTCATTGAAGTTAGTCTAAATACTTGAGGAGCCCTGGCCGGTTTGGCTCAGTGGATAGAGCGTCGGCCTGGGGACTGAGGGGTCCCAGGTTCTATTCTGGTCAAGGGCATGTACCTTGGTTGTGGGCACATCCCCAGTGGGGAGTGTGCAAGAGGCAGCTGATCGATGCTTCTCTCTCATAGATGTTTCTAACTCTGTATCTCTCTCCCTTCCTCTCTGTAAAAAATCAATAAAATATATTTAAAAAAAAAATACTTGAGGAGTAGGAAGCCTGATATTTTCTTCAGATCCTAGTTTCTGTGATAGTTTTATAACACCTGTGTTAATGAAATGACCTGATTGCTACAAATGTGTGGATTCAGTTGAAGATTTAAGGTTAGATTCTATTCAGTTGTAGAATTTTATCACTGAACGTTCACAGGAAGTTTATTTGGCCAGAGCCCAAAAACTGGAGATGTTTTTATGGCATTGCTTATTTGCAAACATTTTGCTTCATCAGGCTAAACCTTTAAGCAGTTAAATATGAATAGATCCTGTGCATAATAATGTAAGCATCAGAGTAATTTAAAATACCTTTATCTAAAGGAAAATGCCATTCTGGTGCTTTTGTTAGCAATCAACATATGTCTTTAATATAAGATTTTTCATCATTGTAATTAGCTACCGAGTTGCTGAAAGGAAAATGAATAATTTTTTAGAGGCAGTTTGCTCATATTATGGAAATATAATATTCACTCATATGTTACTTAATAGAATTTTCTATCATTGCACATCTGTAAGTCTAATGATAGCTATCTTTATTTATTTAGAACCAATTCTAAAGTAACAGATGTACTGAAATAATATATTTGATGCAAAATTTCATTAGAATAATGTGCATATGTGTGATATATATTATTATACATACACTTGTGCCTGCTTAGCACAGATTTTTAGCACTTCTCATAAATGAGGCTGTGATTATGATTTCCAAACTCATGTGCTTTTAGATGTACAAAGATAAAGTACATTATACTTTAAAGTATAAAGTTAGCACTCCTTAGGTTGTACGAAATAGAAACCCCCTCCCCTTGAGCAGAAAGGTAATTTATTAAAGCCGCAATACACCTGGGCCATGGGAATAGAATTTGAATGGGAACACGCTAAAAAATCCATTAAGCTACTCTCTTGGTGCCTCTCATGTCTATTTCTCTCTGAATATGATGTTTTATTTTTCTCCTTTACTTGCAGAATAGTTTTTTTCTTCCCTGCCTCTAGGTTGAAAAAGACCACAAACACGTACTCTGGAATATATGTAAAGTGATGAGATAATTGAGAAATGCTAACTTGACTCTCTCTGGGTCTCAGTTCTCAATATTTGACAAGGAACTGATTGGTTGAGTTAAGGGCTCACCTGCAGGGTGTGAATAATGATCCAGTGTGAGATCATGATGGCTGCCATTGTTGATGGAGAGAGAGAGGAATGTTTCCAGAAAAAAGATCCTGGGAGACAATTAGTAAGTATCTCTTGTGTATGTTCAGAGGCTGCATTCTCTAACTCTTTGTCATTCAATGTTTGGTCATTGGGACAACATCACTGATACTATCAGGGTGCTTGTTAGAAATTTAGACTCTCAGCCCCACCCGAGCCCTTAAAAATGAGTATTTACATTTAACAAGATCCTCAGGTGATGTGTGTACACACTAAAAATTAAAACGTGGTTCCAGTCTGTTGAAAAGTCAGGACCAGCCCTGACCGGTTTGGCTCGGTGGATAGGGCATCAGGCTGTGGACTGGAGGATCCTGGGTTCGATTCTTGTCAAGGGTATGTAACTTGGTTGCGGGCACATACCCAGTGGGGAGTGTGCAGGAGGCAGCTGATCAATGTTTCTCTTTCATCCATGTTTCTAGCTCTCTATCCCTCTCCCTTCCTCTCTGTAAAAAATCAATTAAAAAAAAAATAGTCAGGACCAGGTGCATAAATTATAGGTTTGATTTCAAGGTACATTTTATTCCTAACTAGATATAATCCTTTAATTTCCTGTGTTAACCCTTGGCAGAATCCCTATTAACTGCCATATATGTGACAGATATTTCATTATATATATACATATATATGTAATGTAAGTAAATAATGTAAGTGTATAGATCACCGCAAATTTATTCCCACATATGAACAAAAAAAAATCAAACAATTTAAGTTTCAGATCCTAATAATTTGAGCCAATAGTTCCAATTTTATATATGAAACATAGAATAATATATCCATTGACAATGTGTTTGTAATATTTCTAATTTTACTGCTATGGTATATTATAGTAATTACAAAAAAAAATGTTCACTGGACAATTCAGGTGGAAATAAGTAATCCAGGTAACCTTGATGAAGATGTTTAAAATAACAAGAATCCTCAACTCTCAGGTATCATATACTTTAATTTTCATGTAAGTATATCTTATGAAGTAAAATATTATTAGTTAATTGTTATTAATGTTTATTACATGCCAAAAACTTTGCTAAATAATTTACAAAAATGTTTCTGGATTACATTTAGTTGTATTCAGATTGTGATCTACAGTAACTAAATTTTTACAACTATCATTGTTTTTAGCTAGGTTTTCTTTTTTTGCTTTGTAGTATACTTATTAACTTGAGCTTGGGATATGGAGTTGGACTGACTTGGATTTGAATTCAGGTTCAACCTCTTACTACTTTTATATACATGAGCTATTTACATCAGCTTCCTAAGCCCCAGTTCCCTGTCTGAAAAGTGGAAGCAATAATTATAATTCTTTTAGGGTTGGGAGTATTATAAGAGAAAATTAATGTCTTGCTGTAGAGTTAGCATCAGTAAGGATTAATTATTATTCTAATTATTTACCTGATTTTATGTTCATCCTTACTTAATTTCATTCGGTTCATGAAGCAAGTTTTCCCATGTTGCTTCTGGAAACAGTTTTATTCTACCTAACCTCTTGGGGGTGAGGGGGTGGGGTGAAGCTTTCTTTTTTGGTCAGTCTGTGGCTAGTTTGGGTTAGATAGTTATTGCTATTAGGTGTCCTTCTTGAAAATAGTATGTGTTGCTTATATTTGGTTATAAAATCCATTTGTAGTTTTCAACTTGATCCTTTGTTTGGGTTGACTTCATGTAATCTTACACCATTGAATATATGCTGTGTCAGAAACAGGTAAGCAGAGAAAAGTCAACATGGAAGACATTGTTGGATGATGTTTATATATATTTTTGCAGAGCTTCCTTCCATAATTAGAACTTTAGCTTCCTGATTTCCTAATTCAATATTACATTTGTCACAGATAATCCATGCTGCATTTTAGAGGTCAGAATTTCCAGGTTAGAAGTATTTTGGTTAATTTATGCCTTTCTATAAACATAAAGGCAATCCTGGATTTCATAAAAATTCATTTTAAACAACTTTGCAAATATCCTTTAATGTCTTTGTCAAGTTTTATTCTTTTCTCAAGATTGGAAGCAACTGAGAGATAGACTTAGAGGAAACAAAGAGCAAAATGTCACATTCATTTATCTCATGATTAAATGGGAAAAGTGAATTCAGATATAAGGGTAAATTGGCATATTAATAATCCATCTCTGGCTCAGAAGGCATGGCTCAGTGGTTGAGCATCAACCTCTAAACCAGGAGGTCACAGTTTCATTCCTGGTCTGGAGTACATGCCTGGGCAGGGAGTTCAAGCCCCAGTGTGAGGTGTGCAGGAGGCAGCCAATCAATTACTTTCTCTCATCATTGATATTTATATATCTCTCTCCCTCTCCCTTCCTCTTAAAAAATAATCCATCTCTCTATTAGACTATCTCACCCCAATAATGGGAGATTGCACAGTCCCAGAGTGGACAGAGCAGATCTCTTTCTTCATCCCCTATGAATGAGACAGCAAATAGACTGGAATACATGCCTCCCTCCAGTGCAGACAAAATGGAAGTAAAAAAGTTGCCAAAAACATGATGTTGTTCAGTTAATTTATCATTAGAAAAGTTATTTCTCCTTCAATGATGAAGATAATTTGAGCTTTATTCTATTTTTCCCCCAAGGTGAGATGCCACAAAACTTTAGTATTACTATGGAATTAAAGACATCCTATACACTGGTAAATAATAGCATTCTAACATTCTGGGTAGTTTTCAGAGTCTTAGGATAGATTGTTTACTTAAAATGTTTTAATTATTATTTTGTTTTTTATGTGAGGTTAAGTAGGAATTGGCAATACCCTCAGAAAAGTAAAATTTAGCTCAGTGTTTGAACTATGAATTCAAACTTATTTTAACTTTGAATGTGTAATTAAAATGCTGTTAATTCCCTTTTACCGTCGACAATTAAAGGATGCACTTTCTTTTCTAAATCTCTTCTGAATTCATATATTTTCTTCTGCTTAACTTTCTAATGTTTCAATAGTTCCAGGGTGGGAGGAAGCTCACTGGGTAGGATCTAAAGCAAATCATTAATTATGATGCAATTGCATTGATAAAAATCTCAAGTATCAAATTTAGCATTTATTTTTACTTTTCTTCTTTATTGTATCAATTCAATTTACTTTGATCCCTCCATCTCCAACCTTAATTAGACTTATTACATCATCATAAGAAGCTGATGTCTTCCCATGACACGGTGTATACAGAATGCATAAGAAAGCCACAGAGATAAGATTTATTTTTCAGAGTCCACAGCGCTAACCATTGCACCATAGAAACTACTGGATTTCTGTTTCTCCTTTTCTGTTTTTCCCCTGTTTTCTCTTTTTCTGTTTGTTTACCTATAAACCTTTTTAACCTTTCTCTTATTTTTCTTTTTAGACATACAAATATAACTATTTACAGTATTTGTAGGGTGGTACAAATTTTAATGCTATTGATTTTGTAGTATGGCAACAAAATCACTATCTAGTATGTAATATCTTATATCTTAACTAGAGGCCCGGTGCACAAAATTTGTACACCGGGGGGGGGGGGGTCGCTCAGCCCAGCCTTCACCCTCTCTAATCTGGGACCCCTAGGGGGATATCTGATCCCTGTGGGATCAGGCCTAAACCGGCAGTCGGACATCCCTCTCATGATCTGGGACCGCTTGCTCCTAACCACTCACCTGCCTGCCTGCCTGATCCTCCCTAACCACTCTGCATGCTGGCTTGGTCACCCCTAACTGCTCTCCCCTGCCAGCCTGGTCGCCCCTAACTGCCTCTGCCTCGGCTCCCACCATGTGGCTTTGTCTGGAAGGGCATCCAGAAGATATCCAGAAGATGTCTGCTCTAATTAGCATATTACCCTTTTATTAGTATAGACTGTAGTTTTCAAGACTTTTATTTTTAACTGCAACTTTTATCATTTAGTTTAATTAAGAATTATCTGAAACACATTTTGAGACATCAGTTTTTTCAATATAAATATCCATTAAAAAATACACATGCTGGGTATTAGTGACATTCTTAAAGATGATTAAACTATTCTCTCTAGGACAGTTTAACAGTATTCTTACTGCATACACATTCAACCATCTGGTTTACCTAAAGTGAATTTAAAGGATGATGTCACCAGAATACCTCATCTCATTGAAAACACTGCACTGCATACACAAGAGTATTATTAGAAACATATGTTTGGATTAAAATTGCCTGCCATTTCATTCATTGTTAGCCAGATTCTATCAATGACAAAATTTCTGAGGAAGTTAACTGGCACTTGAATTCATTAAATTACTACTAAAAGGCACAACATCTTCAAACAAGTTTTGAATATCTGTTGCACCAATCAAAACACTTGATTTACTCTAAGGAGAATACCTTCCTCTTTTTAAAGAAAAAGGCCTATGTTTTATAATTGATATAGCATAACAAAGATTTAGAGAGTCTATGGCATAACAAAGATTTATATTCATTCACATTTAAAGTAAGGAAAATCAACATTTAATCTCACAGTAAAGTTATTGACCTATTTCCAAAGAGGTTTAATTTTTTTTTTTTTTTAATAGCCAGGCTTCAATGAGGAAATGCAAAAGACATATTATGAGGAACTATTTAAAATAAATAACCAGAACAAAGTATTATTTTGGGGTTGGCTTAGTGTTTTAGTGACTTCATTTTTAAAAGGAAGAGCTGTTTATAATAAACTACCCTTAAAGTACAAGAAAAATGATAACAATATTGTAATTTAAACAAAATATTAAGAACTTTTTAAAAAAGATATTTTTATTGATTTCAGAGAGAAAGGGAGAGGGAGAAAGAGATAGAAACCCTGAAGATTGGGCTTAAGTCAGCAGTCAGACATCCCTCTTGCAGTCTGGGACCCCTCTCTCCTTACCACCCTCCTGCAGCAGAGGCGGTAGAGGCTCCTGCTACCACTGCTGCTCTCACCAGCTGTGAGCCCCGCTTCTGGCTGAGCAGTGCTACCCCTGTGGGAGCACACTGACCACCAAGGGGCAGCTCCTGCATTGAGCGTCTGCCCCTGGTGGTCAGTGCATGTCATAGCGACCGGTTGTTCCGCTAGTCAGTCGATTTGCATATTAGGGTTTTATTATATAGGACTAGAGGCTCGATGCACAAAATTCATGCAAGGTTAGGCCTTCCTTCCCCCAGCTGCCGACACCAGCTTCCTTCTGGCTACCAGCACCCGGGCTTCACTCTGGCTGCCAGCAGCCGGCCCCACCCCCTATCCACACTCACCTTGGCCTGGTGCTACTCGCAACTGCCGCCACCCCCCCTTTCCCCTCAACTTATCGTCCTGCCAGCTGCTGGCCTGGGCCTCCCTCTGTGGAGTGATCATAGCACGATGGTGGGGCCCTCCGACCAATAGCATCACAACTGTCTTGGCTAGCCTGGCACCAGTACGTGTCATAGCATGGTCGTCTGGACAGCCGTTTTGCTGTTCAGCTGTTTGGTTGATTTGCATATTACACTTTTATTATTATAGACTAGTAGCCCTGCGCACAAATCCGTGTGCCAGTAGCTTGCCAGTAGCTTGCTGCTGCCCTCCAGTAGCTCTCTGCCTGCTGCCCCACCCTCCTGTAGCTCCCACAGCCCCTCCCCATAGCTTGCTGCCCTATCCCCTCCTGTAGCTCTCTGCCACCTACTTGTAGCTTGTTGCCACCCTCCTGTAGCACTCTGCCCACTGCCCCGCCCTCCTGTAGCTCCCTCCGCTCCCCCTCCCCTCCCCCCTTATAGCTTGCTGCCCTGCCCCCTCCTATAGCTCTCTGCTGCCTGCTTGTAGCTTGCTGCCCCACCCTCCTGCTGATCCGTGATCTGATTGTTACATGGTCGGTCATTACACTTCATGGCGTAATGACCATTTTCATATTACATCTATATTATATAGGACTAGAGGCCCGGTGCATGAAATTCGTGCATGGGGGTGTGTGTCCCTCAGGCCAGCCTGTACCCTCTCCAATCTGGGACCTCTTGAGGGATGTCCGACTGCCCGTTTAGGCCCGATCCTAAACGGGCAGTCGGACATCCCTCTCACAATCCAGGAGTGCTGGCTCCCAACTGCTCACCTGCTTGCCTTCCTGATTGCCCCTAACCACTTCTGCCTGCCAGCCTGATCACTCCCTAACCACTCCCCTGCCAGCCTGTTTGCCCCTAACTGCCCTCCCCTGCAGGCCTGGTCACCCCTAACTGCTCTCCCCTGCAGGCCTGGTCCCCCCCAACTGCCCTTCCCTGCAGGCCCAGTCACCCCCAACTGCCTTCCCTTGCAGGCCTGGTCCCTCCCAACTGCCCTCCCCTGTTAGCCATCTTGTGGCGGCCATCTTGTGTCCACATGGGGCCAGCCATCTTGTGTGTTGGAGTAATGGTCAATTTGCATATTACTCTTTTATTAGATAGGATTGCATTGCTATATTAATGTATTAATTGCTTTATTTCTTGTGAAAGCTAAAACTCTCAAAAGTTTATAAAACCAATATTTCAATGTAACATAACAAAATAAAAATATACCTTAAAGTCAATGAAACTAATAAAATATGTAAAAGATATAAATGTGCTAGAAATAATGTGGTCTCCTAAAAGCATATTATGGGCTTTGGTTTGTTGATATACCAGATTGCATATATAGAATGGTTTTGAACTTATCAAATATCATAAATTTAATATCATATTAAAATGTGTTTTATTTCATAGACTGGTGAGTATATCCATAAAGTCCAACAACTTCCATATTGCAATATTTTTAGGAGATAGATAGTATAGTGTGGGTTTTGAAAAAGAAAAGAAAAAAAAAAAAAACAGCCTGAGTTTTAATTTCAATATCTACACTAATTGTGTCACTCAGGGTGAATCATATAATCTCTTTGAGCCTGTTTTCACTTCTGTAAAATGGGGAAATTTTAAGGTACTATGTATATGATACATACTTATATGTTATTAGGACTCCCTAACAAATCTCCCAAAACTTAAGGATGTAAAACACATCTGTGGGCCCTGTAGGCTCAGAATTTAGACAAAGCACAGTGGGGATGGTTTGTTTGTATCTGCTCTGCAATGTCCTTGGTTTGAGCTGGGAAACTTGAAGTTGGAGGCTGGAACTACCTAAAGAAATCAACTCATACATCTAGAATTGATGCCAGCTGCCACCTGGAGGCCTCAGTACCTCTCCACATGAGCCTCTGCAAGTGAGGCTAGTATAGGCTTCCTCCCAGCATGGTGGGTTTTAAGCATGTGTCCCTACAGTGCCAAATGGAAGCTGCTGCATAGGGGCTTAGTCACAAGGAACAACAACAGCCTGTAATTATTGGAATGGAGAGTCTAGGTCAGTGGTTGGCAAACTCATTAGTCAACAGAGCGGCAAACCGCGGCTCGCGAGCTGCATGTGGCTCTTGAGCCGCAGTTTGCCAACCACTGTGTTAGGGAATCTACTCTCAGAAGGCATAAAATCATACTCTTTTGGTTAGAGTACCCATAAGTTTCTGCCCAGATACAATGAGCCTCACTTTTTGATGGGAAGGTTTTCCATTACGTTATAAGGACATGTAGAATGGGGTATATGTTTTGTGTGATCATATAGTGAAGAAAATACAATCTTCTATAGTTCTCAATATATAGAAGCCATTACCACTTTTATATGATACTAGAAGCCTGGTGTATGAAATCATGCACAGGTGGGGTCCCTTGGCCTGGCTGGCAATCAGGGTCAATTGGGGCCGTCTCGCCCAGTCCGGGGGAGGGACCGTGGGAGGTTGGCCAGATGGCATCCAATCCTGGCCATGGGGAGAGACCACGGGTGGTTGGCCAGCCACAGGAGGTTGGCTGTGGGAGCACACTGACCACCAGGGGCCAGCTCCTGTATTGAGTGTCAGTGTGCGTCATAGCGACTGGTCAACCAGTTGTTCGGTTGACTGGTCGTAATGGTTGCTTAGGCTTTTATATATATAGATGATATGGAATTATGAAAAAAGCAAGGATTTGGATCAAGACATTTTATCACTTAAAAATTCTTTGTTAAATCACTGAGTATCTCTGACAAATTGTTTTTTTTTTAAGTTTTAAAGTTTAGACTTTATCCTTTTTTTTCCTTTTTAATTTTTTTTTCTTTATTGATTAAGGTATTACATATGTGTCTTATCCCCCCATCTCCCCCACCCCTCTCTCACTCATGCCCTCACCCCCCAGGTGTCTGTGTCCATTGGTTAGGCTCATATGCATGCATACAAGTCCTTTGATTGATCTCTTCCCCTTACCCCCACCTTCCCCTACCTTCCCTCTAAGGATTGATGGTCTGCTTGATGCTTCTCTGTCTCTGGATATGTTTTTGTTCATCAATTTATGTTGTTCATTATATTCCATAAATGAGTGAGATCATGTGATATTTATCTTTCTCTGACTGGCTTATTTCACTTAGCATAATGCTCTCCAGTTCCATCCATGCTGTTGGAAATGGTAAGAATTCCTTCTTTTTCACAGCAGCATAGTATTCCATTTTGTAGATGTACCACAGTTTTTTAATCCACTCATCTCCTAATGGGCACTTAGGCTGTTTCCAAATCTTAGCTAAATACCTCAACATAATAAAAGCCTTATATGACAAACCTACAGCCAACATCATACTCAATGGGCAAAAAAACTAAAACCATTTCACCTAAGAACAGGAATGAGACAGGGATGCTCACTTTCACCACTCCTGTTCAACATAGTACTGGAAGTGCTAGCCATAGCAATTAGACAGGAAGAAGAAATAAAAGGTATCCAAATTGGAAAAGAAGATATAAAACTGTCATTCACAGATGACAAATTGTTAATCTATTAAATTAGTAGGATATACTTGTTTTGAAGGGTTATTTTAAGAATTAAAAAGATAATATGCAAAAGTACTGATTACATAATCAATAAATGCTCCCTAACTGTCTCTACTAAATTTTGGCTCTATAGATAATGGCCCTAAAATGCCTCAGCTGCTGCTAAATCACAGCTCCCAGCAGGCCAGAGCAGTTGTTAATGGAGCACAAGGATAAATTTCTGTTTAGAAACACACTTTGAGCAGTATGTTATGGACAAGGCAGAATATAACATCTTATATGGAAAAATCCAGTGTCACTAACAGGCTGGAGTAACAAATTGAATCACAGACTCATAGAATCTGTGATAGGGCAAACTCCTCATGTTACAAATAAGGGAATCAAAAGAGGTTATGTTGCTTGTTTAAGGTTATACTCTAAGAAACAAACCTGCCACTGAAGTTCGTGTCTGCTAACTTGTAAGTTCAAGTCTCTAAGACTCAACTATGCACATTTGGAACTTTCTTTATATATCCCCCCTCCCCCCACGAACGGAATCATGTGTTAATGACAATAGAGCATATTATTTGTGTGACTTTGAGGATGTGATTACAAGAGCTAATGAATGAGTATGTCTTATGATGGTTCTCCAAAATCTTTAATACAATGGAAGTATTTATTTCATTATAGGAAGCAAGCTGGAAACTTGTGAGGGCCCTGTCTAGAGTGCGCTGGATGTCCAAGGCTACTTGGCACGTGGGAATCCTAATCAGGGTGTTCAAGGTTACTTTGCATACGCAGGTGCAAGAAGCAAAGACACAGCTATCTTACTGTATGTACACTGTGCGAGTGTGCCCTTCTATAACCCAAAAGACTGAGGTCACTATTTGGCAAGAAGCCTCTTTTGTCTAGGTTAGTATTGAAGTATGTTACTGACCAGCAGGCAGCCAGCTCAGAGGCGGCTGCTTAGTGAGGCTGATCTCTAAGGATGGATCCTGAATAGCTCCTATGTTGGAGACTACTGCTACTTTGTAGGAACGATGTATGGTTACCTAGCTGGTGTACAGCTACTGTATGGGACTTTGCTTTGAAGAAGTGCTTTGTCTAATAGCTCCTGTTGTGACAATGACTACATGGCCACTGGCTCCTACAATAAAGACTCTCTTATATATCCATAACTTCTCATGGCATCTCTGTTGAATACCTGGCATTGAAGGAGGTCCAGTCCCTGGCAGAGGGGCTTGGAACCAACAAAACTGAAACTTAAAAATAGCTGATACCATTTCCAAACAAAGTTTTCCAAATGCACGTTTCTGTTTTTGAATTCTTATGACATTGTTTAATCAAAAACCCACGTGTGGTTAGATCAAGCATAGGTATATACTGGGCAAGTCAGTTTTCCCACTGTGGAATACAGTGTAGTAGCAAAGGACAAGAGATTAGAATCAAACTGTCTGGATTGGATCATGCTGTCAGCTTACTTCACTTTCCGGTGCTTCTGATAATAGTTTGTGATCATGAGAACTAAGTGGTAGATCAGTTTCCTGTTGCTGCAATAATTAATTACCACCAACTTAGTGACATAAAACAACACAAAGGTATTCTCTTATGGTTCTAGACTCACAAGTCCTAAATCAGTGTCACTAGGATAAAGCCAAGGTGTCAACAGGGTTGATTCTTTCTGGGGGCTCTGAGGGGAAAATCTGTGTGTGTTTTTTGTTTTGTTTTTTGTTGTTGTTTTACCTCAGTTTCTAGTGTCCACCTGCATCTTTCATCTAAGATACTTAATTGAATTGAATTTAATTTAAAATTCTACCCCCCCCCTTTTTTTTTGCCAGGGTAAGAAATAGTCACAGGTCCTGAAGATTAGAATATAGATAAATTGAGGAGCCATTATTCAGCCTAATGCAAATGAGTTAATGCATACAAAGTACTTTTTATCTTGCCTGGTTCTAAGTAAATGCTCACTAACAGTGACAGTATTGTGAAATATAGCCAAGTTATAGTTATGCACATAGATATCACATTTTCCCTCAAAGCCATACCATTGTGAGATATTTTATTCAAAGCATGTGGATGACAAAGGCAGGAATGGTCTTTGTCTCTGAGCCTCACCTAGTGGCATCCCTGGGATTCCAGGTTCATCCCAAATTTCTTTTCCTCACATGATCCTAAGAAGAGACCTCTGTGTTCCATGACAGTTATAAATCTTCTTTCATCCCTTTCCTGATTTTCACTCTTGGCATTTTCCTGTATCATTGACATGTTGGCACCATGCATCCATTCCACCCGCCATGAGTCCTCAGCCAGAGGTGAGATGCCAACTCTTTTCTCTTGCCATCACTCTGATGATTTGATCCCAGTTTTGAGTTCTTCTCCTCCCACAGATATCTATTTTTTCTTTGTTGTCTTTTTTTTAAACTAATATTGTACACTCTGATTAATTGACATCTAAATGTCTCTTATAACCTTCCCTCACAAGGCACTTCAAGCAAATTTCCTTGGCTAAATTGAAGGACATTACCATCAGCTGCCTCATTGACAGAGGTTTAAGATGAAACCTTTCTATTTGCCAAACACATGGTGAGTTCTCTGTTGAGCCAGGACATGTGTAATTATTAAAAACCTACATAGTATACATCAGACCTGTGTTGGTGAACATGAAAGCCACAATATCTGGCCAAAAAGTTTTTAATTAAGTGTGACAGATTAAAATAAAATAAGTAATTATAATTCAGTAGGGTATACCTGAAAATATGACATTCGAGGTGCTATTAGATGGGAACACATAGGAGAGGCAACTAACCCTAATTTGGAGAGTCTAGGGAGGGATCTTAAAGAAAATGTTCTGTAGGGTGAGACTTAAGGTATCAGTTCTCTTTAGACTAATGAAGTGCAAGCGAGGACCGGATTGGTGGCTGCAGGGAGAGTCCAGTGTTTAAAGAGGAAAAACGAGCCTATAGTACAGACTTGGCGAATTAGAGAGAGTAGGGCATATGTGAAGTTCTGAGCAAATTTATGAATGGCTGAAGCATTGGGGAAGACAGGAGAAGGGGAAGAGAGAAGACTGGGGAGCTCAGCCAGATCCTGAGAACCTTGGGAGTCCTTTAAGAAGTTTGGATTTTACATAAAGAGTAAAGAGCATCCCTTAAATAGAGTGCTATTTTAAGATTGGTGTTCAGCAAAATTATCCTTCCACACATATTGCAATGGATAAAGGGCATATGGCAAGATTGGAGATGGACTGAGTGAAGCAGTGTGGAGCCTATTATAGAAATACAATTGAGTCATGATGGTGGCCTCATCCTAAAATGGCCATTTTGAAAGAGTAAGTTTAAGAATTATTTAGGAGGTAAATGCCACAGTATGTGATGCTTGAATGCGGATGTTGGAGTGAATCAGAGAAAGGGAGGAGTTCCTGGTGCCTCTCAGAGATTCTTGATAGTTTCTAAGTTTAACTGTCAAAGTTTAGGGTCCATTTACAGTTTTTCTAAGAAGGCTCTTAATTCTTGTACTGAAAGAGTTTATAAACTAAAGTTTATTGTGTACTCATATATGGCTCTTCAATCAGGCCCTTGTTGCACCTTTACACTTTTAATGAAATCATTATTATTTAACAGTTTATTGGATTTGTTTCTCAAACCCTCCCATAGAATTAGATGGTGCTGATTCTCACAGGCCCCACAAATTAAGAAAAATAAATATATGGCTAAAAATTGGTCATAAAGTCTAGCTATTTAGGAGAGTAAGGCATTTTGGTGAAGCCCCTTGGAATCTTTTAGCTGAGAGATTCCTGGCAGTTTTCTTCTTCTATTTAAGAGGTGATGGTCTTGTTAGAGACAATGAGGCAACATTTTCCCACTCTGCTTCTTTCTTCAACTCTTTTCACAGTTGTTTTCTGGTGTGATTCCAGAATATTGTAAGGTGTTGAATTATGAGGAAATCCAAATAAGAAAAAAGCAGTGTAGAAGCTTTCATAACTAGGAGATGAGAGAAAATCTTTATTCAATGGATTATTTTCTCTCCCTTCTGAGGAATGACCTTATACTGTCAAATTGTATCAGACATGACCACAACACAATCATTAGGAATTCATCCCCTTGCAATGGAAATTGGTAAACTCTGTATGCCCACTGCTAATCTTTGCAAATAATGTGGGAGAAGTATAATTCTTGGGTTTCTAGAGTGTGACAGAATTCTTTAATTTTTCTTAAAGGATATAAACAGTTTGCACAGTTGTCTGCATTTTGAAACAGAGAAAACTAGGCAGGTCAATTTCAGAAAGATATGAAGCACTCTTTCCGCATGCCAATGTGTTTTTCATTGTATGCTATACAGAGGACCATGAAATTACTATTCTCAAATACTACAAAGCAAATCAAAATGAAAAAAAAAACACACACAATAAGCAATACATGAAACAATGAATAATCTTTTATTGCATTACAGGGAGGACTTTTAAAAGCACAAAACAATTAAAAGGAATCACAAAACACGGACATTTATGTCTCTTTGAAAATTTATATACACAAAATTAGTCAAATTGAATATATGTGAAAAATAAAATAATTTATATGATTAAGAATTATGGCAAATAGTTTACAATCTTAAAAAACAGAAACACACACACACACACACAAAGAAATCCTAAGGCAAAGTTTGGAAATAGCTCACTGAGAAATAGCAATAGCCTATAATTATACTCTGATAGATATATATATATATTTTTTGCTTGAGTTTATAAACTAAAGTTAATTAAAAGTGTAAAGGCGCAACAAGGGCCTGATTGAAGAGCCATATCTGAGTACACAATAAACTTTAGTTTATAAACTCCAGCAGTGATTTCCCCCTCTTCTGTAACAACAGGCCTTGACATTTATTTGTGGACTGCACCCCAAACCCTAATGGTGAAGCATGTGATCTGGGCTCAAGCCAATCTGTAGTTCAAGGCTGGGCATGTGACCTAAGGGGATCCATTCAGATCTTAGGTCTTTCTGTGGGCGTTTCCACTGAACTTAAACCTGAGAATACGAAAATTGGAGTGACTGCAGCCATCTTGTCACAGTGTGGAAAATAAAGAATACATATAGATGAAATAAGAGCAGAGCAAGTAAGCAAAGAAAGAGACTAGGACATGATGATATTGTTTGCACCAGAAAAGCAGCTGTGCCTACAAAGTAATTGCAACTGTTCTGCTGAGCAGTGTGATAATAATAATATTATCTCAGGTGAACAAGAGTATATAAGTTAATATGCTAACATGTTAATATATCTGGGTAATGTGATTACTGATGATTTTAATTTTCTTAATTATATTCTGTTATATAACTTAAAATTTCCTAAAATGACATGCATTATTTTTGTTTTTAAGTTTTGGTCTGTATGTATTACTTTTACAAACCATAAATATATACCTTTTAATGTGTTAAACAATTAGATACATTGTATGGACAACATGACTTAATTTATATGAATTCAATTAGACTTAACAAACATTAATTCTCAGGTGCTACCAGACTTAACCAAACTGTGAGGTTTGAGGACTGCTCAGTCTGCCCAAGACTACCGACATCAACTGAAAGTTTGGGGGGTAATCAAAACCACCCTCAACTTCAATAATATGCTAGGAAAGCTCACAGAACTCATTGAAAGCTTACATATTCATAGTTACAGATTATTACAGGGAAAGAATGCAGATAAAATTAGCCAAGGGAAGATGCGCGCCGTGCGGAGTCCATGAGGGTCCCACACAGGAAGCTTCTGTTGTCTCCCACTCGGGTTCTCTTTTGGCAGTGTCCACAGTTTTCACTGAGACGTCACTGACTGGATTCCCATGTAGGGGAGGTCAGTTATTCGGTGTATTCTCTGCCTGGACTGCCATAACAAACTACCATAGACCGGGTATTACCCACATCACCTCCCCAAAAACCTCATCTCCAAATGTCATTCCATTAAGAGCTAAGGCTTCAACAAATGTATTTTGTGGGGGACACAGACATTTAACCCATGAAACCTGGTCAACTGATAACATGTGACAAAAACAACCCTATTCCAATCCACAGGCTTGGTCTTTCTAGCATCGTCAGCTCCACACTGAGATCCATTGTGACCAGCCCCTCATCCTAAACAAAACAGATTGTTGCATAGAAGCTGAAGGTCCCCAGACCTCTTTGGGGGAAAGGCCAAATTCTTTATCATACAGGTGATATTAATTCATACACACATGTATGCATACTTACATACATACATATGGCTACCTTTTTAAATGGGTTTAACTTAATGAAGTGCACTAAATGGACAGCTTTATTCATTATTCTTTGCCCTTTGCTGTCTTCTGATATAGACTCCCCTTTCTCCCTGATGACAATATCTCTGGAAGATCCTGTAGCTGCATACAGTTCCTGTCCACTATAAAAAAACCAAAAACCTATCTGATCTTAAATAAGTTTTAAAGCTTTTTCTCTACTCTTCACATCGAATCTGTGGTCTGGTAACTGCAGTAGGCCTCATCTCTGCTAGTCTCCCCCCCACCTTCCTCACCCCCCTCCCCCAGCTCTTCCTCAATCCTTTTGGTATATTTCCAAGATAGGATTTCAATGTAACAAAGAATTAGAGCAATTGCTTTAATGGTTGGATGCTGCTGTAATCTGGTTGTCAGTGTACTCTGTCACGTCACACACAACAGGTCACGCTTTTTGACTGGTCTCTTTCCACTCTTGTCTTAATTTTGTACCCCTGTCCACAGTGCAGATCAAGCTTGCTGACCCACGATAACTCATGGCCCAAGGTAACTCATGCCTCCTGGTTCCTCAAAACGCTGCAGGGCTGCCGGCTTCCTGTGCTGTCTTCTCCCTTCACTTTGTCATTACGTTTACCAAGGCTGGCACCCTATTCTCTGACTTTCCCGAAAGAAGTGTGTACCAGTCTTTCTCTTCACAAAAACCCCCAAATCCTGGGGACTTGTGTCAGTTTTTCCTAAGATTTCTGTCATGCCCTATGTCATTGAGAGATTTGCTGCTTAGCAAGCATAATATACAGATAGTGAGAAAGATATTAGCCTTCCCCCTTATAGATAACTCATTTCTATGAACGATTCTTTTGGGTACCTCTCCTCACATGCTGGAAACACAGAACAAGGAAAGAGAGAGGACACAGCATTCTCTGCTCTTCTATTTTCTTTAAGCAATTTTCTCAATGAGTCTTCCAGTCATTTTTAACAGAGACTGAAAGTGGTAATGGTAGTTGATAGTTAAAGGAGCATTTTAATCATGTCTGTAAATTCTGTTTCCTGTGTTTGTAGCTTTCTTTGAAGGTGGGAGTAAAATATCACATTCTGTCTGCAACTTTGGAGATTTAGCCAGGAACTTCAAGTTGATAGGAAATGTCCCATTCAACACCCTACAACATATGCCATACATTACTAAACTCATTGCTGCCCACAAAAATTAAGGTGTATTGCCCTAACCGGTTTGGCTCTGCGGATAGACCATTGGCCTGCGAACTGAAGGGTTCCGGGTTCGATTCCTGTCAGGGGCATGTACCTTGGTTGCGGGCACATCCCCAGTAGGAGGTGTGCAGGAGGCAGCTGATCGATGTTTCCCTCTCATCGATGTTTCTAACTCTTTATCCCTCTCCCTTCCTCTCTGTAAAAAAATCAATAAAATACATTTAAAAAAATTAAGGTGTATTGAACTTAGAGAAACTTAGGGAAAACTTATTATTTCTGATTGATAGATCTTATTCCAATCTGGCATTTCCCAATTCTGGTTTAAAGAAGCAGTCCTCCAAAGGAGGGATCCTCAGAATCCCAGCGTATTAAAGATTCTGAGAAATGGTGATGATGCTCTGCACAAAACCACAATAAAATTCAGTGGATTAAAATAACACTAATTTATTCTTCAGCCTCTGTTTGTCACCTGGGCTTGGCTGGTCTCAGTGCGACTTGACTAGATGGTAGTGGTGACTGGCATCCTTCTTCTAAGTTAAGGACTGAGGCAGTGGGTGGCCCCGCTGTGGTGTCTTTCATTCTCCTGTGTCAGAGAGGTAACCAGAGGTGTGTGTCTCTTCTTCTCACAGCACTGGCGAACGTGCAAGTTAATAAGCATAACAATGTGTGGCCCCCTAAGGTCCAGGCTTGGCATTGCTACACTGTTACTTCTGCTCATTTGCCCTTGGTCAAAGGAAGTTATTTGACCAAGCCTGAAATCAAGGGGTGGTAAAACACACCCACAATGAGGTGAATGGCAAGTGTGTTGATATAATGAGGAGAAAAGAATCAGGACAATAATTCAATCTCAAAAAATGGACAGAAAAAATGGACTACTTATTGGATCCAAAAGAATTCTAATGGTTTACCTTAACAACCAGTACAGTTATTTCAAACAAGTTATTAAACACGCTTCAAACTTAGAATCAGAATCTATCTGTGCTACCCTTTATCTGGGTAACCATGGGTCGGACACTTTACTTCTCTCAAGTTGAACTTCTTCATATGCAAATCCTATATAATAAAGAGGTAATATGCAAATTGACCCTCATTGCATCAAGCCGTCACCAGATGGCTACGCCCACAGTGGAGGCAGGGTTCCCATAACAAGCCGTAACGAGCGATCAGCAGGGACCTGAGGCTGCATGGTGCCGGGCCAGAGTGGGGGACCTGAGGCTGTACCCCCTGCCCTAGCACTGGGCTGGGGGACCTCAGGCCTGGCACCAGGCCAGGGGAACTAAGGGTGTGCCGGGGGACCTGAGGCTGCACCTCCAACCCGGCAGGGCTTGATGGGGGACCTGAGGCTGCGCCCCCTGCACATGCCGGGCAGGGGATCTGAGGCCACACCCCCTGTCCTGGTGTCGGGCTAGGGGGACCTCAGGCCATGCCCCCCACCCCAGTGCTGGGCCAGGGACCTGAGGGTGTGCCAGGGGACCTGGGGATGTGCCCCCTGCTCAGTGGGGCTTGATGAGGGTGGGGCCGGCTGGGGCCGGATCTCGCCCAATGGAGGTGGGGCCAACTGGGTCTGGGTCTCGTGTGATTTGGAGGTGCACGTGGGTGGGCGGGGACTTGACTCTGGGTCCCATGGCATGCCCCAGACTCTGACAGGAGGAAGATTTTCATATACATTTTACTAATTTTCTTTCATCTCTGACACTTATATTATAGAGAAAGTGCAAATAGCAATATTAAAATATTTCCTCTAATTAATTCCCTTTTAGTGTGCATGAATTTTATGCACTGGGCCACTAGTGTAAAATAAAGAGCAAGACATTCCACTCCATGGAAAAGTGGTGATGAATAAAAGAGTTAATATGAATGGTGAAATAATTCTCATTTTTATTTATTGTATTGTTTATTTTTTACCAGCATCATCTGTATATTAAATTTCACAACTGCCATGTCTTTTATTTTTTAATATGTTTTTTATTGATTTTAGAGGGAGAGGAAGGGGAGAAGAGAGAGATAAAAACATTGATGAGAGAGAAACATCAACATTGAGCAGCTGTCTCATGCACACTCCCCACTGGGGATCCAGCCCACAACTTCGGCATGTGTACTGACCGTGAATCAAACCTGTAATCTCCTGGTGTATGGTTCAATGCTCAACTACTGAGCCACACAGGCCAGGCTGCTATGTCTTTTCTTTTTTTAAAAACTTAAATTCTTCATTGTTTAAAGTATTACATATGTCTCCTTCTACCTCACTGACCTCTCCCTGGCTGCTCCCCACCCCCCAGCACATGCCCTCACCCACTACTGTCTGTGTCCATTGGTTAGGCTTATATGAATGCATACAAGTCCTTTGGTTGATCTCTTACCCCCCTTCCAACCTCCCCTGCCTTCCCTCTGAAGTTTAATGGTCTGTTCGATGCTTCTCTGTCTCTGGATCTATTTTTGTTCATCAGTTTATGTTGTTCATTATATTCTACAAATGAGTGAGATCATGTGATACTTATCTTTCTCAAACTGGCTTATTTTGCTTAGCATAATGCTCTCCAGTTCCATCCATGCTGTTGCCAATGGTAAGAGTTCTTTCTTTTTTCTATAGCAGCATAGTATTCCATTGTGTAGATGTACCACAGTCTTCTAATCCACTCATCTGCTGATGGGCACTTAGGCTGTTCCCAATTCTTAGCTATTGTAAATTGTGTTGCTATGAACATAGGGGTGCATATATCCTTTCTGATCGGTGTTTCTAGTTTCTTGGGATAGGCCATGTCTTTTCTGAATCTATTTAATTCCCTTTCAGTTTTGGACAGTAGTTGTGAACCAAGTTGTGCATATTATTTTTTCCTTTTTTTGCTCCTTTTCAGACAGTTCCCTCTACCAGGAGTCCTCTCTCCCCTACACTAATTAAATCTTCCTCTCCTTCCTTTCTTAGTCAATCACCACTTCCTTGGCCAGACCATTGCCAGGACTTCCCATCTTAGTCATTTCACACATTATAAGTTCTCATAACCACTGTGTGCCTTCCTGATGTTACTGGACAGGGACAGGCAGGAGCGGGTCTGCCTCAGGCCAGCCAGTGGTGTGTGCATTGTTGACTCCATGCAGACAAGATTTCACAGCACGAGGCAGGTGATTTTGAGAGCACGTTTATTGAAGCTGGGGGCAGTGAAACAAGGATGGGCTTAGGATAGAAGAAGCAACAGGAGAGAGAGTAGGCGGGACTGCTCTGGCTCTTTGGAATTGTTATAGGAGAGAAATGAGCCAAGACCCAGCTGCTATTGGCTCACTGAAAAGTCAGAGAAAAGGGGCCTTGGAGACGGGTTCATGAACTTTGCTGCCTGCTGTTCCTCTGGTTGCAAGACCCATGGGGGCCCCCAGAGTTTTGTTTTGTTTTTTGTTTTTCTTAATATATTTTACTGATTTTTATAGAGGGGAAGGGAGAGGGATAGAGAGTTAGAAACATCGATGAGAGAGAAACATAGATCAGCTGCCTCCTGATTGAGCCTGCAACCAAGGTACATGACCTTGACTGGATTCAAACCCAGACTCCTTCTTCAGTCCTTGGGCTGACGCTCTATTTTTTTTTTAAAGTATGTGCCCCAGAGAAAGGCAGGGGTACACTCCTAGGAGGGTGCACGACATCATTTGCTTTGAGGGCTTTTATCCTTCTTCTGCGGGTGGGAATTCTAGGGGAGGTCTCAGGGGAGGAACTCAGCAGAATAGTCATCAGCTTTCCAGATGGGGTCTTTAACATGTTGATGTACTAATGTGAGCGCATAGAGGGACAGGCCATTTCTGGTCAGTTTCACTTCAAAGAATGTCACTAAAGTGGGACTGGACCCACGAGAGGCTACCCCAGGATGTCTAGAATATGTAAACTATTTGCTCCTGTGTGTCCTTGTTTAGGAAAGATAAGACATCGTGTTTATTATCTGGCTATAAATTGCTCCAGCAGTTTGTTCAGCTATCTGTCTCAGTTTCCCCATTCCTCTTACCAAGGAATTTTCCTAGCTTCTTACTAACCTGCCTCACTGACACATTTGTAGGGTAGGAAAATATTTTCCTTTACTTGACTTAGGTTCACTAGCTGGGACTCTAAATTAGACTATTCAAAGACAGAGTATTAAGAGAAAAACAGAGAGGTTTACCAACAAGTGCATCATGTATATATATACTGAGTGGCCAGATTATTATGATCTCTGAATGCATAATAATCTGGCCATTCAGTGTATATCCTATATCAGTGGTCGGCAAACTGTGGCTCGCAAGCCACATGTGGCTCTTTGGCCCCTTGAGTGTGGCTCGTCCACAAAATACCACGGCCTGGGTGAGTCTATTTTGAAGAAGTGGCGTTAGAAGAAGTTTAAGTTTAAAAAATTGACCTCTCAAAAGAAATTTCAATCATTGTACTGTTGATATTTGGCTCTGTTGACTAATGAGTTTGCCGATCACTGTCCTATATAATAAAAGGCTAATATGCAAATTGTCCCCCCAACCAGGAGTTCGACCAGCAGGCAGGCCAGCCAACTGTCCATGTCCCCTCTCCCTGGTCAGGCTGGCCGGATCCCACCCATGCACGAATTCATGCACCGGGCCTCTAATGTGTGTGTGTGTGTGTGTGTGTGTGTGTGTGTATATATATATATATATATATATATATATATATACACACACACTGAGTGGCCAAATTATTATGCATTCAGAGATCATAATAATCTGGCCACTCAGTGTATGTGTGCACTGAGAGCACTCAGGGGCGTGTAACCCAAAAGGTTGTTTAGAACTTAGACTTCTATACTAACCTCTGCTAATACAAAGGAAAAAGGGTCTTAGGCTTTTGGGAAGGAGAGTGACCAGGAAAAGTCACCCTCAAGGATATGTCTTTTTAAAAATTTATTTTAGAGAAAGGAAGAGGGAGAGAGAGGGAAACATTGATGTGAGAGAGAAATATCAATAAATTGCCTCTTCTAGGCACCCTGGCTGGAAATCAAATCCGAAACCTGGGTTTGTGCCCTGACTGGGAATCAAACTCACCACTTTTTGATGGACTGGACTGGAAAATGTTCCAACCAACTGAGCCACACCAGCCAGGGCAATGAGGTTTTCCTTAGTATAATTTATTATACAGATTTAAGTGAGTGGATGCAATACCTTCTTCAGTCATAAGAGTTGTTAAGAGTCTTCCTTTTCCTGATGTAGGAGAGGGAGACACAGTTTACTAATAGAAATTTCTCTTATAAATGGAAATTTCCTTTACAGAAGGAAAACTTGTGCCTTGTTTTTAGAGCCTTTCCTCTCCCTGCTGGTACTCCGGTCTTTAGTTCAAAGTATGCTAAATAGCATCTTTTGGGGTGACATATTCTGGTATCCTCCATATTAGTTGTTATAGTGGAAATATCATATTTTTGTGTGATCATTTGGTTACTGTCTTTTTTATTAACTTAACTAGTGGCCTGGTGCACAAAATTTGTGCATGGGGGGGTTCCCTCAGCTCAGCCTGCACCCTCTTCCCATCGAGGACCCCTTGGGGGATGTCCAGCCTCCGGTTTAGGCCCTATGCCACAGGGATTGGGCGTAAACTGGCCGTCAGACATCCCTCTCGCAATCTGGGACCACTGGCTCCTAACCACTCACCTGCCTGCCTGTCTGATCGCCCCTAACCCCACTGCCTGCCTGCCTGATCACCCCTAACTGCCCTCCCTTCTGGCCTGATCTTGCCCCCAACTGCCCTCCGCTGCTGACCTGATCTCGCCCCCAAATGCCCTCTCCTGCCAGCCTGATCACCCCTAATGGCCTCTGCCTCAGCCCCCACCACAATGGCTTTGTCCAGAAGAAGTCGGGTGTCCAGAAGATGACCGGTAGACCCGGTCTAATTAGCATATTACCCTTTTAGTAGTATAGATAGATTATATAGGATAGGATTGCTTCAATGCGGGGCGGGGGGGTTGCTTTTTCAGCAGGAGGAGATGCTCTTGGCAGACAAAAATACATAATCCCTATAGCTGGACTAATAGCCAGCCATATGCACTATACTGCCAAACTGGTCATTAAAAAATCGAACCGCTTTCTTACCTTACACCAAACAGCTGTTTCCCTTAAAACCTCTCCTCAGCCACCACCTTAGGTTCTGCCTTTGCAGTTCACCCAGATTAGGTTCTGATTGGTCGGTTTTTATGCCAGTCAGTGTCAAAAACTTCGCCCCCTAGGCAGCCATTGGCTCCTCACAGTTCACCCAGATTTGGTTCTGATTGGTTGGTTTCTATGCCAGTCATTTTCTCCGGGCCTATCAATGGACCTGATCAGAGAGGCAGGGCTGATCAGCAGCCCCAGCAGAGGCCCAAGAGAAAGAGAGGTGCAGCTGCTGGCTAGGCCAGGAGAGAAAGAGGGAGGCATGGCTGATCTACAGCTGCCACGGAGGCTACAGATCAGACCCTGCTTCTCTCTCCAGACCTCTCTCTGGGCCTGATCCTCAACTTCCTCGGCAGTCAGTGCTGGGTCGGGGTGCCTGCAGCAGTGGCAGTCAGTTGACTTCCGGTGGGTCAAACCTTCAGTTGTTTTGGATGTTATGGACCCTGGGTTTTTATATATTAGGATTATAGGCTCCAAGAAGACAGGAAATATGCTGTATTTAATTACTGTGATATCACTACACCTTGCAAAGCACCTCCCCTAAATTCAAGAAATATGTTTATTGGAATATTTTGACTTATTTCCTATATTGTAGGATAAAAATGGTTTATATCTGGGATTATATTATGCTAACACAAAAAAACATTAAAGGTAATGTCTTGTATAGATATACATTTGTAGTCAAAATTATTCTTTTTTCTTAGAATATGATTTCTTTTTTAAAATCAAGTTTTCTCTTAAATTATGCCTCTCAATAAGGAGGGTATACCTTTGTCTATAACCTCCCTTTTATCATTCTTTCTCATAACTCTGTTCTTTTATCTTAAAAATACCTTACTCTAACCACATTGAGTGCTAAGCTAGCCTGATTCAAATGCTCAGAGAACCTAAAATTTGGTAAAACCTAAGGGCTAAACAAACTAAAAAAAACACTGACTTACATGAATGGATGAAGTCTTTACCATCTAAAATTCCTGTTATAATTAGTTTCAGAAGAACAATCCATGTTATGTCTATTTCCATTCATTTTCTCATCTGTGACAGGGGAATGAGTCATTAGAATTTTAATGTCTGTGTTACATGCCAGCAGTGATCTGTTAGGCATTAGCTGCTTAAATATTCTGAATTCTGACTGGCTAAATCCATTCTACCTTTTATTATAAGAGAATAGGAATAGGCTGCTAATCAAACAAGAAACCATGGAAAAGGTCAAATGAGTACACAATTATCTGTCTAGCATTAAATGGTGACAGAATTAGAAGGCTTTCCTTTTTGACTAAGATTGAAATTGGGACATAGAGTGTCACCACATGAATCCTCTAGATCAGTGGTTCTCAACCTTTCTAATGCAATGACCCTTTAATACAGTTCCTCATGTTGTGGTGACCCCCAACCATAAAATTATTTTCATTGCTACTTCATAACTGTAATTTTGCTACTGTTAATGAATCGTAATGTAAATATCTCTATTTTCCGACGGCCTTAGGCTCTACAGCAGCGGTTCTCAACCTGTGGGTCACCTAGGACCATCGGAAAACACAGATATTTACATTACGATTCATTAACAGTAGCAAAATTACATTTATGAAGTAGCAACAAAAATAATTTTATGGTTGGGGGTCACCACAACATGAGGAACTGTATTAAAGGGTCGCAGCATTAGAAAGGTTGAGAACCACTGTTAGATTGACAGTGAATGTGGTTAGAGTAAGAATGATAAAGAATTAAGTATTTTTAAATATTTTTTTGCGTATTAAAATTCTAAAAGAATGTGGATTTTAGCCACAGGATACAATTCTAATAATGAAACAGTGGTTCAAATAATAATAGGGTGGTAATAGGATGCTGTTCTGAATCCATCTGAATGTAAATTTTTTGGGCTAAATATTTTTAACAGAGCCCACATTCTCTTCTTGAAGTAATTCATGTTTTACTAAGATATTATAACTTTCCACCTGATCTTATGCTTGTATTTTAAATTTAAAAAATAACTGTTTTGAGTTTGAAACTTGCTATTCTTAGAACAGAACTTGTCTCTATTTTATAATACTCAGTTCTTTTTCTTTTCCCAGAAAGCCTGCCAAATAATACTCCTTCAGATTTCTAATTTATCATGTATTTAAATAGAGTCAAATAAATCATCCTACAAAATGTGTTTCCTCTACTATGCATTGGCTCAAATTTGCTTTTAACATCTTTCTCATTATTAAAAAAAAAAAAAAAATCACACCAATAGGTCTCTGCCACATTTCAGGGCTGAAATCTATGCATCAGCCACCAACTTAGATTATTTTTATAAGACACTCATCTTATTTGTGGACTATTCGGGATGATTGCTTTAGCTTTCGCTGCCTCCTGCAGATTCCCTTTGCCAGTGGTATGCACTGCATGTCAGAAGAATCATTGTGGAAAACAGGAGAGGGGATAACTGCAGAGTGAGGCTAATCTAATGACTACATGAAGTAGGCAGTGTTATGCCTATGGTTCAGTCTCCTCTGTCCCTTTATTTTGCAAAGTGTGGACTTTGGCAATTAAATTTATTTATTCCTTTGCTGGTATTGAGGTCTCTACAAGGTCATCTGAAGAGTTCTTTGTTTTATATGGATAACAACTCTAAAGCACTTGACCATTTATCATAAGTTGCATTATTTGGCCCACCAATTGCTTTGTTAGCTAGCAGGCTTAGAGAAAGGGTTTTTTGATCATTGGTATTGTAGGCATGCAGTCTGTAAGAGAAAGAGAAAATTTTGCAAGTTCAGAAGCAAAATAGAAGTACAAGATAAATTATTGTTACTCTCATGACAAAAGTAAAGCGCTAAACTAGCTGATACAGAAGAAAATCAGAACATGGTGCTTAGGGACAGAATTTTATATTTCATGGAAGTGAGAGGTAGACAACAAAATCTTATGTGCAAACTAATAGAAAAATAGAGAAAGCCCAGAAAATAGAAGTCACTATTAAAGTATGTGATTTATAGGTCTGCCAGAGGGAACTCTAAGAGTCCTCATTTCAGTAAAATTATTTGAAAAATCTATTCAAAGATGTGCAATGTAGAGGGCAAGGGAATAGTAGAATAAAATTGATAGAATCCTTCACCTTCATCTGCTCAACACATGACTTAAAGACTCAGTAAAAGTGCAGTTGGCAATATTTTAAGTCTATGATATATAAGGCAGCCGTGTCATTGTCATGAATCCCCATTAAAGCTGACTAAAATTCACAGTCAGGTTAGACAAGTTCCGTTTGTCCAATATTTATGCATATTGATTATAACACTCTTTTTGTCATTGCGGAAGGGAAAAACAATTAAACTTGGAGAATGCCCTGGACATGGGATTTTATGTTTACCTATTTAATTTTTTTTTATTATGCCTCTTCTACATTGTTTTAATTTTGAACTAGAAAGTGAAAAGGTCAAATAAAGGAATGCTTTGTGGGTATGTAGCCTACCAAAACATGTGAGAGGATGAAAAACATAAATTAACATGGGCAATATATGTGATGTGGTGATGGAATGTGGCTCAAATGTGGCAACACATCACCAGATACCTGATAATTACAAATACCCATTTTTGTGTGCTATATTTCAGCCCTGCTGTGTCTGAAACACACATAAGAGCATCGTACGTGGATGCCCATAGTTGGAGGAGCCACGTATGATGTCATTTTTGTCAACTGCATCTCTTTAATAATATTAAATGTATGAGTTCAGTAACAGTGATGTAAGAATAAGAACTGATCACAAAAATATATGATTTCTATGATTTTTGCACTTTTAAAGGGCTCTTAGGGCTAGCTGAAAAAGCAGTGTATAAAAAGCATTGAGTACCTGCTATGCTCTAGGCACTGTGCCAGGTGAAGGAGTGGGACACAAATCAATAAAAAGAACCAGTTAAGACTCTTCAGCAACAGACTATTTTGATTAAGAAAGAAAATCTGAAATAATAAAAAGGAACAATTTGATACTGAGGGAATGCGGCCTAAGTGCTTAGAATATGTTGACCATCATTAAATGTTAAATGGAATTCATTCATTTATTCATTCATTCATTATTTCATTCATTCATTTTAAGAGTGAAGATACCACTGAATGAAGACATAAGTGCATGCCTCCTTACTTCAGCCTCTCTTGACACTGCCATGCCCTCCTAAATATTGGAACATGGGAAGTAAGAATGGAAGGAGGGAGATGTTGCCTAGGGGTTGGTAAGCATGACCTTTGATAATATTTTTGAATATGTTAATGTAGAAAAATAAAGAATAGAGATGTAGGGGAAGAAAAATAATTTTCTTCTATCCTTCTGAGTTATTGGCTGAGACCACCTATAATAAAAAAATGATTAACAAGAGAAAAACAAACACAGCTATTAACATGCATGCCTCATGTATACATGAACGATACCCACAAAAAAGGGAATAACTTTCTGAGGAGGCTTTGAACTCAGGCTTAAATACTACCTTCAGCTAAAGATAATAGAAAGACAAGTGTGCTTGGGGGCCTAAGAGTGTGGTGTGGAGGAAAGGCCAGTTATGGGGAGGTTAACAGGAAAAGCTCAGTGGACAAGGATAAGGTTTGTTATGCAGATTTAAGTTAGTGCCTTCTCTATTGATAAGATTCCCTTGTGATTTAAAGTCATCTTTCTCTTCCAGGCATGGAGATGGAGACATTCTTACAAATAAAGATTACATTTATAAATGTAAATTTCCCTTTCAAAAGAATAACTTCTCCTTGCTTATGACTGTGCTGCTTCTGTGTCTGCTGTTTCTCAAAGCAATCAGCTCAAAATAATGCTTATGCCAAAGAGGCATATTTTGGGGTGGCATATTCTGTTATCATTCAAACAATATAAGAATAACTTGATTACACAACTATATAGGTCAATATAACCTAGAAAAAAATTTTAAGTTTTAATTACATTGATTTTAGGTAATTTTCAAAATATGCAAGAAAGGTGTGCAAAAGTATCAGGCAGTTAACTAATGGAAGTAATTTTGCTGCTCAATTTTACGTTTATAATTAGCCTTTTGAAAAATCTAAGTGTTTTTTTCTTAAATAGAGTCCCCCAAATCATATGAGTTTTTGGCTCCATAAAATGTTTATCTACCCCTGGTAAATATTTATCAATACTAGTTTTTAAAATATTTTTTGGTTAAATAAACATGAACTTTTAGTCACTTAACCAGAAATAGGTTTCAATTGTATTTTTGGCATAGTTTTCTATAAAGCTCATAATAATGAGCCTGTAAGTATTAATTAGCTCACAAATGACAAAAGAGGCCATGGAAGGTGGCAGGGAAGTTAGTTGCTGGGATTAGTAGATAGATAGAGGGAGAAAAACCATAAATAGTGGGAGTGTTATGAATACCACATGATTAATAAGAATAAATATAAAACTTGCCACATTTTCTCCCAGGCCAGTGGGCTCAGTTGGTTGGGTGTCATCCCATATACAGGCCCGGGTTGTGGGTTCAATCTACAGTAGGGGGTGTGCAGAAGGTAGCTGATCAATGTTCTGCTCTCACATAGGTATTTCTCCCTGTATCTCTCCCTCTTCTTTCCTCTTTCTCTCAAAATCAATTTTTTAAATCTAAAAAGAAACTTGTAAAATTTTGCATAAAAATTCTTAGTATAAGAAAAATAAATTAATATATATCTTAATATATAAAAACCCAGAGTCTGTAACATCCAAAATGACCGAAGGCTCAACCGAATGCCAGGCTGCGCACACGGCAGGCTCCAGTGGGCAGGGACTGGCGAGCGGGCTGAACTGCTGACCTCTCAGGGAGAGAGAGAGGCGGGGCTGATCAGTGGCTATCATGGCTGCTGGCAAGACCCAGAGAGAGAGAGAGAGAAGCAGGGTCTGATCCGCAGCCTCAAGGTTGCGGATCAGACCCTGCTTCTCTCTCTCTGGCCCTCACCAGCAGCCCCACCTCTCTCTGTCTGAGACATCAGCAGTTCAGCCCGCTTGCCAGCAGCCTGTACTGAACTGCCCCACCTCTCTGATCAGGCCCAGAGATGCTGACTGGCATAGAAACTGACCAATCAGAACCAAATCTGGGTGAACTGTGAAGGCAGAACCTAAAGTGGGGGCTGAGGAAGGGTTTTAAGGGCAACAGCTATTTGGTGTAATGTGTAAGAAAGCAATTCAATTTTTTAATGACTGGTTTGGCAGTATAGTGCATATGGCTGGCTATCAGTCCAGATATAGGGATTATGTATTTTTTGTCTGCCAAGAGCATCCTCTCCTGCTGAAAAAGGCTTTCCCCCACCCCATTTAAGCAATCCTATCCTATATAATCTAGCTATACTACTAAAAGGGTAATATGCTAATTAGACCGGGTCTACCCGCCATCTTCCAGACGTCCGATTTCCTTCCGGACAAAGCCATGGTTGTGGGGGCCAATGCAGAGGCAGTTAAGAGTGATCAGGAAGGAAGGCAGGTGAGTGTTTAGGAGCCAGTGGTCCCAGATTGCAAGAGGGATGTCCGACTACCGGTTTAGGCCCGATCCTTAAGATAGTTGGACATCCTCCAAGGGGTCCCCGATTAGAGAGGGTGCAGGCTGGGCTGAGGGAACCCACCCGTGCACAAATTTCGTGCACTGGGCCACTAGTATAATATAATTATTTGAAGTCTTTTACACATCTCAATTGAAAATTTGACTTTTATATTTTTTTCTTTTTTTTTAAATATATTTTATTGATTTTTTATAGAGAGGAAGGGAGAGGGATAGAGAGTTAGAAACATCGATGAGAGAGACACCAATTCAGCTGCCTCCTGCACACCCCCTACTGGGGATGTGCCCGCAACCAAGGTACATGCCCTTGACCAAAATCGAACCTGGGACCTTTCAGTCCGCAGGCTGACGCTCTATCCACTGAGCCAAACTGGTTAGGGCTATATTTTTTTCATAATATGGGTTCATTGATACTCAAAATTCAGTGCCTTTGAAATAGCTCAGGAGATTTGTTAATGGAAGTTCTCCCATACTCCTAATACTTTTCCAATGCAATATTTTAAAAATAAAAATTCTGGAAGAATTGTTCAATAATTATTTTTCCCTAGATAGAGCATGGTGGCTATGAGTACATCTACACTAATAAAATAGAAAGATGCAAATTGACCATACATCCATGACACCCACCAGCCATACTCATCAGGAGTGAGTATGCAAATTAACCCGATAAAGATGGCGGGTTAATTTGTATACGCAGATGCCCAGTGGCCTGGGTCCCGGGAACATCCTCAGGACCCAGGCCACTCAGAGCCTGTAGGCCCGCGCGTAGGCCTTGAGCAGCCGGGTCCCAGAACTCCCCTGGCCACTCCTGGCCTATGGGCCTTGGCGCCGAGGTGGCGGGGTGGCAGAGGCTTGAGCAGGGCCAAGAGGACCAAGCCGTGGCAGAGGCTTGAGCAGAGCTGGGGGGGGCCCTGCCCAAGCTGCAGCGGAGGCTTGAACAGAGCTGGGGGGGGCCCTACCCAAGCTGCAGCGGAGGCTTGAACAGAGCTGGGGGGGGGGGGGGCCCTGCCCAAGCTGCAGTGGAGGCTTGAACAGAGCTGGGGGGGGGGGCCCTACCCAAGCTGCAGCAGAGGCTTGAACAGAGCTGGGGGGGCGGGCCCTGCCCAAGCTGCAGCGGAGGCTTGAGCAGGGCCAGAATGGAGCCGGGGGGCCCTGCCCAAGCAGAGGTTTGAGCAGCACTGGGGGGCCCTGCCCAAGCCACGGTGGAGGCTCGCCACGGCTTGGGCAAGCCCGGAGATGGGGGGGTGGGTTCCAGTTTGGCTCAGTGGATAATGCCTCAGCCTGCCGACCGCAAGGTCTGGGTTCAATTCTGATCAAGGGCATGTACCTAGGTTACAGGCTCCTCCCTGGCTGGGGCCCAGGTCAGGGCTCATGCAGGAGGCAACCAATCAAAGTGTCCCTCTCACATTGATGTTTCTCTCTGTCTTTCCCTCTCTCTTCCACACTCTCTAAAAATCAATGGAAACATATCCTCAGGTGAGGATTAAAAATAAAAGAAAGAAAGGAATGTCATATCCTATGAAAGACACATCTTGAAAATGCCTAAAGAAAGTTGTCATTTTTTCATGGTGAAAGGACTGGAGTCCATGTTGATGAAAACACCTTGGTGGCTGTGGTGGCTGGCAGTGGCTGCAGCAGCGGGGTGATGGGGCTGGTGCCTTCCCCTGATCAGCCCGGTCGCCTTCCGCAGAGGGAGCGGGCCAAAGCCTTCAGTAGGACATCTCCTGAGGGCTCCCAGTCTGTGAGAGGAGGCAGGCTGGGCTGAGGAACCCCCCCCTCCCCAGTGCATGATTTTCATGCACCGGGCCCCTAGTCCTATATAATAAAAACCTAATATGCTAAGTGTCAGATTATCTGGTCGACCATTCAACCAATCAAAGCATAATATACTAATGATATGCTAAGGCTGCTCAACTGCTCACTATGACAATCACTGACCACCACGGGGCAGACACTCGGACTAGTAGGTTAGCTTGCTGCTGAGGTTTGGCTGATTGGGACTGAGCAAGACAGGCCAGACATGCCCTGGAGCCCTCCCACTGTCCCTTCCCAGCTGGCCAACCTCCCATGTCCCTCCTTGGCCCCGATCGTGCACTGGTGAGGTCCCTCAGCCTGGCCTGCACCCTCTCACAATCCAGGACCCCTTGGGGGATGTCAGAGAGCTGGTTTTGGCCCAATCCCGCAGGCCAGGCCAAGGGACCCCACTGGTGCATGAATTCGTGCACCGGGCCAAGTTTTAATATATTGGTAAACATGCCAGACTCTAAAATGAGACTAATATAATTTCAAGGTGCTAATCTTTTTATTTGCATTTTCAAATACTCAATTCTTTTTTTAAAAAAAAATACATATTTTTTATTTATTTCAAGAGGAAGGGAGAGGGAGAGAGAGATAGAAACATCAATGATGAGAGAGAACCATCCATCGTCTGCCTCCCGCTTGGCCCGCAATGGAGATCGAACACGCAACCCGGGCATGGCATGAGCCCTGACTGGGAATCGAACAGTGACCTCCTGGTTTATAGATTGATACTCAACCACTGAGCCACACCAGCTGGGCTAAATTCTTGATTAATGTGATATTTGGGGAAATGAATCTACATTTCCAATGTGATTCTGTCACCTGGCAGTACCTCCCTATAATCTTCTATCCTTCAATCCCACTTCTTCAAAGAAGACTTCCTGAATAACCATTTTTAACCCTCTCTCATCTGAAATCCTATATTACTTTTTGTGTTACAAATACCCTTTATAAAATATTCCACACAGGTATCTAAATTCTTCATTTTTTTCAAATCTAATCTCCCCAATTAGCTTTTAATCTCTATGAAGACAGGATCTGTGTCTTTTGACTTCTTGATACTGCTCACAGTAATATATAAGTAATTAAGACTTTATGTAATTGAGTTCATTTTAATTTGATTTAGATTTCAATGAATTTTTTCCAATTAAATGATATGAGACTTTTATCCAGTAAAAAATATGAAATTATTACTAATTTCAGCCTTTTTCACTTATCCAAAGATGAGCTTAAGTTATATTTTGCAATCTTGAGGTACATTTCATGTGCTCTTTAATCACTTTTCTAGTCATTTTTTACAAATTCTAGCCATAAAATATAACATGCAAATGCTAGCTTAGACTTACTACAAATCCTTGTTCTAAGATACCATGTATTTATATAGTAATGCAAAACATATCAATAGACATAGGAGAAAGGACATATTGACAAAATTTAAAATGCATCATTCAAGAAAGAGATGATGATGCATCAGGCCAAGTTCCAGTCCTGGACAATAAATTTAATTCATGCATAGAAAGGGTCTGATTACTGGTGCCCTGCCTCATCCACCCCCAATTTGACTACTCTTTTCAAACATTTAAAATATATATATACAGTGACCCCTGAACAATGCCACTGGTGTGGCTCAGTGGTTGAGTACAATCGAAAACCCACATATAACTTTTGACTCTTCCCAAACTTGTCTTTGGGGATCTGAGTGGGATTGGTTCCATGAACTCCTGCAAATACCAAAATCCACAGATGCTTCAGTTCCCTATATAAAATAACAACGGCAGTTTCCCAATCATGAATCGAAATATTACAGGTATTTATTGAAAAAAACACACTGCGCATAAGTGGACCTGCACAATTCAAAATTGTGTTGTCCAAAGATCAAATGTTTATTTGAACTGTTCAAGGTTTATGTAACCAGTTTGTTGAGCTTTCTAAATTCAATTTCCTAAAAAACATAAAGCTAATTTTATTTTTCTCCAATCAATTCTATAACAAATTTCCATTTCTGGTTCTTTAAATGATATCTGAGAGAGTCCTAGCTAGTTTGGCTCAATGGATAGAGCATAGGCCCTTGGACTGAAGGGTATTGGGTTCGATTCCCATCAAGGACATGTACCTAGGTTGTAGGGGGATGTCAGAGAGCTGACTCTATCCCCAGCCCCAATCAGGGTGTGTGCAGAAGTCAACCAATTGATGTATCTCTCTCACATGGAAGTTACTCTCTTTGTCACTCCCCCTCCCTTCCACTCTGTCTAAAAATCAATGGGGAAAAAAATACCTCAGGTGAGGATTAACAACAACAAAAAAGTGTGTATATATATATCTCAGTCTTGATCACTTATGAAAACCAGTCGAGTTCAAAAATTGAACCTCAAACTCTATTTAAATTTCATGTCCTCACCTAATTAGAGCAGACCAGATTCAGGCTCTATGACCTAGAGGGAGCACTGACTGGGATAGTCTGGTTCTGGGAAATATCCTCCACCCCTCTCTTCTAGGTCCAAAATTTTCTGTCAGGAATTAGGGGTAAAGCTTAAGGAACAAAACCAGTCATTATTTAAGTGGGAAGTGATGAGCTCAGCTGGTGTGGCTCAATGTTTGAGCATGGACCCATGAACCAAGAGCTCACTGGTTTGATTCCTGGTCAGGGCACATGCCCGAGTTGTGGGCTAGATCCCCAATAGGGAGCATGCAGGAGGGAGCTAATTGATAATGCTTTTCTCACATCAGTGTTTCTATCTCTCTATCCCTCTCCCTTCCTCTCTCTCTAAAAAATAAATAAATAAATAAATTAATTAATTAAAACATATATTTAAGTGGGAAGTGATGAATTTCCCTGTTATTGGCTAGAGCTTCTCTGAACAGATGTCAGTTGTTGAATAGTGGCCCCCAAAAGATATCAAGTCCTAAGCTCCTGATACCCTCAAATATGACCATATTTAGAAATAGTGTTTTTAAAGATGTAATTAATTTAAGGATCTCAAGATGACATCATCCTGCATTTACAGTAGTCTCTCAATCCAATCACAGTTGTTCTCGTAAAAGAAAGTAGCCCACTGGTGTGGCTCAGTGGTTGAGTATCAACCTATGAACCAAGTCATGATTCAATTCCCAGTCAGGGCATGTGGGCTTGATTCCCAGTGTGGGGCTTGCTGGAGACAGCCGGTCAATAATTTTCTCTCATCACTGATGTTTCTATCTCTTTCTCTTCCTTCATCTTTGAAATCAATAAAAATATATTTAAAACAAAAAGAAAGAAAAGGAGAAAACACAGAGCCATACAGAGAAAAAGGCCATGTAAAGATGGAAAGAGAGATTGGAGTTTTGTATCTACATGTCAAGGAAAATCAAGAATTCTGGAAGCCACCAGAAAGTAGAAATAAATTCTCCCTCAGATCCTGGAGAAGGAATCCACACTTCAACCAACTTGACTTTGGACTTCTGGACTCTTGAACTGAGTGGTAATTAATTTCTGTTGATTTAAGACAGCTAGTTTGTGGTAATTTGTTATGGAAGCTTTATAAAAAAATACAGACTCATCCTTGTTGCTTCTTTGTGGCAGACATCCAAATATTCTATTGGGTTGCATATGTGACCTCATAAGAAATTCTTAGGGAGTCTCCCCACTATAATTTCCCTGAAATTGAAGGTCAAACTTAAGTTCAACTTTTCCCTCTTCCTCTTAACCCCTGTAGCAGCCAGTGAATCCAAAAATTTGTGCTGCTGTCTTCCTCTTACCTTGAGGTCAGTCTTCCTATATGGTGCACTGGAAAGATAGTTCAGAAATTCCATTCTATTCCCCTTAACTCCAAGAGCTTACAGTTTTTACAAGAAAAACAACCCAATGTACATTTCTCTCTTGCTCCACACTGTAGAGGCAGACAAGTTTAACCTTGGGTAGTTAGTATGTCTTTGTCTTCAACTTTGGACACCAGTCACTGATTCTTGGGCATTGGGAGGCATTTTACTCAGTCCAGTTACATGTGCTTAGCATGATATCCCTACACTAGTTGCTGTTAAGTTTGTGGATTTGGATCTATAATGTGAAAACGTAATTTGCAAGGTTTGCTTTCACTATGTATTTAATGTCCACCTTAACTCTTCAATTTACTTTTGTAAAATGATAGATTGAAATAACATCAAACTAACATGTTCAGTCATTTGGTCGTCCCTCACTAACCCCCCTGTGGGCCTGGTCGTAGGTAGCCATCTTGTGAGGGCATGAGGGTTAATTTGCATATTACCTCTTTATTATATAGGATGATTATACAGATAGAGTCTTAAGCATCTGAGACTCTATTTCATGAAATCTTGTGTAGTGTGCCTAAGAGTGTATATGATGAACTTCAGATTTTTTTCTAATAAATATTTTTCTTATGAGTTATATTTAAATTAAAGATGGGGCATTCTATAGCTTTTGTTAAAAAAGTGATGTGTAGGTAGATATACATATCTATTATCTTCATTTTTGGGTGGTAAAGCATGCATTACAAAATATTTGCTATAAAAAGAGAAACTTGGTTTGATAGCACTGATGTGTGCCCACTGCTAAAGATGATAAAATCCCAAAGGTCATCAGAATTCCAGATTACATGTACATGTACATCTATGGATTGTCACCTATTCCTTGATGTATATATCTTCTATTTCCTTTACCATGTCATTGTCCCAAGACTATGATATTTTTTTCTGTCAATATTGGCTTTATATATTTAGGCGCTCCTATATTGGGTGCATAAATGATTACAAGTGTTATATCCTCTCCTTGGATTGATCCCTTTATCATTTTGAAATATCATTTTCTTGTCTCTTGTTATAGCCTTGGTTTTAAAGTTTATTTTGTCTGATAGAAGTTTGGTACCCCAACGTTTTTCCATTTCCATGAAATATCTTTTTTCATCCTTTTAGTTTCAAACTGTGTGTGTCTTTTTATCTGAAGTGGGTCTCTTTTTTTAATCCATTCACATTTAAAGTAATTATTGGTAGGTATGTAGTTATTGCCATTTTATTAATCATATTTATGTTCTCCTCCCCTCTTCTTTTTCTAAAAGACATCCCTTTAACATTTCTTGTAATATTCCTTAGGTGGTGATAAACTCCTTAAGCTTTTTTTAAATATATGCTAATGTATATTGATTTCAGAGAGGAAGGGAGATGGAGAAAGAGATAGAAACATCAGTGATGAGAGAGAATCATTGATCAGCTGTCTCCTGCATGCCTCCACTGGGGATGGAGGCTGCAACTCAGGCATGTGCCCTGACCGGGAATCAAACCATGACCTCCTGGTTCATAGGTCAATGTTCAACCACTGAGCCACACCAACTGGGCTCCTTAAGCTTTTTCTTATCTGGAAAACTATCTCTCCATCAATTCTAAATTATAGCTTTATTGGGTAAAGTAGTCTGGGTTGTAGGTCCTTGCTTTTCATCACTTTGAATATTTACTGCCAATCTCTCTGGCCTGCAAAGTTTCTGTTGAGAAATCAGTTGATAGTCTTATGGAAGCTCCATTGTGGACATATAACTGCTTTTCTCTTGATGCTTCTAAGATTGTCTCTTTGTATTTAATATTTGCCCTTTTTAAAAAAGTATTTTTTAATTTATTTCAGAGAGGAAGGGAGCGGGGCAGAGAGAGAGAAACATCAATGATGAGAAAGAATCACTGATCGGCTGCCTCATGCACGCCCCTTACTGGGGATGGATCCTGCAACTCAGGCATGTGCCCTGACTGGGAATTGAACCTGGAACCCTTCAGTCCATAGGCAGACGCTCTATCCACTAAGCCCAACCAACCAGGGCTAATATTTGCCATTTTAATGATGTGTCTTGGTGGGCCTGTTTGGGTTCATCTTATTTGGGCCTCTATGTGTTTCCTGGACTTGTATATTTATTTCCTTCACTAGGTTAGGAAAGTTTTCCACTATTATTTCTTCAAATTGGTTTTCAATCCCTTGCTCTCTCTTTTTTCCTTCTACCCTATGATGATGTAAATGTTGGTAGATTGATGTCCCAAAGGTTCCTTAAACTATTCTCAATTTTTTAATTTTTTTTTTTTTCTGTTCTAATTGGGTGTTTTCCGCTGACTCATTTTCCAAATTGCTGACTCAGTCCTCTGCTTTGTCTATCTACTGTTAATTCTATTATATTATTCATTTTAGTTAGTGTATTCTTTTTTTTTTTAAGTTTTCTATCTCAATTTTTGTGTTTCCTTTCTCTTTGTTAAAGTTCCAACTGAGTTCAGCTACTCTTCCCTTGAGTGCATTGTGCGTACTTTAACCAGAGTTTTGAACTCTGCATCTGGTAGATTGCTTGTCTCCATTTTGTTTAGTTCTTTTTCTGGAGTAATTTCCTGTTCTTTCATTTGGAAAATGTTTCATTGTCTCTACATTTGTGCTGCCTCCCTGTCTTTGTTTCTATTTATTAAGTACATCTGCTATGTCTCTCAGTCTTGGCAAAGTAGCCTTATGTAGTAGGTGTCCTGTGGGGCCCAGTGACACAGTCTCCCTGGTTACCTGAGCTGGGTCCTCCAGGTGTGTTCCTTGTGTGGGGTAAGTGTGCCTTCCTGTTGTCGTTGAACTTTAATTGCTGTTATGATGTCAGTAGTAGTGACTGACCCTCAGGCTGACAGGCTGTGAGGAATGACCAGGATTGCCATGCAGGGCTGACTGCCTGGAGTGGGATTTGCTTTAGCAGGGCTCTGGTGCTGCTGAGTCTGCCCTTTGGGTGTGTTGTTTCTGGTGGTGGTTGAGTGGTAGTCCATTGTGGTCTGAAGCTGGCCACTGGGTTTGTTGGTTGTGGGGCCTCTTGGGAGGTGCTCTGGTGCATGTTAAGGTCAGCTGTTGCCTGTGACCGGCTCAGCGCCACCTGGTAGAAGTTACAAAGTGATCTGCCAATGATTGCCACCTGTGCTAGACTTGAAGGTGCCTGGGAGAGGCTAAGCTGAGAACTGAGCGGTATGGGGCACGCTGAGTCCAAACGCTGCTTGTTTGGGGTGTGTGAACCTTTAAGATATTTTAGAAAAATGTGCAGCATGAGCCACGACAGGCCGTTTGTGTGGAAAAGCCACTGGAAGCAAGCGTGGGTGTAAGTTAGGTGGAGTAGAGTCTCGGGGAATCACCAGGGCATGAAGAATAGTGTTACCCAGGTTTATGGAGACTCAGACTTGGCACCTGCCTGTGCCCGTAGGTTGGGTGGGGAAGGGATCAACAAAAGAACAATGGTGCCTGCCGGCACTTCTCTCTGGGAGAGAGTTGCCCCTCCAGCCCTTGCTCTGAAGCTGGACAATTCAGTTCCTCCTCTTATGTTCTTTGTGTTTTTTAAATATAGTTTTATTGATTTCAGAGAGGAAGGGAGAGGGATAGAGAGATAGAAACATCAAAGATGAGAGAGAATCATTGATTGGTTTGCCTCCTGCACGCCCCCTACTGGGGATTGGGCCCATAACCCGGGCATGTGCCCTCGATTGGAATCATACCCTGGACCCTTCAGTCCACATGCCTATGCTCTGTCCACTGAGCCAAACTGGCTAGGGCTGTTCTTGGTGCTTTTTGAGCTACTGCCCCATAGCTGGAGCTCAAACTGAGTGAGTTCCTCAGCAAGTAAATTCATGCATGAGCCTTTTAAGAGGAATGCCTGGGACTCCAACTGACCTCTGTCTCACTCAGCTGAAATTCCTGCTGGTTTTCACAGCCAGAAGTTATGGGGACTTTTCTTCCCTGGGCTGGGGAGCCTGGTGTGGGGCTGGGACCCCTAACTCCTCAGGAGGGACCTCTGCACTATGGGTGTGAGGCCTGCCATTTCTCCACCCCTCCTACTGGTTTCAACTTAGCTTCTTCTCTATATTCTTAGTTATAGGAGTTCTGTCCAGCTAGTCTTCAGGTGATTCTCCATGATGATTGTTCAGTAAGGTAGTTGTAATTTTGATGTAGTTGTTTGAGGAGGCAAGCATAGCATTTACCTACTCTGCCATCTTGTCTGGAAAACTATATATTTTTCTGAGTCACTACGGCCCTAAAATAATCTAGTCTTACTTGTAACATGGAGAAAACTTCAGCCTAAGACCAACTGCCAGAGAACCCGTTCATTTGATGGTTTGATGAACAGATATAGTTTTCAATTATAGATTTAATATGAGAGATATGCAACTCCCTAAATATTGTGTATGGTTATTTTTAGACTAGTGACCTGTGCACATTGAAAGGAAATTAATTAGAAGGTGGCCAGTGGGGCAGGACTGGACAACACGGGCCAGACATGCCCTGGAGCCAACCTCCCGCAGTCCCTCCCCATTGTCTGTTTGTCTGTGGAGTGAGCTCGGTCATCCCTCGGCCTGGCCTGCGGGGATGGGGCCCACCGCTGCCAAGACACTGCAGCTGGGCAGCTCCTGCATTGAGCGTCTGCCCCCTGGTAGTCAGTGTGTGTCATAGCGACTGGTTGGACAGGTGGAGGGACACTTAGCATATTAGCCTTTTATATATAGAGATATACACAAAATCATTTTTTGTCATGATTAAAATGTTTATGGGACTGAGGAGATTCTATTTTATTTTTTTGTTAATACTCATTTGAGGATATTTTTTCCACTGACTTTTTCCCTCCATTGACTTTTTAGAGAGGGAGGGAGGGAGGAAGAGAGAGAGAGAGAGAAAAAAAAAAGAGGCATCAATGTGAGAGAGAAACATTGATTGGTTGCCTCCCACACACACCCTGACCAGAGTGGGGATTAAATCTGCAACCTAAGTATGTGCTCTTGATCCAGAATCAACCCCACTACCTTTAGGTGTATGGACTGGTGCTTTAACCACTGAGCAACACCAGCTAGGGCAAGACTAGGGAGATTTTAAAATTTGAACTAATAAATTGAATAAACTCACTGTAAAACAGCAAAGCATTTTCAACATTATAAAGAGAACACATCATTTAATTTTTAATGTTTTATCTTTCTAATTGAAATTCTAATTAGTGATCACTTGCTGGAAAAGGTGAAAATATTAATGAGATATTCATGGATGTTTCATAGAATGAGGTCAAATATCTTATATGTGTGTGCATATATTATAGAGAAAATTCTCATTATGTAAGATAATCGTGTCACTTGTCATAAAATTTTCCCAAAGAGATTATAGGTGACATAAAATTGCAGGAAGCCAATTATCTGATCTTTCACCTTTCAGTTATTTTCTCCTTTTATCTATAAATGAATCTTCCTATTTGCTCATTTATTTAAGTCCTTTTCATTACAACTGAAAAATAAGAGATAAGACTGAAAAAAATAAGACAGCAATTTCTATCAAAAATTTAAACTAACAGCTTTCTTATTTGGCAAATATGTGGTAAATACCTGATACATTCAAGAGATAATATAGATGTTGTGAGGAATAGAGAGTGTAGGATTACAGGATTTATACCTATCATTTTTCTCCATTATTCTGTAATTATTGAAACAGTTAACTTACATTTTTTTTATTTTAAAACTTGACATTTTAAAATTTAATTTCATATATTGAGCTGATTAACATTATTTTTCAGTTTAGCATTCCTCTACCTTCTTTCTCCCTATTTTGTATTTTCATACTATTTTTGATTCCTTCATAAAGTTTTATGATGTCTTTGGAAATGGAAATAAAGCCCAGGTTGACACTATGTATGAGCAGTAGTGCAATCCAGGAGGAATACCTTCATATTGCTATTCATAAATGTTTCTATTTTGGAATATATTAAAGGGATCCACTAACAAAGGTTGGCTTGGCAGATGATTTAACCACAGTGTTATATAACACAAAAATTGCTCCGCAAGGTAGCAATCTGGCTCGAAGAAGCCTGTAACTATTGTGTCCCGCAGGGGTGCTTAACCTAGAGTTCAAGGCTGAAATTATATGCAATATTTTAAGCATCTGTTTGTGTGTGTATATGTATCTGTGTTTGTGACTTTGAGTGTGTGTGTGGCCCATTAGGTATAATCAGATTCTAAAATCTGATGATCTGTGACTCCCCAAACCTTAAGATTTCCTAAAACCTCAGTTTTCTGCCTCTGTATAATTCTACAGGAGAATACTTAATTTCCCCTCCATTTTAAATGTTTCACTGAATAAATGAATTATCCTGCCCTTTAACTGATAGAGACAATACATTACTTTGGTTATTAAAAAATGCACTAGCACTATTGGTTTTGATAGGCCCTGCTCAAATAAAGACTAGTTCCACTCCATTTCCAAGCCATTTGACACTATCTGAGTGACATTCCTGACAGTTATACATGTCATTTGTGCATTCTAATGATTTGATTTAGTAAACTTAATAAGCTTACCTCTAGTCACATTTAGTAAGCTTATCTCTAGTCAAAGATAACAATGACGTTTATAGACTCCAGGGTATGTGGTAGGACTGCATTCTTCCCACTTCAGTGTCAACCTAGACTCTACTTTGATGATATCAGATATCCAAATGAGTGTGAGATAAATCTACCCATGAAGATTTTAAAAGATTTTAAAAGAAACATTAAGAACCTATTCTTTTATTTCTTGAACACTTTCATACACTTAGAGAATATACAAGGGGATCATAGTCTCATGAGAGGATTTTAGAAAAGAGATTAGTAAAGATATTTCTTTGACCTTAGTGAGGTAGCTCAGTTGGTTAGAGCATTGTCCCAATATGCTAAGGTTGTGGGTTTGATCCTGGTCAGGGCAATCAACCAGTGAATACATAAATGAGTGGGACACCAGGTCACTATCTCTCTCTCTCTCTCTGTCTCTCTTCTCTCTCTCTAAAAAAAATAAAAAATCAGCAAATAATTATTTTTTTTTTAAAAAGAGCTAAAACATCCATTACTTACCTAGTTCTATCAGTTAGGGAAATGAATGGAAAGAGAAGTAATGCTCTCCATTTCCCAGATAAAATGTAATGAATATCCACTACATAATTACATATATATATATATATATATATACACCCCCCTCCTTTGGAGAGAACTGTTACCCTGTTGGCTGGTCCATCCTCTTTTGAAGGAGAGGCATTAGGAGGGAAGTTGCTTTCCAATCCCAAGCTTGAAAAGGGTGAACTTGTAGGCTCTCATTTGAAGACCTTTGAAACAGTCAGGGAACTTTGAATACTTATACCTGACCACAACAAAGGAAAGGAAAGCAGAATGTGTTCTGAGGAAATCCAGAGAAAGAGAGAAGGCCTGAATGACAGCTTTGGTGACTGCATTGGGATACCCACCCTCTCCAGGCTTGTCAAGCCAAGGGACATGTCATTGTTTCTGGTAAACAAGAAGTAGGCCTTGCTCTCAGGTTGGTTTTTGTTTTGTTTTGGTGAGGGAGGAGGCAGAAGGGATGAAGGGATTAGGGGAGGGTCATAAGAGTCCACAAGTAGTAGGGACAGAGCAACCCAGAACAAGGAAATTTCAGACAAGAGGAAGAGCAGGGAATCAACCCAAACACATAAAATAAAGATCATGAGATTCAGCTTCAATGAACGGCTAGGGACAGCAAGGGCACCCAGGTTCACTGATCTACTTTGCCCAGAGAGCAAAAAGCCATCCTGTCAAATAAATCTGCTAAGGAGCCACATAGCCACTTACAAGAGAAGGAAGAGAGGAGCCAGGAGAAGATCGCAGGAGCACCAGGCACCAACCCTGATCCACCACCTTGAGCTTTTATTTGTGGGAGGAAGACATTTAAAGCTACATCAAAATTGGAATGTTTTGAGTTTCTTACAGTGGATATTCTAATTACTGAACTGAAATAGTACTTGCAAGTTAAAGTAATATTGTGATTTATGCCCTAAAAATGTGCAAAAAAGCTTCAGGATTTCATTGAACTTCCATCCAGGGCTACAAGAAAATGTTCTATATTGAGAAAACCTTAAAGGGATGGTAGGAGAGAAAAAAAAATGGTTTATTCATGTCTCATTTCCTGCTTATTCATCTTAATGGAAGTGCTGTTTAAATAGAATCTAGGCAGTTAGTACCCATATTGATAACTGATTCATTTTTTATGTAACATACTATTTTTTCTAACTTTGCCATTGATGAAGAGATGACAGTCTAGTAGCACTTAGCTTACAACAAAAATATTTTAGTTTCCATCATTTCCACTATTAAAAAGATTACAACATGAATGCTTAATGCTTCATGTGTGTGCCATAATATTTCAGTTATAATATAGTTCATTTTGAAGCTTAGTGATTTTCAGAAGAATTTGGGTCCACTTATGCTACTGAGACCTTGTCATCCAGGGTCAAACCTCATGACTCCATGCTGCCATGTCCCCCACATCTCCTATTGGAGATGAGAAAACAAACTTTTAGACACTGACTGTCTAGAAGTCACACTGTGAAATTACCATCTAAATGAATTCACCTATCTGGGATTTAATATCAGATTTTAGTGACTTTCTCATGACTGTTTATCAGCTCTTTCAATTCCTAAATGATTCTTTGGTTAATTGTTTTTCCTTTAAAGGTTCTTTTTTTTTTTTTTTTTTTTTTTTTTTTTGGTCAAGTCCCTTTCCCATAGAACACTGTTTTACTCTGTATGGCAGAAAGGCTGTCTGAAATTCTGCTATTATTAAATTGAGCCTGGTATCATTTAAGTATGTTACCTTGATGATAGTGACGTCACTCAGGTATTTGGCCTACAAGGAACTGGCACAATTTCACTTATTTCATTTTAATGGTTCCCTTTGGCTTTGAGGCTATCAACTAAAATACCATTGCCGTCTCCTCCAGCAATCTCAAACTTAATTATTCCACTCCAGGAATCTGTCGGATGGCCCTGCAGAGGCCTGCCTTTGCACTAAAATGCAATCCCTTATTGTTTGGCAAAATTACCTTTGTTTCATGTTCTTTTTTAGCATTTGTGTACCAACAACATGGAAAAGCCCTTCTCAGCACAACCCAATAGGTGATTACCACAGATTGGATTCAAGATCTTTGATTGGATATTTGTTAGGGTTTTCTTTTTATTCTCTCCTGTGTAATCGTGATGACTTCTTAAATACTATTCCAAGTACCAGGCATTGTGGGTAATGTGCTGTAAATTGCCAGGATAGCTGACTCAAATCTTTCCCTCTACTAAGTTTTGATATTATTTATTAAGTTTCATAGCTTAGATGACACATCTTATATGCCCGTCTCTCCCAATATCTTTTTTGCTGCTTTGAGCAAATTCAGTTTTTTAAACAAAAATCTCTAAGTGTTTTTGCAGAAAGCAGAATAAAGAGACAGAGACACATTGCAAGAGAAAGAGCCAAAGAGATCAGAGATACAAATGTTGTCATTTAAAATACAGTTATCTAGTTATTTATAAAAAATTAAAATGGTCTGCAACATATTTGGTGAGCAATCACATTTTTCCTTTTTTAATTTCAGAATATTTTCACAGTTTGAATAATAAACAAGAAAAATTCAGCCTGTTCATAGACAAAGGAAGGTTGAGCAGGGGGGCCAGAAACTGTAATATTATACAAGGAATGTATTTGGACTCCATTCATCACTTTGGTCTATGGGGACTAATAGGAAACTTACTTCTTACTTCTTGCTTCTGTCTCACATTCTTTAAAGACAGAACAATAGCCCACGTTTGTGTGTTGTTTCCTAATAATAACATTTTCTTTCTATTGCTAGTTTCTTAGCCTTTGAAAGAAATAGTAGGGTGAGACAGAAAGAAGTGAGAGACTGGCATTATTATACTTTATGTGTGAAAGTAGTTTTTAATTTCATTCTTTCAGCCTAATGCTCTTATCTGTGCAAGACATTAAATGCATGAGCATTAATATGCTCCAGTCAATAGGTAAAGCAATAAAATACAACGGAATAGAAAGGGCCGCCATCATGCACACGTTTTAGAGACATTTATTTCATTCCCTGTGTGGATGGGATGTTTACTCATCTGGCCCAGAGCTGCACACAAAACAAGAATTAGATTTTCTTCATTTTGCATTTGCAATCCTACTCTATTTAACAAGTGTGGAATTGGGAAAGAAAAACAGATGCGAGGACAGACAATATTTGGAAAAAGTTCCAGAACAAAGCTGAATTCTGCTTGTTTATTTGGGTTTGGGAGAATGTGGAGAAAAAGAGATTAAATTTACGCACACAAAACCATGAACACATTTTCTAAAACTCATTTTAGTTTATCCTCTGTGAACAAACTGCACGCTGTTCAGTGACGCTCTGCCTTGGTCTGTGTTACCACTTTTTAAATTACGGGCTGGTCAGGGGAGGATTGGTGAGCACATCAAAGGTTGTCAAGTCACTGCAGACAGAGCAGGAGAATTCAAGCTTCGCATAATACTTTGTCTCAAAATGACAGGTTCCCCATAAAATGGGTTACTGTGCTTTGCAGGCACAATGGCAAGTATATAGGCATTCATAGATGTTCTTTGAAAGTCTTAGAGATAAACAAAAACTAATAGCACAATCACATAAAGAAATGCCAGTTTGAAGTCTTCTTAAGAGCTAATAGCAAAGATTTATTATTGAAGGCTAATGCATCCGACTATAAAACCTATGTATTGTTACCATGTACCTGAAGCATGTTGTTTTCTACTCAAATGGAACTAATCTGTTAAAATGAGAGAAGAGTCCTGAAAGGACTTGAGAATGTTATATACACCTACAGCTTTAATTCTCATCTATAATAATAAAAGCGTAATATGTTAATTAGACTGGACAGCAGAACCACCTTCCGGACGTCCTTCCGTCCTTTCGGACCACCTTCCGGACGAAGCTGGGGCTGAGAGGGCCCAGCCCCTTGTACCAATTTCATGCATCAGGGCCTCTAGTTATGATTATAATAGGTTTCACTCTTTTACTATCCCTCCAAAGATATTATCTTCTATATTAAAAAAGTAAAGATGATATATATATTTTAAAAGTATCTTTATATTATGAGGGTTGATTTATTCCACAAATACTAATTAAAGATATGTAGGTTTGTTTATATTTGTTTCGCTCCATGTCCATCAGAAGCAGGGTGGTAAGTACAAATTTTGTGGCTTGTAAGATTTTGGGAGTCCTTTTTAAGAAGTAAAGTACAAAATTATAGACACGTAATCACTGGGATGTGTTTGGAAGCGATGTGCTCTAGTGAGGACGCTGATGTTGAAGGTATTGGCTTCATAGTCAATCTTACCCTGGTCTTTTGTAATCTTATGGAAAGCACAATTATTTTATCCTTTGAATTGGGAACAAGTGGCATTAACATGGGAAAAAAAAAAAAGAGAGAGAGAGAGAAAAGAATACACTTTCCTTTGCTTTTCTTGTACAATCCTGAACAAGATTTTTCTCAAATCCCCAGCATCAAATGGTGATAAATATGCCTTCTCTACCTCATTAGTGGCATTATTGTGAGGACACAGTGTTTGGCCCATTGATCTAAGTGACAGGATCAGGAGAGTGCCGATAGGCTGAAGCAGAGCCTTGTCAATTTGGATGGTCACTGTGTTTCTAGGTACATTTCCTGTTTTAACTTTAACAGGTTTGATTTGAAGGCTTACATATTTCTGTAATGGCGTGGTGTGCTCCTGGGTTTACAAATACCCAGGGATGTCATGTGTAGAAGCTGCCGAGACATTCAGCACCCAAGAGGCTGTTTTTGGTCTGTGTCCCCTGTGCTTCTCAGGTGGGGCTGATGACTGTTCTCTCCAGGACCTGACAGTTGTATTTCCAACCTGTGAGGAGTGTTTCTTATTGTTTTCAGTGATGGGCTTAATCTAGGAGCAGCAAAGCTCTTATTTCTTCCCCCTGGGGCCTTCAACACTTCAACATGAGGGACGGGGACTGTCATTTTTAAGAAGTGAGAGAAATTGCAAGTATAGCTAAACAGTTTTGGGGTAATATCATCTGTGAAAACAGTTTTATTATTCAACACTTCTGAAATGTGGAAATGAAATAAACAAAACAAACACCAAAGCACCGTGGGACTGAGTAGTTTGTAAAATAGAAGAATTAACTAAAGCCTGCATATTTTTGGCGGCTTCAGATACTTTACATTGCAGGCATATAAAGAGAGTATAATGAAAGGCTTAATGCCTTATATCAGGAGAATAACCATATAAATATTGACTTATCTGTGGCTAAGCAATATCAAATTATTTAAACTTATATCTATAAAAAATCTGGCTTTATTAATTTTTTAATTCCTAATTAGATATATTTTTATACATTTTGATGGAGTTGAAAAGCAATTCAATTATGTCCTGCAGAATAAAATGTTAAACCCTAAAGTTCAGAACATTATAGAGAGGTAAAAAATTTTGAAAGATCTTTCCAAGGCAGTGAAAATTAAAATCAATTTATTAGTGAAATGATTTAAAATCTAGATCCTAATTTTAGGTAACTCTAAGCCTTTAACATCTTTTTTATAGTTTTATTGAGTACTTACTAATCTTTTAAAATATCTAAAACAACATTTAATAATTCTGGTTTTCTCCACTGTAATTTTGATTAAATATTAGATAAAAGGTAGACACAAGACAATAAGCTCTTTGGGTAAAACATATTTACTTTACATGTTTTCCATTTTCTATAATAATCCCAAATTCATATGGATTTTTATGATAATTTGATAGTATTGGCATAACACTTGGCATATAATAGTTACATCAGTTTGGATTCTGGTTTGTAAGCTGCAGAAACAAGATCTGGCTAACTTATCAGGAAAGAAATTTATTGGAAACAAGGAAGCATCAGGATTCTCAGTTCTGGTCACATTCCAAAGTTGTCTAGTCTGGTCTCCATGACCAAACACTGGGGCTGCTGAAACTTGCCCCCTGAGGTCATATTAAAAACCATGCTTTTGTCCTCACATCCAAAGCTCAACAAAATATTCAGGTGCCTGTACCCTTGCTGCCAAGGCCATGGAGAGCCAGGATCTGGTTCCCTTCAGTTTGCCAATTTACACTCCAACCAAGCTTAAACAGTGGGGCACACCCTTCACCAAGTAAGAAGAAACTTTGGATAATGGGAAACTAAATAAAAACAGATGTCCTCTAAACTTGGCATTCCATAATATACAGACAGTTGATTCTTGTTATGCTTGGTAGTTATGTTCTAAAAAGTCTCCCTGAACACCGAATTAGTAACTACTGAGGCTTGTACCTAGGGAAAAACACAAGGTTAAGTTCCGATGAGCCTCTGGTCACATTTTCATCAGCTGATCAATATATAACCTGGTTTTACTTGTATTTCGGTTTAAAATCATCCTGTTTAATGTAGATTGTTATTCATTAATACTGAACTCACAGCCAACAGCATGGCAACTCATGCCTGAAGGAAGGTTGTCTGACACGGGTATTTTCTCAGTAAGGCACATCACAACCTTCTCGCCCTTAGGAACATTTTGGCACTCTGGGTGGGGGACTTTTTTAAATAGCAAAACCACCCACAAAAAGTACAAAAATGCAGAAAACGTGGTGTGAAATAAACTGTGAAAAAGACACTCATTTACAGTCTGAGAGCTGAAATAAGAAGGCTGTGTCGCCTCGTTCAGTCTCTGCTGGCAATATGAATGTCCAGCAGCTGAAAATTGTCACTGTCCTGGGCACAAGTATGTCTGCAAATGACAGCCAAAATGCTGAGAGTATTGATTGGGGGGGAGGGGTAACAAATAAATTTTAGCAAGTAGATGAATGCAAATATAAAATCTGAGGATAATGAGCATACACGTACATAACCCTATAAATACTGACTTGGCAAAAGTAGGTTTATAGTTGTTCATATGGAAAATAATACAATAATTAATAAATAATAATACAAGAAAACACTTTTACATACTCACAACTATTAACCTACTTTTGCCCCACTCTGTATTTTTAGAATTCACAAGTACTATTGTGATTTTGAAAATTGTAAAGCACGTGCATGCATATAAAAGCTGAAGTCATAGTAATGTAAGTCAGTGACGTAACATATAAAAATTTTGTATTGGTATGTTTCAACTTTTAAGATACTTAGTATATTTCCATTATTAGATAAATGTGATACTGTGGGAAATTATACATTTTTTCTTCTAATTAATTGTTCAGGTTAATTGCTCAGACTTTGAAAAGCTTTTTTATGTCTATGAATTTGCTTATCACTTGTGAGATTTAGTTTTGCTTGGATATGTCACGATCTCTTATCCATTATTCAAGTATTCATTACAAAAAGCTAGTGCCCAAGTCATGTATAATATTTAAGTTTTTAACCACATTGAAAGGTAATTATCTTTTTTAAAAAATATTTTTTATTGATTTTTTACAGAGAGGAAAGGAGAGGGATAGAGAGTTAGAAACATCAATGAGAGAGAAACATCGATCAGCTGCCATCTGCACACCCTCCACTGGGGATGTGCCCGCAACCAAGGTACATGCCCTTGACCAGAATCGAACCTGGGAGCCTTCAGTCCGCAGGCTGACGCTATCCACTGAGCCAAACCAGTTAGGGCTGAAAGGTAATTATCTAATTAATTGATCTTTGTTCAAGGATACACTTCAGATTGAAATAAATTTTTCTTTTATTTACACATCTGATGAGTTGGATAGACATCATCAGTCAAATGACTTTCCTAAGCATTTGGCAAAGCAAAGATATTAAAACACAACTAACTCCTAACTCCTGACATTCCCACATGTGGTTTCTTTCTGGACGCTAGCAAAATGTTGATATGGCTTTGTGCTCTGAGTACTTTAACATCTTCAGTCTCCTTCAGGTTTCTCTTGGCACACTGACTTCTTTTTTATTTTATTTGTTTAATTGATCTTAGAGAGAGAGAGAGAGAGAGAGAGAGAGAGAGAGAGAGAGAGAGAGAGAGATCAGTAGGTTGCCCCTTATGCATGCTCCTAAAGGGGATCAAGTGTATAACCTGGGTGTGTGCCCTGACCTGGAATCAAACCTGAAACCCTTTGGTGCGGAATGACGTTCCAACCAACTGAGCCACCTGGTCAGGCCAGCACACTGACTTTTGACCTTTGATTTATTTCAATGGAGATAATAATATGAAATATATATTATGAGGAAATGAGAAGGACACTCTATCATATCCAAAAACCTTGTTCAGCCCTAGAGTTAATGTTGGCATTGTCGATACCTCTGGCAAATGAATCAGAAGCATAGTGATAGCACTGGATTGAAGCAAAAGCTTTGATCAAAGATACAGTAGACTTTTTACATTAACATAAGGTTGGGGAAGGGAGACAGAACCAAAAACTCATATTAGGTAGAAGTGGTCTGACATATACTTCAGTTCTAGACTTCAAAGAGACTCAGTGCAAATACACCGGAAGGTGGGATTCCACACCTAAGAAATCAGAATGAATATGATTGATTTTACACATTGCAGGCTGCTTGGCCTCTGTTCCATTTTTTTACTACCTCTTAGAGTGGGTAGACTCAGGTCCTGAAATATCATTTTAAGCAAGAAGAAGGTTGGAAGCTTTCAGGATAAGGTCAGACATGTTAAAATAATCTTTTGGAAGTAATAGGTCTGTAATAAATTTTGGTACAAGTGTATGAATTTCTGAAGGAAAGTGAATTCAGTTCTTGGAAAATAACAGAGAAAAATGGCAAAGACTCCAAGATCTAATATTTCATGTATTCATTTATCTGAAGTAAAAGCAATTTCTCATGTCTAATATAAAAAGAAATACCATAATTCATTGATTCTAAGATGAACTTTTTCACATTTTTAACATCCCTGAAACCTGAAGGCATCTTACAATCAATGGCATTCATTAATTAAAATTGGATACATTTTTCTGCATGAAACATAAAATAGAATTAGAGGTAACTTATATTTTATTAAATATGGTATTATGTCTTAAGTTTATAAAAATATGTTCAGTAGTAAAAATAAGGTTAATGTACAAAATATACATTCTAAATCATTTTAATATAACCCTGTATAATTTAAACCTAGAGAGCAGTGGAGCCCTTGTGAATGGGATTAGTGCCCATAAAGAAGAGACATGAGATGCTCTGGCCAGTTTGGCTCAGTGGTTGGAGCATCAGCCTGCAGACTGAAGGGACCAGGTTCGATTCCAGTCAAGGGACTTAAGTTGCAGGATTGATTCCTGCACATCTGGTGCACATGGAGGAAGCAACCAATCGATGTGTCTCTCTCACATCGAGGTTTCTCTCTCTGTCTCTCCCCCTCCCTTCTTATGCACTTTCCTAAAAATCAATGGATCTATTTTTGTTCATCAGTTTATGTTGTTCATTATATTCCATAAATGAGTGTGATCATGTGATATTTATCTTTCTCTGACTGGCTTATTTCGCTTAGTGTAATGTTCTCCAGTTCCATCCAAAACAGATCCAGAGACAGAGAAGCATTGATCAGACCATCAAACCTCAGAGGGAAGGTAGGGGAAGATGGGGTAAAGGGGAAAGATCAACCAAAGGACTTGTATGCATGCATATAAGTCTAACCAATGGACACAGACACCAGGAGGGGTGAGGGCATGAGTGGGGAGGTGGAAGGGCAATGGAGCGATAAGGACACATATGTAATACCTTAATCAATAAAGGAAAAAATCAATGGAAAAAATATCCTCGGTGAGAATTAACACACACACATATATATATATATATATATATATATATATATATATATATATAACCCACTTTCAAATTAGTGTTTGGATATAACACTAACAAAACCCACTTTCAAATTAGTGTTTGGATATATTCCCAGAAGTGAGATCACTGGGTGAAAAGACAGTTCCATTTTCAATTTTTTGAGGAAACTCCATACTGTTCTCCACAGTGGCTGCACCAGTCTGCATTCCCACCAGCAGTGCACGAGGGTTCCTTTTTCTTCTCATCCTCACCAGCACTTGTCATTTGTTGATTTGTTTATGGTAGTCATTCCGACAGGTGTGAGGTGATAGCTCATTGTTGTTTTAATTTGCATCTCTCTGATGATTAGTGACATTGAGCATTTTTTATGTTTCTATTGGCCATTTGGAGAAGTGTTTATTTAGGTCCCTTGCCCATTTAAAAAATTATTGATTTCAGAGAGGAAGAGTGAAGGAGAGAGAGATAGAAACATCAATGATGAGAGAGAATCATTGATGGGCTGCCTCCTGCAAGTCCCCTACCGGGGATTGAGCCCTAAACCTGGGCATGTGCCCTGACCGAGAATAGAACTGTGACCTCCTGGTTCATAGGTTGACGAATGGGCTGCCTATTTTTAACTGGGCTCTTAATCTTCTTGGTGTTGAGTAGTGTAAGTTCTTTATATAGTTTAGAAATTACTCCCTTGTCAGATGTATCATTGGCAAATACGTTCTACTATTCAGTGGGTTCCCTTTTCATTTTGTTGATGGTTTCTTTTGCTATGCAAAAGCCTTTTAGTTTGATGTAGTCCCATCTGTTTATTTTTTTTCCTTTGTTTCACTTGTCCAAGGATATATATAGGCAAAAATATTGCTATAAGAAATGTCTGAAATTCTACTGCCTATCTTTTCTTCTATGATTGGTTTAGTGACTTACATTTAAGTCTTTAATCTACTCTGAATTTATTCTTGTGTTTTGTGTAATAAAGTAGTCCAATTTCATTCTTTTGCATGCATGTGTTTAATTTTCCCAGCATGATTTATTGAAGAGACTGTCTTTACCTATATTCTTGCCTAATTTGTCAAATATTAATTGACCATAAAGGCATGGCTTTATTTTTGTGCTTTCTATTCTGTTCCATTGATCTACAAACCTGTTCTTTGCCAATACATAGTGTTTTGAAAACTATGGCCATGTAGTATAGTTTGATATTAGGTAGTGTGACCCCTCCAACTTTGTTTTTCTTTCTCAAGGTTGCTGAGGCTCTTTAGGGTCTTTTCTGGTTCCATATAAATTTTTGAAATATTTGTTCTATATCTGTGAGATATGCCATTAGTATTTTAATAGGAATTGTGTTGAATCTGTAGATTGCTTTGGGTAGTATGGCATGTGACCTGACCAGTGCATGGGTCTATGCTCAACCAACTGAGACACATCAACCAGGGCTATAGATCACTTTAATACAGGGAATCATGGTCAGTTTGGTAATGGTAGTAGTAGCTCAGAAGGGACAGTATGAGCCTGAGGACTGGCTTTCTTGCTGGGGCCACTGTTTGTGGGAGGTGGGTGTCATAACACAGCTTAGGGACAGAAGTTGTCATGTAGAGTGTGGGAGAGAGATAATTGTTTTGCAGTGACCAATACCTTTAAAAGATGAATGGACCTGGGATTAATTGGAGGCCAAAGAGTAATTCAAACAAGAAGAGACTAGGGCTGGTACATACACCTTTTGTAAACTCTAACCAGGATTTTGTTGTGACCCTTGGTGTGGCCTGGCTGTGGGGAGTTGCAGTCAGTCTTGTGGATTAGCTAAGAGGCTTGAGTGGTCATCGGTGAGATTCACTGGGCATGGTGCAGAGGGCCATGAGACTGGCACTTGAGAGACGTTTAAGTGAGAGATGTTGGCTGTGACTGGTAAAGGGACATCAAGTGCAGCACCAGGGGAGGTGGATTCTGGGTATCTGAGATCTGATTGTGGTTCTTCATAGGTTAGACTGAAGAAAAATACAGACATGGAGTGAAGCCTCCATAGCAGGATTCAAAGGTGCCTCTAAGAGTGTGAGCTATCATGATCTGGGAAGTACTGGATCCTGTTTAAACTTGGCAAGCATTCTCTGGACCACACATGCTGGGTAATAAGTAAGAGGTCAAGGAGAGGACTATGGTGGCTGGGGCTGTGGGAGTGCAGGTATGAGAGAGGTTTGGTAGAAAGAGTGATGAGCAGTTGGAGAAGGAGTGTCAATTCATGGCCATAGGTCCCTGACATTGACATAAGAGTGAATGGAGGGTGATTCTATTTCTGGTGGTATCTGGATGATACAATAGGTGAATTTTAGGGTAATTGCCTGAAAAGGGGTGTTTTGGCAATATGTGCGAAGTATAGAGCTTAGATGCCATTTATTTACCCACTTGCCTTTTGTTGTTGGATCTAACACACTGATTGTTAGGAATGAGGTAGCATACATCAGTGTTACCTGGGCTTGAAATCGCCACCTTAATGAGAACAGGAGAAGGAAAACAGAGAAATGATTATGGAGGTGGTAATCTATAATTTTGGAAAATAAGGTAATTAGGAAATAACCTGTTCTCGCCATGGGAAATTTGTGTTACTTTTGAAGTTGGGCCTCTGGGAAGGAAGCTGTGTGAGATAAGTGTTGTTCAAAGAACTACGTGCAGCAGGTAGTGCAAAGCGATGACCTCAGCACTGGGATTGTGGTTGTAAGGGTGAAGTGTGATGCCATGTTTTTGGTGTCTTTGAGGAACAATCTGAGGGACTACAAAGGTATTGCCTGCAAGAGCAATATCTAATCACTCACACTCCCTTTATGGCCAATATCTCTTCCTACCCTATGTTCTTGGCACCCACTCTATTGTTAAGAGGAAGTGTGACGTACATGTGAAACCCAGAGCTCAGTTATCTTCTACTTCTTTCTTCAGTATCTTCTAATTTTCTGAGTACAGGTCTTTTACCTCCTTGTTAAATGTACTCCTAGGTATCTTACTCTTTGTGTGTTGTAGTAGTAAGTGGGATTATTTTCTTAATTTCTCTTTCTGATAGTTCATTATTGGTGTAGAAAAATGCCACCAATTTCTGACTATTAATTTTGTATCCGGCTACTTTGCCAAATTAATTTGTTTGATCTGGTAGTTTTTTGATGGAGTATTTAGGGTTTTCTATATATAACATCATGTCATCTGCAAATAATGACAGTTTTACTTCCTCCTTTCCAATTTGGATGACTTTACTTCTTGTCTGATTGCCGTGGCTAGCACTTTCAGTGCTATGTTGGACAAAAGTAAAACCTTTCATTTTAATTGCTGTCAAGGAAAGATGCTGTTTTGAAAACTGGGAGACATAGTCTTCTGCCTTTTGCTTGTTCTGTTACCCTATCCAGTGGTCGGCAAACCGCAGCTCGCGAGCCACATGCGGCTCTTTGGCCCCTTGAGTGTGGCTCTTGCACAAAATACCACAGCCTGGGCGAGTCTATTTTGAAGAAGTGGCGTTAGAAGAAGTTTAAGTTTAAAAAATTTGGCTCTCAAAAGAAATTTCAATCATTGTACTGTTGATATTTGGCTCTGTTGACTAATGAGTTTGCTGACCACTGCCCTTTGCAAATTGCTTCATATCTCAAGGATTCAAGTTCATATTTTAAATGAAAGCATTTAGTTAAATCATCCCCAAAATGGCTTCTAAATCTAAAATTATATAATTTTAAGTGTTCAGTAGCAGCTTGGTTGATTGAATTATAACAAAAGTGCTTTCATTTTCTAAAGCAAGTATTTTTCTTTTTTTGTCAATGGTTATTCAACTAGTTCATAATCAACTACCTCTAGGTTTAACCAAATAATCACATCTAAATACTTCAGAGTAGCTGAGATGATTCTTTATGATTTTCCTTTATGTTGAATAGTATAGTATTACATCTCAACTGTATTTATTTGAAAACCTCTTGATACTTTTAATTATGCAAGATTTTGTGAAAAACTAAATAAGCATTTAATCTAATAGCTGTACATATTCATGACCTACAGTAGATATTAGGCCATTTGATGGTGATAGACTGACTTATTCTATCTATTTTTAAAGAGTCTTGAGTCAGAATTCCCAATTCACAGCAATTGGTGTTAGAACAGGCAGAGGAAAGGGAAGCAGATAAAGCTATAACATAATCTGGGGGAAGAAAAAAAATAAATTATGCAAGAAGCCATTGATTTCTAGTTTTGTTTTTTTTTTTCCCAGACTTTGCCTTGGTTATCCTTTACTATGCAATCTGTAGTTGTAATATCACTCGCTGTAAGTAGATGTTCTTTAGAACAGGTAGCACATAAAGACTATTTAACTTTTGGAATTTAAGTTTTCAGATTTGTTTATGGCATTAAGACTAGTAAAATGGAGCCAATTTGGGAAATATTGTGGGGATCTAGAGTTGAGAGAGCTCATAGTAAGTAGATAACTGAATGGGAGTTTAGATGTGTTGGCTGGTGGAAGGATTGATATGAGGAGGACAGTGCATGAAGGGAAAGGGGAGCTACTAGAAACATTCTCTGGAAACTTCCTTTGAGGTTATATTTTCCCTGAAAGCTGGTCTCAATCAAAGTTTCTAGGGAAACTGGGTTACTTCAAAATGTAGATGCTCTAGCTTCAGATGCCTTGAATTCATATATTCATCTCAAGGCGTTTGTTCTCTCTCTATGTTATTTTAGGATTATGATGCCAGATGTTTCTTGTGCAGGATGCTGGCAATGAAATTCTTCACATATTTACCTTTTGATTCCTATCTTGGAGGCTTTGACTGAATGCCGCATGACTGGAATTAAAACAAATATACAATCTAACTTTTTAACTTAAAATTTAATAACTCTTCTTCATATAGATACTCTTATCAAACTTAATATCATTGATAGTAGGCAGTTTTCTCAATTTTTGTTGACTATCTCGCCTGCAATCATAGCGTATGAAATAAATTTAAAAATATATAATTACAGTCCTCTTGGTAGGCTGTTGACTATTTTCAGTTAAAATGCATTCTGTGCTGGCAGCAGAAACACAGCAGCAGCGGTCTCATTTCCCCTAATCCACTAGGTGCCTGCTTAATTACAACCTTCCATTTACCAGCTCTTTGGCTGTATTCCATATTTGCTTGTATACTTTTTTCATTCACTTTATCGTCCATTTCTATTTCATTGAGTAACACGTAATACAGACTGTGCCTGTTTTGCTCCCTGCCTTACACACATTCATTTGAGCCATGTCTATATTTTGTTGTAGAATTGATTTTACCTTTTTTTTTTCTCAGAGAAGAAAGACATTTATTAAAAAGTTTAGTCTTTAAAAGTCTTTTTAAAATGTCAGAACATTATGAGAAATAACAGAAGAGCTTGGGAATCATTGGCAGATACTGAGAAGAACATCAAGAGATGTTGGTGGAGCCCTAACCGGTTTGGCTCAGTGGATAGAGCGTCGGCCTGTGGACTCAAGGGTCCCAGGTTCGATTCCGGTCAAGGGCATGTACCTGGGTTGCGGGCACATCCCCAGTAGGGGGCGTGCAGGAGGCAGCTGATCGATGTCTCTCTCTCATCGATGTTTCTAACTCTCTATCCCTCTCTCTTCCGCTCTGTAAAAAATCAATAAAATATATTAAAAAAAAAAAAAAAGAGATGTTGGTGGAACCATTTTGCTGCCATATACTGAATTTTGTTAATTATTTTTGATGAAAAAAATATTCTAGGATTAGTTTTCAAAATTGCTCTGTGTGTAAGTATACAAATCATATAATTCTTCAAATCATTCAAATATTTAATGAAATCAATAAAATATGAAAAATGTATTTATTTAATACACAATTATGATTTGTATAAGTACTTGCTGATCATATATGTTTAATTGTACACATGTAAAATACTTGGAATTTCTGTACAGCTAAAACAGACTTGTCATTTTGAAGTGTTAAGATTGTACATGATGTATTAGATTCAGTAGATTTAATGAGATTGGGTCTGGTTCAGAGTAAATTTATGCAACTTTGTTTATAATCTACCTCAAGAATGTGTCTAATTTTTTAGCACAATATTCTGAGATAGGGGCTAAGTATAAGCCTGACACAAAGTAAATTCTCAGTAATACGTGATGTATATGAATATAAGAATCTACACTAATAAAAGAGAAATATGCAAATTGATTGTACCTCTGTGACACCATCAGCCAATCAGGAGTGAGTATGTAAATTAATCCAACAAAGATGGTGAGTTAATTTGCATATGCAGGCATAGAGCTGCTGGGCAGGGTGGCCACCTGTTATGAGGGGGAGGGCGGGGGGTGGAGGGAGCTACAGGAATGGTGCTCTGGCCAGGAGTGAAGACTTGCAGGCTTCCAGGTAGCCAGGAGCGAAGCCAGGGGAAGGAAGGCCTATTCTTGCATGAATCTTCATGCAACAGGCCTCTAGTTTATACATAATGAAGTTTGGTCAAATTCAGAATGAGTTTAACCTTGTGAAAACTGTTGTAAGGTTTTATGAGAAGGTTAGAGAGAAGGAGAGACAAAGAAAATTCCATTTAGAAGCTTAAAATACAAATGTTAGCTTTTTTATGTAAAAAACAAAACAAAACACAGATGACTAAGAGTCCAGGGAGATATTGAGGAAGAAAGGATTACTTTAAGGTGATGAACACACTCTATATCTTGATTGTGATGGTTCTTACATACATGTGTACATTTACAAGAACTCATAGAACTGTACACCTAAAATGGGTGATTTCTTACTGTTTGTAAATTATATCCTCAATACCTCAATATGGTTGATTAAAAAAATGTTCACAAGCAAATACATACATACATACATACATGCATAAAACAGTGATGCCTGATATTGTGCTTTTAAAAATACCTTTAGCCAGAAAAAAAATTTTTACAACATGACTGGAAGCCTGGCCTGGAAATAATTTGTCAACTTGGAATTTGTTGACTAAAAATCAATGACTGTCATTTTCACTTTATTTTTTACCTTTTCTGACTGTTAACCACTGCAAAAGCAAAGCATACAGAATATTAGAGGACAGAAAGGACCAAGAAATCTCCTTAAGCTCTTTAATTACTATTAGCAAATGGATTAAAAAGTAGAGTCACTCAATATAACTCATTTCTGAACAAATGTATTTTAATAATGACGTAAAAATTCTATTATTTTAAATGATATTCTACGTTTCATTATTTTTATCTCTAATTTTGCTGTCATTGCTCACTTTTATTCTGTCAGCAAAGATCTGCCTCATTTCTGGGACTAGCTTATGTTTGGCTATGTGTTGAAGGTCTATATCATAAAGCCCTGTCTGACTTCAAATTATGTGATTCTTTAAGCTTTCCTATTGAAATGCAAGCTCACTGTTCTACCTTTAGTGCTTAGCAGTGAAGTCATCATGACATATGCTGTCAATAAATAAACAACAGGGATAAAGGCATTACTCCCTCTGGTGGATTTTCAGAACTTCCTTGAGACAATAATCCAGATCAGAAAATTTGAAGTTTTGTCTTATTTACCACTATCTTCTACAAAAAGTATGTAATGAGTTCTTATTTGATATTTTGCTTCCAATATTTTCAATTAGATGCCATTTCCATTTGCATCCAGGATCTATGGTTACGTCACAATGACCATTTTTCGTACTGATTAGCTGCCCACCACATTTTGAACACTCCTTGTGTTTAGGGAAATGTTCTTCCTTTTCAGTGCTGTCATCTTAAAGAAGATCCCAGCAATTTATTTTCTCAGGCTCCTTTGAAACTAGTTCATGGAATTAGAAGGTTCAGTCAATAGAAGCATCCATTTAAGAGTTTGATTTGGAAGAGGAGCTACCATCATGTACTGGATGGCACCTGATGTACTAAGCGGTAAATTTAGGGATGTCTACTAACCCTCCACCTTCAAGTGAGTTCATCTATCTGTTAATTCATCCTTGTGATCTTATAAGAAGTTTTCAATGACTAATTAACAGAGGAGGGGAAAAATTGAGTGTGGTTTGGTTCAGAGATCGCTCCCCATGGTACATAAGAATCCTGAACCTCTTCAGTGTTACAGTAGCCCTCAGGGATGTTCCTGAAAGACAGTGGGGAAGAATAAATATCCTAATGGGAAGAATTTTGAGCAATACCTCTCATTGTCCATGCAAAGTGATCTGTAAACCAAATGCTTGCTAATCACATATAGACATATAGCATGTGTTTGTTGTGCACATATGTGTGTGTGTGCATGTGTACTCGTACTTCTGGACACATAGATAATACAATTTTTTCCATATGTGTCTATTTATTTGCAATATGCTTCTGGAACATAATGGAACTCAAAGGACAAACAATCTAGAAAAACAATGATATACATATGTACACTTGAATATATATGACATTGAATTAATTCAATCTGAATATTTATTTTTAGAATATCTAGTATGTAAGTTTTCATATTATTTTTAATTTTTATAATTATTTGATAAAATACTTTATTTTTTCCAGTTATCTTTATGATAGAAAAAAATAGATTAGGAGATTCTCAATATCACCCACTTGAACTTTTTGAAATAGTGTTACAGAATTTTTTTTTAATTTCAAACTATTTCTGCTCAATAACACAACAATAACAAGAGAAAATTCTCAATTCCACCAATAATGTTAAAGAGTGTATATCACATTATGACTTTTAGAACATTATTTTTTATTTAAAATAATTTTAATAGTTTGAGATTACTGTTTTTATTCTTTGTTCAGTGATTGGTAAGTCCCAGTTCTTATTATTGCTTTTTTGTATGTTAGTGATGCATATTATTTTATAAAAATAAGTTTATATTTTAAAAACATATACTTGTAAACGTTTGCTATGATTTCTTCTCATTGCTAATCAGGCCAAAGATACTCAGTAACTGAATTAAACACATTTTGACTGAATTGGGGAGCACCTGAAACAATTAGTTTTTAACTATTAAGCAACTAGATCACATCAAAGGCAATCTTTTCATTTGTTCAGATGGTCCATACTAATAAACTGGTCACTTTACAGTCTGGTGCTTGTCCCTGAATGGCCAGGTTCCCATGTAGAATGGTATTTTTCTTTTGCCTTCATTAGGATCACACCTAAGTGAGGAATCCGAGAGGCATAACGTTTGTGCAGGTTTGTAATCTTAAATTACTATTGTATTTCTCTTGCAGTTTAAGGTGGAATCTATTCACAACTAAAGAGGAAAGAAACAAACAATAGAAAAGACTTCCACAATATCTAGTCTTTAGGCATCTTGACATTCAAATATTTATTCTGGGATTTCTGCCTTTGTTTCTCTGCTTTCTAGTGCTTTCTTTCATTCAGGTATTTGAAGAGGGAATACTTAAAATAAATAAACTAAAGGAATCGTGTCCTAGTTGTATAGAGGCAAGAGCTCAGTTCTGATGTCTTCAGAACACACAGAGCAAAACAGCGTCTGGGCCTCCAAGGATTTCCGGCAGTTGTGAGGAGCCTAGAAACGGTACCGCTATTCTCACCAGAGTGTGTGTACACTCATGTCACCAGCAGGGATTATCTGTGACAGAAAAGAAATTCTCTACTCTGCTCACTGGCTTCTCAACGGGCAAAGGACTAAATCTCCTGCTCCCTTCTATGTGTGGATATTAATCGATGGGGCTGGTACACAGTATAAAGCCATTTTGGCACAAATGACATGCGTTGGCATTTAATCAAGAATGGCAATTTTAATTTTATATTCACTCCAAATTAGCAACCCCCCAAAAAATATAAAATAAAAGAAGGAAGGAAGGAATGAAGAAGAAGGAAAGAAGGAAGGAAGGAAGGAAGGAAGGAAGGAAGGAAGGAAGGAAGGAAGGAAGGAAGAGACCTGTTGTTTTTTCAAACAAAAAGTTGTATTTTAAATTTTTGTTGCCAGGAATAAAGAAAAATAATAATTAAAACTTGCCTTTGTCCTTTTAAAGCGGTTGGTTAATAAGCTTTGGCTTACAGTTTCAATCTGGAATTTCCCTAGACTGCCCATTTATGATAGAGGCTAGATATTACAGTGGCGTTTTATGTGCCTGGTTTGCATTTTAAAGCCCAGCCCTGTTGTTTAGGACCAAAAAAGGACACAATTTAATTCTGTTTATTACAGAAATCAAGTGCTTTTGGAGAGAGACTTGTGAGCAGCTGTTTAATATTGTCTTTCAGCTAATATAGAGGTTCATTTCTCTTGCCCTCTGAGGAGAAAGCAATTCATGAGATTTCTGGAGGCTCTTTTCTACAGAAATATAGGTCGGCGGCCAGGATTTAGCAGCAATAAGATTTGCTGTTAATTGGTGGGGCTGGCTGTCTCTAACAGGTGTCAGTTTAAGACCTGTACTGCAGTAGGATTTCTAGGGAGTCTGCAAAGAAGACATCAGTTATCATAAAAGAAAAACAGAGCATCACTTTTATTATATAATTTCCCAGATATTGTTTTCATCTTTTGTAGCTAAATTCAATATAAAGGAAGTTTTTGAAATGAGGATGGGTGAGAATTATCTCCCTTCCTCAGAGACTGTGTTCAATAGTTAAGAAAATTTAAAATTTTCTTTTGAAAACAATATAGTTAAAATAATTGAGGGAGATTTAAGATGAGGTGATGATTTTAATGGTTGAGTTCAATGGTAAATAGTTGAAACTCACAGTCTCTTGAAGCAAAGCCTTGTATTTGATGTGTCCTACAAGTGATATAAAGGAGAATATTAGACTTGCTAGAAATGATAATTAGGCCATTTCTTTATTTTTGGTATTGATATGAGTAGATATGTATCTCCAACATGAAACATTCTCATAGTCTCTTAAGTGTGCTGTGCCAGGATGGCCAGGGGTGAACCTGAAGAGGGCGGTGAATGACTAAAGAAGACAGACAGAGAGAATACAGCTAGGGCCAGCGGATCTCCCATGCCTGGATGAGGACACAGAAAGATCCAGCCTGCAAGCCGAGGCTTTATTTTATAGTCAGAGCAAAACAAGGAGGTGGTCAACACGGTTACAATGTTCTTGTGTTTTACCTTGTTTTGGCAGCACTTGCTGCACCGCCCACAGCCCATTGGCTACCTAGGAAGGAACTAGGGAGGGCTATAAGGTTAAACTTGATTATGCTAAGAGGGCTCTGCCCTCCCAGCTGGGATTTGTTTGTGGCTCTGCCACAGGTCAGTCCGAGGCTTTACCCTATAGCCGGTCCCTACACTTAAGAGCCAGTTTTGGCTCTGTATTCTCTCTCTCTCTCTCTCTTTCTCTCTCTCTCTCATTTAAATTCTTTATTGTTTAAAGTATTACATAAGTCTCCATTTCCCCCCATTGACCTCTCCCTGGCCGCCCCCACCCCCCAGCACATGACCTCACCCCCCATCTGTGCCCATTGGTTTTGCTCATATGCATGCATACAAGTCCTTTGGTTGACTATTTCTAATCTTAGGGTCCTTTTTGCTAGTGCTTAGAGATTGACAGCCAGCTGCCTCTAAAACTTGCAATGATGTTATGAATCAAAGAATAACAATATCCAGATAATTTCCTTATTCTTAAAATACATTTATAAAAATAAACTATATATGAATGACTTTGACAGTTAAAATAACATCGAGGAATTATTAAATGGAGTAGAATCTGTACTACACATAAATTTCAGGCCAAATGCCCATTTAAAATATGCCTTGAGGAACATTATACCTTGGTTTATTTCTTTCCTTCCTTCCTTTCTTCCTTCCTTCCTTCCTTCCTTCCTTCCTTCCTTCCTTCCTTCCTTCCTTCCTTCCTTCCTCCCTCCCTCTCTCTCTCTCTCTCTCTCTCTCTCTCTCTCTCTCTCTCTCTCTCTCTTTCTTACTTTTTTCTTTTCTTTTTTTAATTAAATTTATTGGGGTGACATTGGTCAACATGAACATAGAGGTTCAGGAGTGGGTTTTTATGTTACAAGATCTGTATATTGTACCATGTGCCCATCGCCCAAAGTCAAATCTCCTCCTGTCACCATATATTAGGACCCCTTCTCCCCCGACCCACTTCCTTCTGGCAACCACCACACTGCTGTTTGTGTTCATGAGTTTCAGTTTTATATCCCACATATGAGTGAAATCATATGGTTCTTAGCTTTTTCTGAATGATTTATTTCACTTAGCACAATATTCTCAAGGTTTCCATCCATGCTGTTGCAGATGGCAGTATTTCATCCTTTCTTATGGCTGAGTAGTATTCCATTGTATGTATGTAGCACATCTTCTTTATCCAATCCTCTATCACAAGACACTTTGGTTGTTTTCATGTCTTTGCCACCATGACTAATGCTACAATAAACAAAGGGGTACATATATCTTTGGGAATATATGATTTCAAGGATATATACACAGGAGAGGAATTGCTGAGTCGCATGGTAGTTCTATTCTTAAATTTTTGAGGAATCACCATACTGCTTTCCATAGTGATTGTATCCGGTAGATTTCTAAAAGACTACAGGTTGTCTTATACGTAGAGTGAGCTTTCTGTATTAAGACTACATAGGTGAGGTTATTTATCTCTGTTCCACCATTATTTTGTTTCTTATTTTTAAATGATTTTGGAAAAACTTGTCTGGATTTCTTTATTCATTGATTTTTTTCTTCTATAGAAAATTGTATTAATTTTTAATTTGTTGCAGAAATACCACATTTTGACTGAATTGTTTAAAATGATTCAGAAACAAATTGTTTAAGAGTGATAGTTTTTGCCCCCTGCCTGCCTAAAGAGCTGAAGTTTAGAGTGCAGATTTTCTTTCTTCCCCTTGGTAGAACCTTATGTGTCAGATTACTTGATTTTAGTTTCCAACTTAAAGAGTATTATTGAATTAGGTGGTAATCAAAATATACAGAATGACATCTTGAAAATGGCTTGTGAAAAAAGCTCTTTAAAATACAAGATAAGGGTTAGATATGCACTTATATTTTTTTTATGGAAAAGAACATTTTTAACAAGAAAGTTTAATCACTGAGACTTTTTTTGATCCCAAGGAATATGAATGACTACCTCAAGATCTGAAGTAAAAGGGAAAAGAAACTTGGAGACTTGATGACTATGGTGCTACCAACTCTACCTTGGAATATCTAATAGGAAGAATTGCAGTTTTTGTTTAACCTTATAAGATCTATTTGTTTATACTAATACACTTATCCAAATAAGTTGGAGTGGACAAATAACAAGAATCTCACTCTCTCTGCCTCTGCCTGTTTCTCTCTGTCTTTGCCTGTCTCTCTCTGTCTCTGCCTGTCTCTCTCTGTCTCTGTCTCTTTCTACCCCCACCCCTCTTTTTTTGGGTGGGGGGATATATATGCATGTATCTATATAACATAGATATATGTATACCAAAATATATTTTGAATAAAAGGAAATAAAGCTTGACTTCAAGTTGTAGGTTTTGTTCTTAGAGCTGTTTTCTCTGCAGCACATTTTAACACTATTTATCACTTACTAGAGGCCCAGTGCACACAATTCGTGCATGGGTAAGGTCCCTAGACCTGGCTGGCGATCAGGGCAGATCTGTGGGGTGACCGGTGGGGCAATCAGGGGCCCCTGCTGGCACCTGCCTTGGTCAGCCTGGCGCCACCTGCTCACCGGCCCTGCCCCCTGCTGCCACCACTGGTCCCCTCCCTTTGCAGGAGGTGACCGGTGGAGCGATCGGGGGTGGGAGAGTGGGAGGCTGGCACCTGCCTTGACTGGCCTGGGGCCTGCAGGCTGGGGGCAGCACCTGTGTTGAGCGTCTGCCTCCTGGTGGTCAGTGCACATCATAGCAACCAGTTGTTCCACTCAGTCGATTTGCATATTAGGCTTTTATTAGATAGGCTGTGCATGACCTACAGCCCTTTTTATCAAAGGGTAGACTGATAAAGTAATATGAGAAAATAATATGAGAAAATAAAACCTGACACAGAGTGGCAGTCACAAAATGCTATTTCTCTCTTTCTTCTAGGAAATGAGGCAGTGATAGAGTTCACAGAGTTTGCATAGGGCTTGGGAGCACTCTTTTGACATTTTGAAGGTCATGTTATTCTTGTATGTGTTGTAAAATGAAATCACTGATAGTGACATGTGGTTATGCAATTTGGGAAGAGGGAATATTTAAATTTATATGCTACATTGGAAAGCCCGTTGTTCTCAGTTGAATGAAGATAAGAATCAAATTAGCTGATGTCTGTTTAAAGACAGTACAATTTCTATTTTAAAAGTGTTTTAACCTTCGACAAAGCAGATCTTCATCAGCTTATAAGAAGACTAGTATTCCACATGTATATATCTGTATGCAGGCTTGGGCAAAAGTAGGTTTATAGTTGTTGGTATGGAAAATAATATAATAATAAATAATAATATAAAAATAAACTATTTCACATACAACTGTAAACCTACTTTTGCCCAAGCCTCTATTCTTCAGTATTATACGTGGATAATGACAATTCTTGTGTGAAAAAGTTTGTGGCTTTCTTTACTTGGCTGTTGTAATCTGCTTTCGCAATTCATTTCAGGAGAAAGACATCACCTGAACCATTCACTTTCACCCCCTTGAACTGCCACGTGGGAATACATTTCAAACAACTTTAACTTTTTACATGAGCATGATCCAACTTTAGTCTTGTCCTGTATTTCAAAAAAAAGTGGTCAGTTTTCATCAATTACTTTTACATGTGTTTCTAGTCCTCTGTTATGTCTATATTGAGAGGCAAAATTCATGGAAATAGTACCAGACAGTGATCCTGTTTTAATGAGATTTTCAGCCTAATTATATGTGCTCTAAAGGCTCAAATAACATGTGGATCAACTGCCAAATTTTGGGGGTGCTTAGCTGAACTGAACTTCTGAACTTGTGAACAAGTTCACTTTTCAGTGATGGAAAGACTGTTCTATAGAAAGCAAATCCCTTGGCCTGGTTATTTATATATTTTTTTAACCTGTTATATCTGACCTGTGCATACCTTTTTTGCTTAGCTTTCTAGTGAGGAAGTGGAACCAGCAATTTCAGAGAACGACAGGGATTTTTTTCCTAAGGTAGTGGATGTATATTTTGAATTTTGTTGTGTTATGTTCAAATTGTTAAAGAAAAAAAAAGTCCTCTTTTCCACATTTGTAATTTATATTAAATTAAGTTTTTGGCCAGATTATGTTATCTATGACTATAAAAGATGATGTTTTCCAATTAATAATAAGAACCAAGCTTTATATAGATTCTATAATACCCCCCATCTGTTTTAATACACATGTGATCCTAACCTCTCCCTGTGAAATTTCTTATTAATCTCATTTTACAGGAAAAGAAAGAGGCTTGAAGGTTTAATGACTGGCTGAACATCTGAGTTAGTTCTTGAACTGTGCCCCAACTACCCCTAATCTCATGTGATTATTAGCCTTTTTCAGGAGACAGAGGAAAGAAAACACAATAAATGATATGGAAACAGCTAGATTTTATCTGTGAGTTACCAAATGGCAAGTTTCAGTAGAGGTGGAGCCTGCGGCAGCTAAGCCACATGTAAAAGGAAACTATGGAGGAGCAGAAAAGTCATGTTTCAGAGGAAGTGCATTCAGAAGAGGCAGAGAAGGTGGCCCTGGCTTCCTATTTTCTATCCACAGTTCGTTGCCAATAATGAGGATCTTCTCTTCCATTTTTTTTTGAAAGAAATTAAAAGAATCTGATGTTTTCAAGTAAGTGATAGATTCAAAAGGTACTTTTAATTTTCCTTCAATTCTTAGAAAATGGAAAAATAAATAGCTCTACTTCTTCCCGTCAATATCTCTGCAGAAAAAAAATGTAAAATTCTAAAATATTTGAATGATTTCAGCTGAATCTAGAAAATAGCCATTCAAATTCTTTCATAAACCCAGTAATTATATTTTTATGAATTACTGCAATTATTTGAAAAATGTATCTCTCTGGCTGAATTCAACCATTTGAAAGAATCTCTGAATACTAAGCTCAGGCAATTATATTCTCATCCCTGAGGATTCTACTGAAATTACAGAAAAACCTTAACAACCTCCTCCCCCTAAATAAACACTATTATCATCAGAAGTCAAGAAAAGTTTCTGCCCTAGCCGGTTTGGCTCAGTGGATAGAGCGTTGGCCTGCATACTGAAAGGTCCCAGGTTCGACTCCAGTCAAGGGCATGTACCTTGGTTGCGGGCACATCCCCAGTAAGAGGTGTGCAGGAGGCAGCTGATTGATATTGCCTTCTCATCGATGTTTCTAACTCTCTATCCCTCTCCCTTCCTCTCTGTAAAAAAATCAATGAAATATATTTTTTTTTAAAAAAGAAAGAAAAGTTTCTACCAGAGCAACAAAAGGTTAAAGGAACTCCTAGAGATAATAAATCAAGTAATAATACTGAAGGAGAAACAAAAGAAAACTGTGGCCACTGGGCAATAGACATAAGCATTGACCTTCTTTAGCAACTCCAAGGTCAGAATCAACAAGTACAAATGAGAGTGGGCCAGGGAGCAATCAGCACGGTGATTCATTAAAGAGCTGCCTCTCTCTCTTCTCTGTGTAAATAAATAGGCTGGCAGGGATGACTTTTACCCTCAGGCTCAAGCCAGGGCACTGCTCTAGAAAGGGTTCACTGGGTCCTGAGAAGGAAGCACAGCTGGATTTGAGGTAAAGCACTTGAACAATGGATGCAGGATAAAGACCCTGCAAAAAACCTTTACATGCCCCCTTGTTGGGGGAAGAGGAGTTTCTACTTGGGGTTTTAGAAAAAATCAGGAGTCATATTTTTTTTCCTTGAAAAATTCTTAAAATAGTGTATTGATTAAGTTATTCAGAGGAGCCGTTGTCAACTCATGCCATAGGAACAGTGAAATACAGGTATGTACAGACAGTGCCATAACTGCTACTAGTGAACCAGAATCAAACTTACTGTAAGGTGCAGCCAGATTTCAGAAAGGTTATGATGTGAGAATGTGGACGTCTTGAAACAGATGAAATAGGATACATGCATACGTGTACTAGTATGTATGTGTGTGTGTGCGCACAGTATCTGGCAAGTGTTAAGCTCCCTATATTATTAGCTATAATTACTATGAGTATTAGTAAAACTTGCATGATACTCTAGAAGGATGGTTTTGTGTGCTTTGGGACTCACAGGTGCTTAAAACCTTTTCTATTGCAGGAAATTTTGTAGGCATTTTGAAGACTCCTTTCTTGGAAACATTTTATTATGCATGTATAATATGGTTGATGCATTTTTCTCTAACTGCCAACTGGCCCCCTTTGTCAGTCTATCCCACATATATTACTTCTTGTAGGCTGATAGCACACTTCCAGGTGGTCCTCGTGGGTGCAATGGAAGACAGCCCTGTCTTATATACAGCACACATCTGGTCCTTGAGAAACACTCAGGAATCCTGTATCCAACCTCACCTGGAATCAGACTGACCTTAAGGCAATGTCTGCTCTCTTTTTCCCCTTCTAAGCAGCTAATTGGTGTGACACTTTACATCTACATTTTCAAATTATGAGTCATACCCAGTCTGCTGTCCCCTAAGCTAACCTCTCTTCTCCCCTCCCCCACCTTAGAAAAATCCTATAAGCAAAGCTTGAAAGGGTTGATTAGGATTAGAGTAATGTAATAAACTTAACAGTCCAAACTGCTATCAATGGTAATATTTGTGGATTGGGACTCAAGGTACTTGTGGCACATGTAAGGGAGAAACTCTTGAAACTTGAAACTCTCCTTTACAATGGAGAAAATAATGCCAAATGGAATGAATGCCTTTGAAAAAGTAGAATTGTGTCTGTGGACATATCTCTGTGATTTATCTCTTGTCAATATCTCGGTAAAGGGTATAATTGCCTAGTTTCATTCCCATCTCCGTTACATAGATGCAGTCTCCCCTGGCTTATTCTTACTGTGATGTTCCATGTTTTCCACCCACCTCTGTGGCTTCATGCTATTCTTTCTGCATAAAACATGTAATTTCTATTTAAGCTCCTGACAAATGTCTAATCCTTCTTCGTGACTAAATTATTGTACCACCTCTTGTACTCAGTTCTCCTCTCTTTTACTCTGTGCTTTTCTTTATAATAGGTTTTAACAATCTATATTAATCACATATCTATCTATCTATCTATCTATCTATCTATCTATCTATCTATCTATATAAAAGCCCAAGTGACCATCGCAATGAATGGATGAACGAACAGGCTGCGTGTGGTGACCAGGCCGGCAGGGGGGTTAGTGAGGGGCAACCAAACAACCGAGCAGCAGGCTGTGTAGGGCTACCAGGCTGACAGGGGGGGCAGTTGGGGGAGACCAGGCCAGTGGGGGGGGGCAGTGAGGGGCAACCAGGGTGGTGGGGGGGGCAGTTTGGGGTGACCAGGCTGGTAGGGGGGGCAGCAAGGGGTGACCAGGCTGGCGGGAGGGCAGTGAGGGGTGACCAAACGACCAAGCAGCAGGCTGCGTGGGGCAACCAGGCCAGCAGGGGGGGTAGTTGGGAGTGACCAGGCCGGCAGGGGGAGCAGTAAGTGGTGACCAGGCCGGCAGGGGGGCAGTTAGGGGTGACCAGCTGGTGGGGCGGAGGGAAGTTAGGGGTGACCAGGTGGGGGCAGTTGGGGGTGACTAGGCTGGCAGGGGGGAGCAGTTGGGGCGATCAGGCAGGCAGGCAGGTGAGCAGTTAGGAGCCAGTGGTCCCGGATTGTGAGAGGGATGTCCGACTGCCAGTTCAGGCCTGATCCCTACTTTTCTTTTTTCTTTTAAACATTCTTTCATTGTTTTATCAAAATTGACATATATTCATTAGTCCATCAATTCATTTACTCACTTGTCAAAGCAATTTTATATTTGATATCTCTCCCTTTCTCCTTATATCAAAAATTCTATTAGAACAGAATTCTAGGGATTGGGCCTAAACCAGCAGTTGGACATCCCCTGAGGGGTCCTGGATTGGAGAGGGTGCAGGCTGGGCTGAGGGGGACCCCCCCCCCACCATGCATAAATTTCTTGCACCGGGCCTCTAGTAGAGGTATTATAATAATAATTACACTGATAAAAACATGAAGGTGGTTCAAGAAGGTTTTGAGTTTTTAAATAGTTCAGCTATCTCCTCTTAATAGAAGGCTAGTACTGGTTATTACTCATTTTTCCAATTTTAGTTCAAAGCATAAGTCATGGTAGATAGTAGACATACACTACATAGAGAGAAAATTTGAATGGCTATAAGAATACAAATCATTTATATCTCTGGAAAAGTAAACAGAGATATCCTCTCTATTTCTCATTTGTCAGGTATGTCTTATAAATTAAGCCCTGAAATTATATATGTGTAGATTGCGTGGCTTCTTATGTTCTGTATTTTTTCTGAAAACAGCATATAATTTTCAACATCAGTCCTAAAAAAACCATCCTATTTTCACTTTTGTTAACTGCAATTTCCCCAACAGAATTCAGGATTAGAGTCCCTGTAAAATATTATACTTGGTTAGCCATCCCATGGGGAGTAGAAGCTGTTTTATGTTTGCTTTTAGTTTTTGTTTTTATATAAATCAGATTTCTTAAGGAATTATTTAAAGAAACATCTTGAGGGTTTGAAGTCTGTTGAGAGTTGTTTAAGCAGCAGAAATCTTTACTGGGCAAGTCCAATCTTTACATGAAATTTACAAATTTAACTATATAACATTTTCGGAAAAAACAATAATTTTCCTGTGCAAACTTTACAACTTTTCGTCCATTTGCCTCAACCCCTTGAGCTTGTCTCCTCTTCCTGGACTGTGCTTCCCTCACCTCTTCACTTGGACAACTCTATGAATCACTTGGTTCCTTATTAAATGTCACCTTTGCCAGGAAGCTTTCTTCACCTGCAGATCATATAGTCTCCCTATTATTCTTTTCATGGCCTTCTATTTTTTTACTTTTCTTTTTTCTTTTAAACATTCTTTCATTGTTTTATCAAAATTGACATGTATTCATTAGTCCATCCATTCACTCACTCACTTGTCAAAGCAACTTTATATTTGATATCTCTCCCTTTCTCCTATATCAAAAGTTCTGTTAGAACAGAAACATATATAGGTCTTATTCTTCACTATGTCCAGTGATTAGCTGAGCACCTCACACACTATAGGTTCTCTACAAAATCTAGCAAATGGATGAATTAAAAGTCATGGATATTTGAAAAGATATTTGCAGGTAATTGGACAAGGTGGGAGAGATGGGTATGATTTGCCTATGTAGGTAAATGCTAATTATTTCAGCTGTAGAAGACCTACTTCCATTAAAAAACATATTTTATTAACTTTTAATTTTTACTTTAAAAGATATGCAAGAACTTCTTTGCCACATCAGCATGTCTCAAATAAGTGAGCAATTAAAAAGTGTAGTCTATTGTATAAGACTGTCTATTGTGCACATCTAATTACTTAGAACCTTTCCAACATTAAAATACACACTGACCGTGCCAGGTAAGTCATGCCCCAAATGTAGAATTCCTTTCTCTAGCTGAATGCAATTTGTCTTTTCATTCTTATGGCCAAACGTTTTTTCTGTTGATACTTAACCTTTTTTTATTTTTATTTTAGCACTATGAATGGTTATAACACTAAAGGAGAAAAAGTTTCAGAAATAAACATGCTGTAATAGTTTTATAATTTTGGAAAATGTTTTTCTCTCTTCCTGGTTTCATTATTATAAAGAATAATCATCCTGCCTGGCCGGCATGGCTCAGTAGTTGGGCGTCAACCTATGAACGAGGAGGTCACGGTTGGATTCCTGGCCAGGGCACATGCCCAGGTTTCGAGCTCCATCCCCAGTAGGGGGCGTGCAGGAGGCAGCCGATCAATGATTCCCATCTTTGATGTTTCTATCTCTCCCTCCCTCTCCCTTCCTCTCTGAAATCAATACAAATATAGATATTTTTAAAAATTAAAGAATAAGCATCCTCATGCACTAAGCTTGCAGCTTCCGCAGCAGGTCAACTAGGGTACTACATTCAAAAAGAAACCAAACCTCAACGTTGAAAAATACTTGGTTTGTCCTGAAAACGAGCAATAAATCTCCCAGCTTCCCAATTCCAAACAGATTCTTTTAAGACATTGTTAACCTAGACAGGGATAAAGCACAGGACAAAACAGCTAAGTCCTTGGTCTCATGAACCTTATCTTAAGGGATTTTAGCTTAAGTGATATTTGTTAGATGCCTTCCTGTGTGACTTGGAAAAGTGATTTCTCCTTGGACTTGGCACAGGTTTTGGGTAAGATCAAGGCGTGGAAAGTGATATAATCCTGTTCTTCAAGCAACAGATACTTTCTTAATAGGTTGGTTTTCAAATTGGGGTCACCCCAGGTCACTCTTGGATGCAGCAGTGATGAGTGAGCTCAGCACCTAGTCACTACCACTAATACCACATTTGGGAGATTTTGCTGTGGCAGCTGAATCAACAGCTGGGATTCTAAAATCCCTAATTTGCACATAGGCTTTAGCTTCCTCACCCACAAAATTATGGTCCTATATTTATCATCTGGGTGTCACTTTATATTTATGAAATTATAAAAAAAGGATTTATTGAGAAAGTAAAAAAATATTTTTGAAAATAAGTTCAACCCATGGATCTGGGGCTTAGAAATGCAGATAATACACTGTCTATTACACATAACAATAGCTCATTAACAAAGAATAGCTGTTAGCTAGAAACCTTTGAAAGCAATCATTATTCATTTAAAACAATCATGAGCCACAGAAAAGGTTGTCTATCCTCTTCACCAGTAATAGCCCTCTAAACTGCAAGACTTCATCCAATGCTTTATTCTCTTTAACTATATCAGTTTCAACATTCTACAATAGAAAGGAAAATGAAAGCTAACTTTTGGGGACCTTCTAATGTCTTTTGTTTTTTGCTTTGTATTCAAAGGGCATTTGCCTTTTGCTAGAGGGTTTAAATTGAAGGAACAGCTGCCAAAATACAGGTCACTTTGTCAGGTGTAAGATAGTTTGAGAAAGAGGGAAACCTGATTCTACCAGGCTAATGTGCACAGGTGAGATGCAAATCTCCCGCCAACTGTTCCCATCGGTGTAGTTAGCTTTCCTCCCCATAAATAAATAGCCTCTCTGAAAAAGAGCTTCCAGGTATTATGCAGCTGCTTCTGAGTGGTCTGAGCCTGAGAAGAGAAATGAAAGAGAAAGTATCCCACAAACAGGCTATCACTATAGACTGAGGTCTTGAGCTGGTCCGGGGAACAAAGGGCTTGACTTCATGTGCTTCTGTAGAGGAGCAGGTGAGTTTTCATAAATGCTCTTCTCTTGATAAGTAAGTAACCAGTGAGTTGTTTTGATGACTCTGCAGTATGGTCATCTTAAGTTCACTGTTTATAGTAATTCACAGATAGAGGGGACCTTAGAGACAGAGCTCTGACAGAGGAGAAACATTTTCACAATTGCAGTTTTTTAGAACTGTAAAGTCACATGCTCTCTCTCTCTCTCTCTTTTTTTTTTTTTTTAAACGACAGAGTTCAAGTGAGAATGGAGGATTGTTTCTTCTTTTTTTGTTTGTTTAGTAAATTATCACTTCTAATATGTTTCTTAGTTTGGAGAGGAGAACAATCAAGTAGAATTCTGCTCTAAATGTTTAGTTATTCTTTTCTCCAGATTTTGGATACAATTGACATTAACTTTACAAAGACACATTTTCTTTCTTTCATAACAGCTTTAGGCTATTAATCTAATGTTAAAATGTATAATCAGAGATGATTTTGTTTGTTTTTCATGAGAAATTTCCAGTGTCTGTAATGGTATAAATGTATAGTCCTAGTTTAAAATAATTTTCTGAAGTAAAAATAAGCAACTCTGTCACTGTGGAACTTTAAAGGAAGAAGAGTCTTCCAAGTGAATTATAAACAAATTGACTCTTTTAAGGTTTTCATTCTTATCTAAAAACTCATTCTTTGCCAGTAAACCTCATGATATTTTGTGGCTAGGAAGCACAGTTCTTAATGGCCCATTATCCTCAGACTTCTCAATACAGACAAGTAAATGCAAGCCCATACCGCATGAAGAATGATTGATTTCATTACATAGGCATAATTTTCTATTAGGAAGAATCAGTTTGTTAAAGCTTAGGGGAATGAGTAAGTTAGAGGTGAGGCTGGCTAGACTTACCTTGACATGGATACAATCAAGTGAGTAGAAATCAATTGTCATCAATTTAATACTCAGTGATGTGTGAAAACTATTCCAAGAAATTAAGTTGCTTTCTCTTTTTTTTCTTTCTCTCTCTGAAGGGAGAAATCAGTACTTTTAGTTAAAATGTACATTTCACTTATAAATAATGGTAAAATGCGATTTCAATGTATATGAAGATTCTTTTGAAACAGAACTTCATTTTAATACATATTTTATAAATTCTGCCCAAATGGACTCTTTAAAGTTAAGGCCGTTTTTCAGGTTTACCAAAGGGCAATCTTATAGAAATAAGTTAATTTGTAAGAATAAGTAAAATTATGTACACATAAATTTGATATATATATATATATATATATATATATATTATATACACATGATATATACATAATTTTATACTCTTGATAGTGATATACCATTAATAGAACCATAGGTTTACAGAATTGTAATAATAATAATGCATTGAATTTGTGTGACTTTTTGCAATTTTTGCAGAGATTTGATTTTTATGCATCTAATGCATTGCTTGTCTCCGTTTTGTTTAATTCTTTTTTTGGAGTTTGGTTCTGTTCTTTTATTTGCTACATGTTTCTTTGTCTCCTCATTTTGGCAGCCTCCCTGTGTTTGTTTCCATGTATTAGAAAGAGCTGCTACGTCTCGTGGGCTTGGGAGCGTGGCCTTATGTTATAGGTGTTCTGTAAGGTCCAGGGGCACAGCCCTCCCAAGCATACAAGCTGGGGACTTGAGGTGTCGGCCCTCCCCTGTGTGGGCTGTGTATTCTCTCCTATTGTAGCTGAGCCTTGATTACCGTTAGAATGTCAATGGGAGGGATTTACCCTGAGTCTGATCAGCTGCAATGTCCCTTAACTTTCTTAATCACTCATTGAGCTTTGTCAATATTATTCCTGAAATAACTTTCAAATTTGTCCTCTCTGATCACAACCTCACTGACATTGCTTCATGTTAGAAAATCAACATCTGTGTTCTGAACTATTAAAAATAGTTTCCTGATTCTGGTACCTATTTTCAGCATTTGTATCTCTAAAACTATTCTCTCCTCTTCAGCTAATTTTTATTACACAACAGATATGATACTGCCAAACTTAAGATAGAAAGCCTTAAATGACACTGAATTACCTCCTGTTTAATGTCCAGATACCTCAGATAGGCATACTAGGTTCATCACCTTGACCCACTATATCTTTGGGGATCATACTACTAACCAAAAGAATCCCATAACTGTAAAGAGAATCCAATGCTGAGTTCGTTGGGTTGACCCAGGGTTGGGCAATAGACAATGAAAAGGCAATCTAAGAACTTTTGGAGAGGTGGAGGTGGGGGTGGGGGTTGGATGGAGAGTAAGAGGAATTTGGAGTTGGGCTAAAGCAGTGGTCGGCAAACTCATTAGTCAACAGAGCCAAATATCAACAGTATGATTGAAATTTCTTTTGAGAGCCAAATTTTTTAAACTTAAACTTCTTCTAATGCCACTTCTTCAAAATAGACTCGCCCAGGCCCTGATATTTTGTGGAAGAGCCACACTCAAGAGGCCAAAGAGCCGCATGTGGCTGCAAGCCACAGTTTGCCGACCACTGGGCTAAAGAAATGGAGAGAGATAAAAAAAAAAAAAAAAGACATTGAGATTTTGTCTCTCTTCATGAAACAGGGCCTTTTTTATGTGAATGTAAGGGACTATTGGCTGTCATCTTCTTTCTTTCAGGTGGCCTGAGTAGAAGAGATAGCAGGGATGTTGAAAAAAATAATTTAAACACATTATCAGAAAGAAGCAGATATGAGAGATGGAAAGAGCATACTCAGGTCCCTTGAGCCCTTCTAATTTGCTGACTTCTTAAGACTTGGGTTCTGCTTGTCTAAAGAAAAAATAAAACCAACCATAAACAACAAAAAACCTAAGCCTAATTGCTTGAGGGAGAAATGAAATTTAGAAGTAATTCTACTAATTACTAAGTGAGAAGGATAATTTTTTTAAAAGTTTATTTAACTTTAACATACTTAAGTACATGTAAAATTTGTTATCTCTACTAATAAAAGGGTAATATGCAAATTGATCAGGACACCCTCACAGTAATGGCCAAAGAGCAGGCTGCGTGAGGCGACAAGGCCAGCAGGGGGGTTAGTGAGGGACGATCAAACGACCGAACAGCAGGCTGCGTGGGGCAACCAGGCTGGCAGCGGGGGCATTGAGGGGCGACAAGGCTGGTAGAGGGGGGCAGTGAGGGGCAACCAGGCCAGCAGGGGGGGCAGTTGGGAGTGACCAGTTCGGCAGGGGGGACAGTTGGGGGCGACCAGGCCGGCGGGGGGGGGCAGTTAGAGGCGATCAGGCTGGCAGGCAGAGGTGGTTAGGGGTGATCAGGTTGGCAGGGGGAGCAGTTAGGGGCAACCAGGCAGGCAGGCAGGTGAGCAGTTAGGAGCCAGCAGTCCTGGATTGTGAGAGGGATGTCCAACTGCCGGTTTAGGCCCCATCCCAGGGACAGTTGGACATCCCCCAAGGGGTCTCAGATTGGAGAGGGTGCAGGCTGGGCTGAGGGGACCCCCTCACCCACGCACAAATTTCATGCATCGGGCCTCTAGTACCTACATAAAAATCTATTTATATATTTTTACACTATTGAACATTACAGTTAGATAAGTAAACTATTAACAGGATACTAACACAATTATTCATTTGTCTTTTACTTTAGTTTATCTGAAATTTGAATCTCTGCCATTAGTTCAGAACATTTTTTCTCTGTAAACAGAAATTAATATATAATTGGAATGAGATGTGTTTTCTCAGTGCAATGAGGAAAGTTATGCCCTGTATCCCACATCTAGCTCACCTGTTCATGATTGCAGATTAGTTTGTGTTAAATAGCAATAAAAATATAAGCTATGTGGAAATTCTCTGGTGTTCTAAAATTGCATATAAGGCTGAAAGCTGAAGATAAATGGGTCCTAAGCATCCTTATCTCTAAAAATAAAAAGGCCACAAGCAATTAAGTCTAGAATCTTCCCACTCTTCCCACTGTAATCCTGGATATTAACCTTGAGACATGTGTTCTATATTGGCTGGACTGTACTGGAGACAGATATAACTATGTAACCAGGAACTTAAGAAAGGTAATTTCTGAGAGCAATAAGTTCTCTAAAAGACATAAACACTGTCGTGTGATAGAAGGTGACTGGGGCAGGGACTCTGAATAGGGTGGTCAGCAAGGACTCTGAAAAGATGGCCTTTGCCTGAAATCTGAATGGTGACTATGTTCAGCTACCTGAACGTTCACAGGAAGAGCATACCATCCAATGTAATAGCAAGTGCAAAGTTTAGGAAGTGGAAGCTGTCTGAGGTGTTTGCGAAACAGAAAGAAGTCCTAGGGGCATCTGAGAGGCATAGAGCATAAACGTTAGTATTATGACTTTTCACATATTTGCTAGAATAAGTCTAACTATCCTATATAATAAAAGGCTAATATGCAAATCCACTGAACAGCAGAATGACTGGTTGCTATGATGTGCACTGACCAACAGGGGGCAGATACTCAACACAGCAGCTGCTCCCTGATGGTCAGTGTGCTCCCACAGGGGGAGTGCTGCTCATCCAGAAGCCGGGTTCATGGCTGGTGAGCGCAGTGGTGGTGGTGGAAGCCTCTCCCACCTCTGTGCCAGTGCTAAGGATGTTGGACTGCTGGCTTGGGCCAGCTCCCGGCGGGGATTGGGCCTAAGCTGTCATTCGGACATCCCCCAAGGGCTCCTGGGTTGCGAGAGGGCATAGGCCAGGCTGAGGGAGCCCCAGAGTACATGAATTTTGTGCACTGGGCCTCTTGTAATAATATAAACAATTTGGCCTTTTCAGTTTTTCAGCATTTAATAACAATGAAATATACCTTCCTTAATTTTATGTTGTTTTTTCTTTATTTGAATTATTATAATTAACCAGAGGCCTGGTGCATGAAATTTGTGCACGGGGGTGGGTGTCCCTCAGCCCAGCCTGCACCCTCTCCAATCATGGACCCCTCGAGGGATGTCCGACTGCCCGTTTAGGCCGATCCTACTGGGATCGGGCCTAAACGGGCAGTTGGACATCCCTCTCACAATCCAGGACTGCTGGCTCCCAACTGCTCACCTGCCTGCCTTCCTGATTGCCCCTAACCACTTCTGCCTGCCAGCCTGATCACCCCCTAACCACTCCCCTGCCAGCCTGATTGATGCCTAACTGGCCCCTGGCTGCCAGCCTGTTTGCCCCTAACTGCCCTCCCCTGCAGGCCTGGTCACCCCTAACTGCCCTTCCCTGCAGGCCTAGTCACCCCTAACTGCCCTCCCCTGCAGGCCTGGTCCCCCTCAACTGCCCTTCCCTGCAGGCCTAGTTGCCCTCAACTTTCCTCCTCTGCCAGCCTGGTCACCCCTAACTGCCCTCCCCTATAGGCTTGATTGCCCCCAACTGCCCTCCCTTGCAGGCCTGGTCCCTCCCAACTGCCCTCCCCTGCTGGCCATCTTGTGGCAGCCATCTTGTGTCCACATGGGGGCAGTCATCTTTGGCCACATGGGGGCAGCCATCTTTTGTGTTGGAGTGATGGTCAATTTGCATATTACTCTTTATTAGATAGGATAGAGGCCTGGTGCACCAGTGGGGGCCAGCTGGTTTGCCCTGAAGGATGTCCCGGATCAGGGTAGGGGTTCGCTTGGGGTGTGGGGTGGCCTGGGCAAGGGGCCTGTGGTGGTTTGCAGGCTGGCCACGTCCCCTGGTGACCCAAGTGGAGGCCCTGGGATCTGGGATTTATTTATCTTCTATAATTGAAACTTTATAGCCTTGAGCGGAGCCAATCCTCCTGCTTGCTCCGTGGCCACAGCCATTTTTGTTGGGATTTATTTATCTTCTATAATTGAAACTTTGTAGCCTTTAGTGGAGGCCTGGGCCAGCCAGGGTATGTGGAAAGCTTGGCTTCCTCCATCGCCAGGGGCAACTCAAGCCTTCTGCTCTCTCCAGCTCCGTGGCTGCTGCCATTTTTGTTGGGATTTATTTATCTTCTATAATTGAAACTTTGTAGCCTTGAGTGGAGTCCACGGCCAGCCAGGGTGTGCGGAAAGCTTGGCTTCCTCCATTGCCGGGGAAACCCAAGCCTCCTGCTCTCTCTGTGGCCACAGCCATCTTGGTTGGGTTAATTTGCATACTCGCTCCTAATTGGCTGGTGGGCGTGGCTTGTGGTGTAGCAGAGTGATGGTTAATTTGCATATTACTCTTTTATTAGATAGGATTAGAAAAATTGTGAATATTTCTTAGATAATCATTACAAAATCAAGTCATATGTTCTAAGTGTAGAATGAGGCTTGCTTTTATAAGAAATAGCTTTCATTATAGATATAAATATCCAGAAATTGTATTTAAAGTTCTATCAGCACCCTGGAGCAAGAAATTCTAGTGCCTGGCCGGTGTGGCTCAGTGTTTGAACATTGACCTGTGAACCAGGAGGTCAGGGTTTGATTCCAGGTCAGGGCACATGCCCCAGTTGCAGGCTCAATCCCCAGTAGGGAGTGTGCAGGAGGCAGCCGATCCATGATTCTCTCTCATCATTGATGTTTCTATCTCTCTCCCCCTCTCCCCTCCTCTCTGAAATCAATAAAAATAGATATTTTTAAAATAAGAAATTCTAGCCAGTACCATTCAAATATTTTTGTTAGAATATAAAAGGAAAAAAAAAAAAGCTCTATATTCGCTTTTCTGTAAAATTTGAACTTGTTCACCTAGTGTAGCTGTCAGATAGAATTCATTTTTTATTTTTTTGGCAATTCATGGATCTCCTTTCCTTTACCTAGAAGAACTGGCAAGTATATACCTTTTAACTGTAAAGCTTTCAATGTCATGGCATTGAGCAGATCTTTACTTTGCGATCATAAGAGACTATCAGTAAGTAATGGAGTACCATGGTGATTTTAATCCATTGATGACTTGGAGGAAGTTATTGTAAGTCAATGTACAAGGTTCATCAGTGCAGCATCTAATGCAGCAGAAATTGACTCGCAGGCACAGGTATACTCCTGTACTGCAGTGATTAGCTTCATTTGTCAATATGAAGACATGAAGGCTAAGAAAGATTAATTGAGTTTGCCAAGATTACAAAACATTGGAGTGACGGAACCAGAAAAAGAGCCTATGTTGTCTGACACCCAAATCTTAGCTGAGTCCTACATAATATTGCCTCTGGCTAAATGTTACCAGTTTGGTGGCTAACAGGCTCCGTGCAATGCTTTTTATTGTGACATTTCTATAATTAATGACTAGGAATGCCTTCTCTGTTCTTTCTAAGATGTTAAACTGTTTCTCAGTAGGTTCTCAGTCATGAATCTTTGTACTTGCCTATATTTCTCACTTCATTGACTTCACAGTGAGATGGAACACAGGGAAGATGTAAAGCCTCTGCCCTTTTTTCCATTAGTGACAATATTTTTCCAGTTCAGTTACAGGTTTAAGCATAGGCTCTTGGTTTGCCAATTCATCAAACACCTCACTTACTCAGAGCCCAAAACATACAAATGCTTCCTAAATCTTTATGTTCTTATTCTATTAATTTCAGAGACAAAGTAATATGATATTTCCCCTGTTTTTACTTTATATCTTTTTATCATGAAATATATATGAGTTCTGCAATAACTTACCGATAGGATGGGTTACCAAGGATTATTGATAAAATCCTACTCATTTGTGAGCAACTACTTTTTCAATTCATTTCTCGTGGGCTAAGATTTGTTTCATAAATCACATTTGCCTTTGTGAAATGTAGCAATATTTTGAGAAATGTAAATAATGACATCAAAGTCTTATAGTCAATAATATATAATACATTTAATTAATTTTCTTTCCACATCCCAAAGGCAATTGAAAAGTGAAGACTTTTCTTCTTCAAACTGAGTTGAGCACACTTGCAGCAGTATATCTTGATAAAAAGACTATGGCAAGGTGCAAAGGAAAGAAAATGCAACAAAACATCTAGTTGCTCTGGAAGCAAAAGTACCTGGATAATCAGTTGTCAGCCAATTGAGATTTCACCCCAGATAACATAAGACATCAGTAACACTAAATGTGGAGAAAACATTCCAAAGCTGTCTTCCTGGTATGTGATCTTTAAATTATTTGGGTGATTTATTTACACATGAATTTTATTTATATGCATACATTATGCATTTGATTACATTTAAAAACTTAAAACAGTCAAGGTTTATTGATTTTCAGTTTTGTTGACATATTTTGCCATGCCATTTAACCAACTTGATTTAAAGTTATAGTTATCATGTGTGTTTCCATAGCATTTCATTTTATTACATGTGATTTAATTAACAGTATTTCAAGAAAATGAATGAAACATGTTAAGTTTTTCAAAATTTATCCTTCTGATTACTACTATTCCTGGGCTCTCTTTGCATGCAAAATACTTGGCAGAACCATATGCATGTGTTGAAAGACTTGCCATTTCATCCAAAGAATTTTTTCCTCCTTTGATTGATGGACAATTTAAAAAAATGTAGTTTGTCAAGAAGCCTTTCCTCTTTCTTCCTGAAATCCCTGTTTCAAACTAGTGCTAGCAATTTCCTCTGCAATGGCATTCAAGACATGAGATATCCTTGTCTTTGACAGCAAAGGACATTTGTTTTGTTTGAGTTGCACTCTTATCACAGACAACAATAAAATTGTCAAGTGTGTTATTTGAAACATCAGATTCAATGAGAACCTTTGTTTAAGTAAGGGACATGGGAAATAAATGTTTTCTTTCTTAACCAATGGAGCTCACAGCTAGAATTTGGAATATTTGTGGATTATATGATAATATACTATTATATTATACTAGAGGCCCAGTGCACGGAATTTGTGCACGGGTGGGGGAGAGGGTCCCCTCAACCCAGCCTGCACCCTCTCCAATAGGGAACCCTCAGGGGATGTCCAACTGCCAGTTTAGGCCCGATCCCCAACTGGCAGTTGGACATACCTCTCACAATCCTGGACTGCTGGCTTCTAACTGCTTACCTGCCTGCCTGCCTGATTGCCCCTAACTGCTCCCCCTGACAGCCTGATCATCCCTAACCACCTCTGCCTGCTAGCCTGATTGCCCCTCACTGCCCCCCCTGCTGGCCTGGTCGCCCCTAACTGCCCTCTCCTGCCAGCCTGATTGCCCCTAACTGCCTCTTTCTACCGGCCTGATTGCCCCCAACTGCCCTACTTCCACCAGCATGGTTGCCCTAACTCCCCCCCCCCCACTGGCCTGGTTGCCCCCAACTTCCCCCCTTGCTGGCCTGGTTGCCCCTAACTGCCTCTGGCTGCTGGCCAGGTCACCCCTAACTGCCCCCCGCCTGCCAGCCTGGTCACCCCTGACTGCCCCCCCTGCCAGCCTGGTTGCCCCAAACTGCCCCTCTCTGCCAGCCTGGTCATCCCTCACTGCCCCCCCTGCTGGCCTCGTCACCCCATGTGACCTGCTGTTCAGTCATTTGGTTGTCTCTCACTAACACCCCTGCAGGCCTGGTTGCCCCTAATTTCCCCCCCCCAACCAGCCTGGATGCCCCTAATTGCCCCCCCCCAGTTGGGTCACCCCCAACTCCCCCTCCCCCCCCCGCCAACCTGGTTACCCCATGCAGCTTGCTGTTCAGTCGTTTGGTCGCTTCTCACTAACCCCCCTGCTGGCCTGGTCGCCCCATGCAGCCTGTTTGGTCATTCATCAAGTTGTTTTGGTTGTGGTCCCTGGCTTTATATATATATGGGTTCTCTTTAGGACATTACAAGAATATCTTTTTAAATTAAGGTATGTACATTTTTAATGACATAATGTTATTGTACACTTAATATACTATAATATAGTGTAAATATAACTTTTATATGCAATGGAAAACCAAAAGATTTGTGTGACTCACTCTATTTGCTTTATTACATGGTCTTGAACCGAACTCACAGTATCTCTGGAGTATGCCTGTACATCTTTCTGGTCATTGTTTGCCACATCAAGCAGCCACCTGACTCTAGGATACTGATCTCCACTCCACTTATGTGCTCTGTATCATGTCATCTCATCCTTTGTCTTAAGACTAACTTCTCCCAGGTGACTGTTGCTGGTCCAAACTACTTTAAGTTTGGGGAGAAAGCTGGATTTCAGTTCCCCATGGGAATCACTGAGAATAGCTTGTAATGTTTAACAAGATTTTACTGAAGGCCTGGGAACAATAGAAGAAGAATATAATTCAAAGAACTCTTTTAAAAAGGATGCTCAATAGAGCTACTCTCAGCGCAAGCCAGACTCAACCCCAGTCCTCCTGCACCAGCAGAGTTTGACACATACAGCTTTATTGAATTAATTAATGCGATTAAATGTTTGTAGAATCTGCACATTCAAATGTATTCACAGAGTTTTTGAATTATAGCAGCACAATTTACAATAGCTTAGATTTGGAAGCAGCCTAAGTGCCCAAGTGAAATAAGTCAGTCAGAGAAAGATAAATATCACATGATCTCACTCATTTGCATATTATAATGAACAATATAAACTGATGAACAAAACAGATCCAGAGACACAGAAGCTTCTATCAGATGCTTAAACCTCAGAGGGAAGGTAGGGGAGGGCGGGGGTAAGGGGGAGAAATCAACCAAAGGACTTGTATGCATCATATAAGCCTAACCAATGGACACAGACACCAGGGGGTGAGGGCATGAGTGGGAGTGGGGTGGGGGGGCACTGGGGGGATAAGGACACATATGTAATACCTTGATAAAAAAACAAAGAAGTCTCTTAACCTCAACCCACCAACTTAGATGGGGATTCAGTTCACCTCCCCTCAAAAAAGAGAGACTCTGAAAGGGCTCTAATCCAGGGCCCATCTCTTCAAAGTTAACATAGCCTAAGCTATTTTCTTAGGGCTTGGATTCTTAAGGGTAATTTCTGAAGTAATTATTGTCATAATACTTTCATTATTATAGATCTGCTATACCATGCAACTTTTAATTATTAAAAAAAAAACTCACATTGTTTTAGTTGGTGTGTTATCAGTCAGGAACTCCATTCTCCTTTGGAATTTCTTCCCCCCACCTATTGTCTTTCTGACTCTGTCAACCTTGAAACTAAGTACTTTTTTTTTTTTTAAATCCTCACCAGAGGATATTTTTCTATTGATTTTTACAGAGAGTGGAAGAGAGAGGGAAAGACAGAGAGAAAAAGCGATGTAAGAGAAATACATCGATTGGTTGTCCCCTTCATAAGCCCGGCCAGGGAGGAGCCTGCAACTAAGTCACGTGACCTTGACTGGAATCCAACCCAGGACCCTTCACTCTGCAGGCCAATACTCTATCCACTGAGGCAAACTGCCCCCCTCTTAATTAATTTAAAATATTTATTAAGTTTTTAAATGTAATCAAATGCATAATATATTAATTATTCTATTAATTCATTTTTTAATTTTTGGCAAATCATGGATCTCCTTTCCTTTACCTAGAAGAACTGGCAAGTATATACCTTTTAACTTACTGTAAAGCTTTCAGGGTCATGACATTGAGCAGATCTTTACTTTGTGATCATAAGAGACTATCAGTAAGTAATGGAGTATCATGGTGATTTTAATCCATTGATGATGAGTACATTGATACGCTTAATGTAAGACCATTCACCACTCGTTTCCACTAATTTTCTACAAGCTCCTTCCCATCCATTTCTCTCTGACCTTCTCCTGTGTGGCAACCCCACCAACTCTCAAGTTCATATTTCATCTGAGGAAGGGGAGAAGTTAGATCAAAAGAAAAGACATCCTTTAATCAAATGTTCTGCAAAACTGTCCTTAGGAAATTTTCTGAGAGCTTCTTCCAGGGTGAATAAATATGCCAAGACACCCTGAAGGCTAATGAGCCCAGCTCTCCCAGAGTTGGGAGCTCTCATTCTGAGGCTTCCCTGGGTGGACTGGACTAGCAACTGAGCCTGAAGCAGCTATGGATTTAAATTAGCGTGAAAATAATAGGCATCTGCAACAATATTCATTCATACCCAATGCTTCACTTTAAAGCTAAATTATTTATGTTTTCACAGTTTCTAACCTATGTCAGTATACAATAAAATGCTAGCAATTTTCTTTACTGAGGTATTTCTTTAAGAGGCTTTGAACCTACACAAGATTTTATTTTGTAACATTTTAATTTTTCTATAATTGTATGACATGAAAAGATAAGATAACTGGAACATTTATTATTAGTAATGTTTCTTGATTTGCTTATTTACTTCTTATTGAAATTGCATATTATTTACATGTGTGGATTATCAAAAGTGTGATGTTTGGGTTCCTAGAGAGGGTAGTTAGTAGATTCCCAAAGTGAAGTGGAACACTGGTCAAGGTCAGAGGTAGAAGATCACTTATTTTAATGCCAGCAAGGTAAAATTACTTGCCCATAGCAGTAGTTGGCACTGCAGAGTAATAGGAAGTATGTCTGAATTGATGGAGATAATTTCTATTTTAATGTCAGTAAAGAAATTTTGCATTGAGGGAAACAGAATATAGTGGGTTGAAAATATTTTAGTTTGTTAAAGATATTACAGAAATTTCACAGCTTTGGATTTAGTGTGTCAGTGCTATAGCTGGCCATATCCTATCTAATAAAAGAGTAATATGCAAGTTGACCATCACTCCAACACACAAGATTGCTACCCCCATGTGGTCAAAGATGGCTGCCCCCATGTGGACACAAGATGGCCACCACAAGATGGCCAGAAGGGGAGGGCAGTTGTGGGTGATCAGGCTAGCAGGAGAGGGCAGATGGGAGGGATCAGGCCTGCAGGGGAGGGCAGTTAGGGGCTACCAGGCTGGCAAGGGAGGGCATTTAGGGGTGACCAGGCCAGCAGGTGAGCAGTTAGGCGTTGATCAGGCTGGCAGGCAGAAGTGGTTAGGGGCAATCAGGCAGGCAGGCAGGTGGTATTGGGCCTACACAGGCAGTTGGATATCCCTCGAGGGGTCCCACATTGGAGAGGGTGCAGGCTGGGCTGAGGGACACCCCCCCCATGCAAGAATTTTGTGCACTGGGCCTCTAGTTATCTAATAAAATGTCAGCACTGTTATATACTATTCTAGCATAACAAAGGGGATAAAGTATATGCTTCTGTCCACTCTAGAGTTGGATTTGTAGTGGTACATCTATTACTCATATAAAATCCAATGGTTCTCCTCACTTGAAAACAATACTTTTGGGGGAAATGTCCAAATCTCTGAAGTAAAACTCAAGTGACAATTATTTAGGAAGCAAATCTGAGGTGCAGAATTTTTTTTGTGAAGAAAAATGTTCTGAATCATTTTCAAACATTTGATAGAAGTTGTGAATCTCCTTTGTGCATCGTTGAGGGGAAAAAAGTCTAATTAAATAGTGAAAGCAGCTGAAACTGGGCATCTACTTAGAAAATAAAAATATTCCTTCTTATGTAGTGTGTGTGTGGTTATGTGTATGTGTGTGTGTACACTAGATCTTGTACTGATTTTGTTACTAATGTAATAAGTGAGGCCTTATAAACATCAGCATTGCATGCAAACTGGGAGCATATTGTTATTTAAACTTTGTGACAAATATTGTTGCAGGTGCCAAGACAGGTGCAAAATTTTCAAATTATCACCTGGTTGATTTGCAAGAAGGAAAAGCTCATGCTGCTTAGCAGACATGTTACAGCACTGTGATCCTAACACCTACTCTCTGTGCAAGACAAGCCCTTAAACTCTGCCATCTGTGATGCTGCCACATTTCATTGAGAAAAATCTATGCCGATTGTACAGCTGTGCAATGGTAGGCAAACGTAAAGGGTTTTTGAAGTTCAAGGATTACAACCTGTTTTAAAATCTTAATTTTAGAAACTAGGGGTGTGTTTTGATTTCTTTAAGTCATGTTTTTGTTGGATTTCTAAAAAGAAGCCACAATTGAATCATTATAAAACTCAATCTTCATACCTCCAGTCTTTAAAAAAATATATATTTTTTTATTTCTTTCAGAGAGGAAGCGAGATGGGGAGAGAGCTAGAAACACCAATGATGAGCGAGAATCATTGATCGGCTGCCTGCTGTACACACCCTACTGGTGATCAAGCCCACAACCTGGGCATGTGCCCTGACTGGGAATCAAACCATAATCTTCTGATTCATAAGTTGATGCTCAACTACTGAGCCACACCACCTGGGCCATACCTCCAGTCTTAAATTGAACATATATGTAAGAGGAAAAGGTGAACACTATTGCCAGGTTAGTTTAAAAAAATAAAAATATATTTTATTGATTTTTAGAGAGAGGAAGGGAGAGGGATAGAGAGATAGAAACATTGATGAGAGAATCAGAGAAAAACATCATGGATTAGCCACCTCCTGCCCGCCCCCTATGGGGGATTGAGTCCACAACCCGGGCATTGAACTGTGACCTGGTTCATGGGTCTGTGTTCAACCATTGAGCCACACCAGCTGGGCACCAGGTTAATTTTTATATATGAAAGTATTCTACTAATATATCCTAAAAACTCAATCACTGGTTAATTAGCTATATTGAATATTTCCATTTAAAGCACTAACTGCTTACATTGAATGTGTTATCTGTTGCCGTTGGCTTATATGGCACTGTTCTTGTGAGCTAGTAATATTTATAAAAGTCAAAGAAATACAGAACACTAAGAGGTTGGAAAATCTTATATATGACATAATATCTGATTATGGGAATAAGTGAACATTGGCAAGAAGCCTATGTGCATTAGTTGTTTCAATAGCATGAGGTTTCAGAAACAAAATTGCAAATTCATCTCACATCAACATAAAACTTCTGTGAGCTGCCGCAAGAAAACAGTTTGTAAGTTAATATTAGAGAAGATCCAGAATTCTTAGAGCTGGAGGAATTTGGTATTTGAAATTACACATAATCTATATAGTGGCTGGTGCCCATGACCAGTCTCCTAAATCCATAACCTTGATTTTGCTTTCCATCTCCTGACCCCTCGTTACACTTGTTCACACATGCCTTAATAGGGCGTAGAGCTCCTTTTCTCTGTGGAACCTCAAGATTCTCTGTGGCTTGGGTCTGTGAATTGTCCTCATTTTTTATTCTCTAGTGCTTCATGTCATGCAAGCTCCATTCCTTGCTCTTCAACTGACTATGCCACACCAAATAAACCAAATTACTGAATGTGTTGGGGCCAATATTTGGAACCCACCATGTATCTCAGGATAAGAATTCCATCAACCCAAGTACTCATAAATTTCTGGGTTGATTGACATGATCTTTAAATCATTGTTTGCATATCAAATGTCTATATTTCTGTATTTTGAAGATGTTGTCATACAACTGTCTCATTAACAGTAAAATAATTTTTGCATCTCTATCATTTTTATCTTGTGACCCACTTTTATTTCCACCACCTTTTTAAAAAATTCTTTATCGTTGAAAGTATTACACATGTCCCCTTTTCCCCCATTGTCCTCTCCCAGCCTGCCCCTGCCCTCCCCCAGCCCATGCCTTCATCCCCCTATTGTCAGTGTCCATTGGTTATGCTTATAAGCTTATAAGCATCTATAATAATAAAAGCATAATATGCTAATTAGACTGGACAGCCGAACGATCTTCAGGACGTCCTTTTGGTCAAAGCCGGGACTGTAAGGGCCTAGGCAAGCCACTGCTGCTGCAAGGGCCGAGCCCCTTGCATGAATTTCGTGCATCGGGCCTCTAGTACTATATATATATTGATTGAGAAAATCAATTCAGAATTCAGAGAGGAAGGGAGAGAGAGAAAGAGATAGAACCATCAATGATGAGAGAGAATCACTGATTGGCTGCCTCCTGCACACTCCCCACTGGGGATCAATCTTGCAACCTGGGCATGTGTCCTAACTGGGAATTGAACCTGAGACCTCCTGGTTCATAGGTCAATGCTCAACCAGTGAGTCATGCCAGCCCGGCTCTACCACCATTTTGTATGCGCACACACACACACACCCCGCCCTCCCCGCCCCAAATCACTCAGTGAATTAGACATGAGGAAGCAGTATGGAGCAGAACAGAAATTTTTACCACCACTAAACAGTAGTTTGGAGCCCTAAATTTATTTTCTATGAGCCTTCTAAGCTAATAATTTGGAAAAATACTAGAATATTTAATGCAAGCAATTTTCAACATTTGCTTTAGATTTGTTGGATATTATTACATTTTTAGTTGCACTGGTTTTATAAAATGATTCCTGTGGAACTATCTTTTTCAAAGGTAACATACCTCTTTTCAAACCTAGATTAATGCCATTGAACTTGCTCTTCGATGCTAATGATTTAAAAAGAATAAAAACTCATTGTGGACTTTTTTCTTCAATGTACTTTCAGTTTAGTTTATTTCTCAGCAATAGCTACCTGATAAGAATTACATCAATGATGCAGACTAGTTGGAGTGTATGGTTCATTTTTGAACTGACATGAATAATACTAAGTATATTTCTGTAGTCTCTCTGGAATTCTCAGACTCTCTATAGAAAATCTTTTTTTTATTTTCAGATATATGAGTATATTTGGTTTCATCCAATCTGGAAGTATATATTGTACATGAGCGATTTTGAATGATACAATGTAGAAATCAAAACATACAATTTATGGTAATTTTCTCAAGTTACTATAATACATTAGGGGACATAAGACAGTTGCAAATAACTGTATTAAAATTAAAACATAGAAAATGTTCTAAAATGGTAAAATGTAAGAATACAGAGAAGGGAGTTTTCTCATTGTTTATTATTTGATTTCCACATAATGAATAAACCTAAGGTATTTGAGGTTTTGGCATGGAAAATTCTTTTAAACACATCTTCTACAAAGTTTACTGTCATCACATTTTTATTTTCAAAATATTTTTGAAGAAAGGCTATTTATAAATTTAGTGCTTCTGATCCAAGAGACCATAATTCCTAGTTATACTTAATTTTAGCAAATAGTGCAAACATTGTAGGAAATCCTGTATACAGTATATGACTCTTTGAAAGAAAATATTATTTAAAAATTTTAAATATATATTTTTAGCTCTGGCCAGTGTGGCTCAGTTGGTTGGAGTGCCATCCTACACACCAAAAGGTAGTGGGTTCAGTTCCTGGTCAGGGCACATACTTCCAGGTTCTATCCCTGATTGGGGCACGTATGGAAGACAACCAATCAATGATTTTCTCTCTCTCTCTCTCTCTCTCAAATTAATAAAAACAGAGAGAGGTTCTATATCCATATCTATATCTATCTATATATCTATATCTATATCTATATATCTATCTATATATCTATATCTATATAATTATTAACAGTATTACAGATGTTCCCCATTTTCTCCCCCTTTTCCCCCCTCCACCCTTACCTCACCCCAGGCCTTCACACTATTGTCTGTGTCCATGGGCTACACATAAAGTATATAAATTCTTTGGTTAATCTCTTCCTGTCACTCTCTCCCCCATCTGAGATATGTCAGTCTGTTCCAGGCAAGAACATATTCTTATGTGTGAGCTTTAATCCCCCATAATTATGAATTAGTGGCAGTAGAAATCATGGGTGTAAATTATGTAGCTCATTGAAGAATATTGTGACTATTATGAAGAATATTGTGACTATGGGAATCAGTCATAACTCTTCACTGATGCTGAGCCATTTGTTTATAATTTCAGAAACAAATACTATTTAAACTGCTACAGCCACCAGGAAATAAGGAAAACTTTAAAAGTTTGCAGAGATTCATGGTGGGACTAGAGGTTTTGCAAATTAGTCTTAGGGCCAGAAATCTTGTGGGAAGATGGATCAGTGGACTTATTGAACTTGTGTTTATTTAGAAAGCTTTTTATTTTTTCTTAGAGTACAGGTGTATTGGGATTTCTAGGGGACTGGTGGAGATGGAGAGGGATACCATGCTCAAGCCAACTATGTCATAATCACTTCATGAGATCATCAATTGAATGGTTTTACTGTGTTAAATAACCCAATTTCTTATTATTACTTTCCTGGAACATTATCCGTTGGCTTGATTGAACAAATTCTGAAATTACTTGTAATGGCACTAACTGAGAAAGAAAATTTGTATAATAGTATCTGCTATTCTTCCTTTACAGGTGTGTTTTTAGCATGTGTACTCTTTGAGCTTTAGCATGATCTCTGAGAAATATGCTACTTTTCTTATATACTAATGGTCTTTAGATAAATTCTGGTTTAGGGTGTGTATAAGTTTGCTAGAACTGCTATAATAAAATATCACAAACTGGGTGGCTTCAACATCAAAAATTCATTTTCTCACAGTTCTGGCGGGGGTGGGGGCGGCGGGGAGTTGGCAGGTAGAAGTCCAAAATCAAGATGTGAGCAGGTTTGATTTCTCCTGAGGCCTCCCTTCTTGGTTTGCAAATGGCCATCTTCTCCACATGGTATTACTCTGTAGCTCCTAATCTCATTTTCTTATAAGGAAAGCAGTTGTATTGGACCAGGGCACACCCTGTGCCTTCATTTAACTGTAATTACCTCTTTAAAAGCCTATATGCAAAGAGCTTCAACATATTGAAGGGGTCACAATTCAGTCCATAACAGAGAATTACAGGGGTTTAGGGTTGTCAAACAATGAGAAACTCTAAAAAATACTCTAAGTGACTAGGGAAATAGTACATTCTATGAAAAGAGGGTTTGTCTTATATTGACTGGTAACTTGTGTTACCTACAAGAATAGCAAGAATCTGGGAATCAGTCATAACTCTTCACTCTGCTGATATTTAATGAGTTTACCTGAGAAAATAAAATTTTTCTCTCTCTCCTAAATATCCATCCAATCTATCATCTTTTCTCCAGTTGCATTATGAATATGTTAAATATATATGTATGTATATATATATATGTATATATATATATATATATGTATATATATACACACACACACACACACACACACACATATATATGTGTGTGTGTGTATATATATATATATATATATATATATATATATATATATATTGGCCAGAATACTATGAAAATTTTTAAATTAGCATTTCTGCCATTCCTCCTAAATTTAATTCCGTCCAATCCATCCTCATTTCAACACCCAGAATGATCTTTGTATAAACTCTTCAGCATTTCCCATTGACCACGGGATTGAATGAAATTCTCTTCATGATTTAATATAATTTCTATATACTTCTGTACTTCTGTCCTCTGTTAGCCTGTCCATCCTTTTCTTTGCTTGCTCACCCTTTACACTCCATGCTTCAGCCAGACCAAGCAAGCTTGTATTTCTCTAGAAAGACCATATTCCCTCTTACCTCTGGTACTTTGTACGTGGTGAAATTTTAGCCTGGAGCCCCTTCAGCTAAGAATCTTATTCATAGTTAAAGTCTCAGTTTAGATATCACTTCAAATCTGGAAGAGACACTCTTTAAGGTACTACCCAAAACTTTTTTTTGGGTCTGTTTAATTAACCCATACTTCTCCCGTGATAATGTTTCTCTCATTAAATTGGAATTACATTTTTCCCAGTAAATATACTACTAAAATGCAAGCTTCTTAAGAAATAGGAAGCCTGCTTGCTCACTGGTTGAAATGTAGCACTATTGTTGAGCGTGACACGTGGTAGGCATTCAAGAGGGCTGCAGTTTCTGAATAAATGCTTAGATTATGGAATCCATCCTTCTAATACATATCAATTTTTAATAGATCAGGGGTTAATGATGGAATAATTATCCCTAAGTTTTCCTTAATATATTTCTTTGGCTCTCTTCAACATTTTCATCTTCTGTTTCTATCATTTTCTATACTATATAGTTTTCTATATTTTTGATCCCAAGAATCAGGTAACCGCTTGTATTTTTTTCACCTTGCCTGATACAAAGAGACACTTGAAAGATGCTGATCTATTGTATAAACTAACAACTGAGATAAATTGAAAAACTGAAGCACAGCGACTAAATTAACCAAAAAGGAAGAGAGGGAGAAAGGACAGTCTCTGACACAGAGAATGCTTTCTGGAGCTGAGGTGCTGTCACCAGTTTCTGACTGATAACAGAGCTGGTAGCTATCATTAGAAGATTGCTTTCAAAGACAGTAGACCCTGCAGCGGTGTGTGCATGTACATTTTGAGAGGGAAAAAAATGTCCACCCAAACATCAATGTTGTAAATTGCATGTGGTGATGAATTAGAGCTTTCTTCTTCAAACAATGAAACTGGAAAGTGATTGAAAGTGAGTGAAGCATGAAAAAGAAACTCATATTCAAAACACTCCCAGAAGAAAGAATGCCTGTGTAATGACTGTGCTAAAAACCTATCATTTCTAAATATATGTTATCAGCTTCATCAGAAACTGGTCCAAGTTTATAAACATTTAGTCAAATAATAAGTTTCAGGTAAAATTACCCTTTATTTTAGATAGAGGCTTTGACTATATGATTACTACAAAAAATTCTGGTACTCTTTGTTCCTTTGTCTTAAGTGTGCTCAGTTCTTTAGAAGTCTTTGTATTACTATTGCATCCCTTTATATAAAGTATATATTGAGGAGATCAAGCCTTCTGTGGACTGTGAGTGAAAGTGTTCGAAAGTCATACTTACAAATCATGCTGCATTTGTGAGTATAAAGAAACTGCCTTGTTGCCCCTGAGAAGAAATTTTAGCTTTCAGACTATGTGGGTGGAAGTAATGCACCATTACTGAAATTTTACTCCTCTAACAGGAAATCTTTGGTAAACAAAATACATTTAACTAGAGACTTTATTTGCCGAATTAGAAGTAGACCAATAGTTTACCAGTAAATCAGCAATTAAACATACAGCTATTAAGTAATTGCCATTATATTTAGGACTGTTCTGGACAATGGAGAGGCAAAAACAAAGATCCTAGCTATTATTCCTGCCATCAACTTGCTTACAGCCCCAGGGAATGCTCAAAATTTTTTTCACTCACATGATTTTTGTTTGCTTTAAATTTTAAATTCCATCATATATAATTCTTTCTTAAACAATTCAAGAAAATGTTTTTCCTTTGCACCCAGAGAAAACTAAAACTACAAATCATGGTTCACAGGATTCCAAATGATGTGGTCTAAGTTTATGGTCTCTTCCACCATCTCCTCTTCGTTTACTGTGCTGTTTACCTTGCCTGGAAAAGGGACTCTTTCAGGTCTTGGTATGGCTCATGCATTCTCCCTTTGTATTTCTTTCCTCAGTGAGGCTTTCTCTGACATGGTATTTAACAATAACTTCCTACTCCTCAACCCTAAGTTAGTTTCTATACCCTCCATTGCTTAATATTCTACTTTTTTTTAAAAAAAAATTGAGGATAGATTTTATTTATTTATTGAATTTATTCTTGATGGCACTTACCTGAAATATTTATTTACATTAAGGGGAAACAAGGTGGGGGGGGGGAAGAAAAATTCCCATAGAATGAAGTTCCTTGAGGAAAAGACTATTCTGTTAACTGCTGTATTCACAACACATAACAGTATAGCCAATGGGAGGTGCTTGATGAGTATGTGTTAACATGAATGACTGAAGTTCTGGAGAGGCCTAGGCCATTCAGCATATGGTGCCATGGTCCTGCATAGGCAGTAGTTTCTGCACAACTGGAATGGCCATGAAGGCTCAGGAAGTCCATCAACACATTCTGCAGTGTTTTGTCTAGTCTCCTATCAAATGCATGTTTACAAATCATAATTTGGCACTTAGACACAAAAACAGATGTAGAAATCCCCCTCAAGCCTTCCACACTGACCCATTTTAAATGCTAATTTTTCATGAACTTACACATTAGACACAGTCCTTAACATTCCTGCCCTGGCTGGGTGGCTCAGTTGGTTGGAGCATCATCCCAGACACCAAAAGGGTACATACCTAGGTTTCAGGTTCTATCCCTGGTAGGGGTGTGTGCTGGAAGCAACTGATCGATGTTTCTCCCTGACATTGCTGTTTCTCTCTCCACGCCCCTCCCTTTCTTTCTCCCTCCCTCTTTCTAAATACATCCTCAGGTGAGGATTAAAAAAATGAATTTATGGGGAAAATATGTATATATTCCTAAAATCTTGGTATAAACTTGGTTATAAAGTCAATTTTCATTAAAATATTTTTAAAAATAGAACATTTTAGTAAATAGGTTTCCTATTTACCACTTACATATTATTTTTGTTTATAAAAACACATGAATATTTAGAAAGCTGGATTTCTTCAGTTAGAATGTATCTGTAATGAGTACATGCATTGTAAAATAAAAGTACCACTTTAGGTACCTTAAAGCATGGCTAGGTTTAAACTTTACAAACGCTTTACTACAGTGTGCCAATGAAATCAGCCAGTTTCAAAAAATAGTTTGGACGAAATGTATACACCTGTTAGACATTGCATCCGACATTGTTTAACTGCTTAAACTGTATCTGTCTTAATTTAAAGACTGCACTTGCAAATACTAAGGGCGCTTTGAGAATGTTTATGTACCAGTTTCCTTTTTAGTCTGAGAGACAGTCTTCGATGTGATAAATTATGTTTCTGGTAGAAAACCCATTCCAGAAATCCCTCTGAAGTGCATACCTATTAAACTAGAAGATCTTTAAAATAAATACACTTTTATAATGATAAAAAGAAATTGAAGGCAAGGCACTGAAATAAAATACCTGATGCTTGGAGAATAAAAGGAAACCTGATATCCTGTAGAATTTACCTCTTTTATTCATGCCTCATTAAAATGAAATAAAAAGATAAAACAGTAGAAGTAACACAAAGTATCAAATGTCATGCTCAAGGTATGTTTTTTGCTCCATGTAATTATGTTATTTTAATTCATACGGTTAAACTATAGCATTGTAGATTGCTTTGTGTTACCTTTAAAAAAATCTGATATTGTAAACTGAATTTATGGGAGGACATGATTCATAGATGAGAAGTTTGAATTGTACCACTGGGCAATGTTCAGATTGAATTCTTCCATTTCGCATCTACCCTTCAGGTTCCTTGGAGCAAATATTGTTGAAAAACATGCCTCAGTAATATTTCCTTAGATACACAGATCCTTCTGGGCGAAAAAGTTAATTCTACCTCTAACACAGAAACAAGTTGCTCCTTGTAAACCTCTCTCAAGCCCTTCCTCTCTCTCCTTCTCCCGTCCCCTCCCAGCAAAACTTTCTTCCTGACAGTTAACTTGAAAGCAACTCAATGACTGTTTTCTCATTCAAGTCCCAAGTCCTAGGCAGTGGAGTTTGTCAGAAGGAAGACACTCCTGAACAGCTGTAATAAGAGATGCTCTTCTAACTTGAAGTTTGCAACATAAAAGCACTCTAGGAAGAATGAAATGTCAGCTGGGAAAAGCACTTGAGGCACTGGAAGCAATATAGCAGCTGTTAGTGGACAGATTCCTCTTATAGACGTCTATGTGATTTTCTTAGCCAGGGACATATCTGTGAGGCATATGAATGCGCCAGAAGATTAAAAAATTCATTTACACTTATCAAAATGTCTGAGGAAACTATTTGAAGTGTGAGAATCCTTTGTAGTTTTTACAAGGAGGCCTTTTCGGAAGCAAGAAAAGTCATGTATTGGAAAGGCCAGTTTTAAATTTCAGCTAAAAAAGGTTCTTATTTTAGGACCAAACAGTAGAGCACATTTTAAAAAGTGGGTAAAAAGTAATATTCTTCTATGAGCTAACAAAATGGTTATTAGCAGAAAATTATCAATAGAACAAATTATTTTAATGTTCTAACTTATGTCATCATTTATATATTAATATGTATATAAACATATATATTCTAAAATAGAACACACTGGAGACATCTGTTCAACTGAAGGTAATTATGTAAATGTATGTACATAGGGCTTTTATGTTTTTCAAAAAATACAGGATGTTCCAAAAAATGTATACAAACTTTAACAGCAGATGGCTGAATTTTGAAAATGAAATGCATTTTAATAAACACTACCTTTATCATTATTCAAAGTGTGTATATACATTTTCTGGGACACCCTATATATTTAATTTAAACTTCAAAACAGATAAGTAATGTAGAGCAAATATTTTCTTTTCATAGTAAAGACTGGGAACATTAAGACTGAGAGAATTTGTCTCTGGTCCTCCAAAACTGCCACAAAAATCAAATGCAACCCTTCTAGTTCTAAATCAACACTACGCCTAGCAGAGTGCGTAACATTATGCCTAGATGTTCATTTTTCATTAAAGAAAATAATTTTCTATTTAAAAAATATTAAGTGGTATGTTGAAATAAAATGGTCACATGATCATCATTTAGTAATATTAATTATGTAGCATTGGTGGAACATAAAATCCTTAAAAATAAATTTAGATGGCATGTGGCTTTTGATGAGATGTGAAGGCATCTATCCTTCTTGGAACAAGATGATAGATAAGCAGCTAACAGATTACTACTTAATACATAAGTGGAAGCTTACAAATGGGCAAGCAGGAGTGGAGTTCACCTGGAAAGTCATGATCGCTTGCTTAGTTGCCAGACATGAGCCAACTCTAAGACCCAGAAATCATGGCTTGAACAGTAGTAATCTACCTGTTCCTCCGTTAGAGGACCTATGGTCATTTCTTTGGGTAACTATACACTAGGGAAAAGGGAATAATAAATCTTTAGGGGACTTGTGGGTCCAGGGTCTCAGTTGATACTGATATTTGGGTCCAAAGTGTTGTCATGTCTCCCCTGTTAGAGGAAGTATGCATATGACCATGTAATAAAAAGAGCTCAGGTCCATCTTACAAGGGGTCCACTGGACCCACTTTGACGCAGACTATGCTCATTTCTCTGGCACCTAAATGGATATATTTAGCTATTGGCACAACCATGACATTTCTTCCTTGACCTTGGAGTAAGAGCCAGAAGGAAAGTCCAGAAGGAAGCTCTGAAAACCTAGCCTCTCATCGAGATAGTAAATAAAAAATCACTAGCCATTCACTGACTGGCAAGGACAGGAAGCCATGTTTGTGGGTGAGTTGCTGTTGTCCAGCTTTCCCATGGGATCAGACCAAAGCTAGTCTTCGGCTGAGACCACATATTCGTTATGATTTCTACTTCTGCTTTGAGTCTTTCCCTTCTCCTGACAACACTTCCTAAATAAGTCTTTTGAACATTAATCCCTGACTTAAGTTCTTCTTTAGGAAACCAGCCCTACCACATTTGAAATAGCAGCCCCCCCTCGCTACCACCTTTCATATTCTATCTGCTCACCCATTTTATTTGTTGTTGTTTTTTACATATTTCAAAACCACTTTATATTTTAAAATAATTTCTTAAAGATTTAATTAAATAGATCCCTACCTAGCCCAGCCAGTATGGCTGAGTGGTTGAGCATCGACCTATGAACCAGGAGGTCACAGTTAAATTTCCAGTCAGGGCACATGCCCAGGTTGCCAGCTTGGTCCCCAGTAGGGGGCATGCAAGAGGCAGCCAATCAATGATTCTCTCTCATCATCGATGTTTCTATCTCTCTCTCCCTCTTCCTTTCTCCCTACAATCAATAAAAATATATTTAAAAAAATAAGTAGCTCCATAATTAGATTCTAAGCTTTTCTGTGTTCAGATACTTTGTACTGTTTACTACTTTAGCCCAGATAAAATATGACCTAAGCAATAGCAGATTTTAAAACAAAAATTTGTCAAATAAATGAACATATGAATAAGTAAATGAATTTAAAATAGTTAACTTTTCTTTACATTTTAATCATGTTGTTCTTTAGTAGGTAGTTAGCAAAGTTACTCATAATAGGGAAATTCAGTTACTTAATTTAACATTTTTTTCTATTATGTAGATTCAAAGAGGATCAAGAAAACATTTTGAACAAAATTAAATATACTCATAAGTAAGAATTTAGGAATTTTTATGAATATAAGTTTAGTTTTATCCTTAGATTATTTTTTCATATTTACAAAATGAGTAATTTTCTTTCGATGTCCTATATCTTGGGTCTTCTAGCTTTACCTTAGTATTCATCTATATTTTGAAACAAAGCATGTTCCTACTTGATCCCTATTGGTTTACAGTCATTTTATCAATGGAACTGTATAAATCTTTAATTATCCCAACATGCCACTAATTTAAAGAATGTCAAGGTTTTGCACAATTAAGCTTCTGAAACTCAGTGTAAGGTGGTGGATATATTTTACTATACCCGTAACTTATAAAACTCTTATAATTTTGGGGATTGAATAGATCTCTGAAATCGTTGTGGTGATAGCAATATTAACTTATATAAAGATTTCCTAATCTACTCATCTGCTGATGGGCATTTCGGCTATTTCCAAATTTTAGCTATCATAAATTGTGCTGCTATAAACATATATCTTTTCTGATTGGTGTTTCTTTCTTGGGATATATTCCTAGAAGTGGGATTACTGGGTCAAATGGAAGTTTCATTTTTAGTTTTTTGAGGAAATGCCATACTATTTTCCATAGTGGCTGCACCAACAGCAGTGCACTAGGGTTCCTTTTTCTCCACATCCTTGGCAGCTCTTGTTGTTTGTTGATTTGATGATAGCCATTCTGACAGGTGTGAGATGGTACCTCATCTATACAATGGAATACTCTGCTGCTGTAAAAAAGAAGGAATTCTTACCATTTCTGACAGCATGGATGAAACTGGAGAGCATTATGCTAAGCAAAATAAGTCAGTCAGAGAAAGATAAATATCACAAGATCTCACTCATTAGTGGAATATCATGAACAACATAAACTGATGAGCAAAAATAGAACCAGAGTCATTGAAGCATCGAAGAGACTGTCCAACCTATGAGGGAAGGCAGGGGTGAAGGGGTAGGAGATCAACCAAAGGACTTGTATGCTTGTATGTGAGCATAACCAATGGACACAGACTGGGGGGCAGGGAGGAGAGCATGTGCTAGGGGGTAGAGGAGGCTGGGGAGAGGTCAATGGTGGAAAAAGGAGACTTACGTAATACTGTAAATTTTTTTTCTTTATTGATTAAGGTATTACATATGTGCCCTTATCCCCCCATTGCTCCCCCAACCCCCCTCCACTCATGCCCTCACCCCCTTGTTGTCTGTGTCCATTGGTTAGGCTTATATGCATGCATACATGTCCTTTGGTTGATCTCTTCCCCTTACCCCCACCCTCACCTACCTTCCATCTGAGGTTTGATGGTCTGATCGATGCTTTTCTGTCTCTGGATCTGTTTTTGTTCATCAGCTTATGTTGTTCATTATATTCCATAAATGAGTGAGATCATGTGGTATTTATCTTTCTCTGACTGGCTTATTTCACTTAGCATAATGCTCTCCAGTTCCATCCATGCTGTTGCAAATGGTAAGAATTTCTTCTTTTTTACTGCAGTGTAGTATTCCATTGTATAGATGTACCACAGTTTTAATCCATTTGCTGATGGGCACTTAGGCTGTTTCCAAATCTTAGCTATGGTGAGTTGTGCTGCTGTGAACATAGGGGTGCACATATCCTTTCTGACTGGTGTTTCTGGTTTCTTGGGATATATTCGTAGAAGTGGGATCACTAGGTCAAATGGAAGTTCCATTTTTAGTTTTTTGAGGAAACTGTCCTTATTTGCAGATGACATGACACTGTACATAGAAAACCCTAAAGACTCCATCAAAAATTATTAGACTTAATAAATGAATTTGGCAATGTAGCAGGATACAAAATTAATGCCAAGAAATCTATGGCATTTCTATACACCAATAGAGAACTTTCAGAAAGAGAGACTAAAAAAGCAATCCCATTTACTATTGCACCAAAAATAATTGAGATACCTAGGAATAAACTTAACTAAGGAGGTAAAAGACCTATATGTGGAAAACTACAGGACACTGAAAAATAGATAGAGGAAGACATAAACAGATGGAAGAACATACCGTGTTCGTGGATTGGTAGAATCAACATCATTAAAATGTCCATACTACCCAAAGCAATCTATAGATTCAATGCACTCCCCATTAAAATACCAACGGCATATTTCACAGACCTAGAACGAACTCTCCAAAAATTCATCTGGAATAAAAAAAGACCCCAACTAGCTGCAGCAATCCTGAGAAAGAAGAACAAAGTTGGAGGGATCACAATACCAGATATCAAGCTATACTACAAAGCCACAGTTCTCAAAATTGCCTGGTACTGGCACAAGAACAGAGATATAGACCAGTGGAACAGAATAGAAAACCCAGAAATCGACCCAAACCACTATGCTCAATTAATATTTGACAAAGGAGGCAAGAACATACAATGGAGTCAAGACAGTCTCTTCAATAAATGGTATTGGGAAAATTGGACAGATACATGCAAAAAAATGAAACTAGACCACCAACTTACACCATACACAAAAATAAACTCAAAATGGATATAGGACTTAAACATAAGACAGGAAACCATAAAAATACTAGAGGAATCCACAGGCAGCAAAATTTCAGACATATGCTGAAGCAATTTCTTCACTGATACCACTCCTAGGGCAATGGAAACTAAAGAGAAAATAAACAAATGGGACTACATCAAAATAAAAAGCTTTTGCACAGCAAAATAAACCATCAACAAAACAACAAGAAAGCCCACTGCATGGGAGAACATATTTGCCAGCGTTATCACTGATAAGGTTTAATCTCCAGCATTTACAGGGAACTCATGCAACTTAACAAAAGGAAGATAAACTCCAAACACCCAGCAAAGAGGGTTGGGGCAGAATCTGTAGAGGCTGAGCTTATATACATAAAATAAGGTTAAGAATTGGATGAATATGGGGAGGACCTCAGTTCAGTATAGAGGAAGTAGAAAGGGGGTGAGCATATAAGAAGAAGAAAATAATAATAATAATAAATTTACAAAAAAATTGATTTGAAAAATGGTATAAAAATAAAAATAAATAAAAAGTAGCAAATAAAATAAAATAGAATGATGGAAAAATAATGTGAAAAGAAATAGAAAATAAAGCAACAAACAAAGAAGGAAAATAAAGAAAAAAGAGATAACAAAATAATTATAAAATAAAAATGAAAAAGTGAAGTGTCGTTCCTTTGGCTGGTTTAAGAACCCACTCTTCCGTACTGTCTGCTGCTTCTCAGTTTCCTGTTGCTGGGACTGAAGGCCTCTCTTTAGGCCAGTCCCTGTGGACTCTCGGGGACTAATCCAGATTTTTTTTATCCTTTGTGCCACTCAGGGTGTAGCCTGGGTGTGGCTGTATTGGCTGCCGGAAGACTGCAGGGAGGGGCTATCTCTTCAGGATAAAATGGTTGACCAGGTCCCGTGTGTCAGGTATGACTTAGCGCCAGACTCATGGCCACCTCTCCTGGACCCTCTTCTCTCCCCAGCCTCTCCCCAGCCTCCACAAGTCTGCACCTCCACCTGCCCCTCAGCCATGGGTGAGTGTCTGTATTGGAAAGGTCCTATGAACTAGGTTCAGCAAACAAGAGCAAAGACCAAAAAGAGGCAAAAGATCTGAGCCACTGCGAGACCCTCCCCTTCCCCCCCAGTACAGCGCGGCCTGGGCAGCCATCCAGGCTGCCCCCCGCTGCTCAGTCTTTCGTGGCTGTGGCCCCAGATCTAGAATCCCCTGCTGCCAGCAGTCCTGCAGACCTCCTTTCCACAGTCAGACGCTATGCCTGTCCCAAGGGACGCGCCTTGGTGCCACGTGGTTTCTCTCTGACCCTCTGGGCTCAGAGGTCTTACAGTTCTCTCCAGCCCAGATCCCTGATTTTACCTTTCTCCAGGCATCCTCTGCCCTTCCCGGCTGTGAACTGTCTCACCAGCTGTGTCTACTTTGCCATTTCAGGGTGGATATTATTTGATTTAGTTGCTTGTTCTATCTGCTCCGGGTCAAGGTTGGGACAAGTCCATCTATCCTGCCGCCATTTTGTCTCTCTCTATGGCTTTTTTATACACCAATAATGAACTCATAGAAAGAGAAAAAGACAAACAAAAATAATTCCACTTATCATTGCACCAAAAAAATTAAGATACCTGGGAATATACTTAACAAAGGAGGTAAAAGACCTGTATCAGAAAACTATAGGACACAGGACGTTAAAAAAAAAGAGATAGAGGAAGACATAAACAAATGAAAGAATATACCATTTTCTTAGACTGGTAGAATTAACATCATTAAAATGTCCATACTACCCAAAAAAATCTATAGATTTAATGCAATCCCCATTAAGATACCAATGGCATATTTCACAGACCTAGAACAAACTCTCCACCAATTCGTATGGAATAAAAAAGACCCCAAACAGCTGTAGCAATCTTGAGAAAGAAGAAAAAAGTTGGAGGGATCACAATACCAGATTTCAAGCTATACTACAAAGCCACTGTTCTCAAAACTGCCTGGTACTGGCACAAGAACAGACATCAGACCAATGGAACAGAACTGAGAACCCAAAAATCAACCCAAGCCATGATATTCAATTAATATTTGACAAAGGAGGTAAGAGCATACAATGGAGTCAAGACAGTCTCTTCAATAAATGGTGTTGGGAATATTGGACAGATGCATGCAAAAAAAAAAAAAATGAAACTACACCATACACAAAAATAAACTCAAAATGGATAAAGGACTTAAATGTAAGATGAGAATTCATAAAAATCTTAAAAGACTCCATACGCAGCAAAATATCAGACATATGTCATAGCAATATTTTTACTGATACAGCTCCTAGGACAATGGAAAATAAGGAGAAAATAAACAAATGGGACTACATCAAAATAAAAAGCTCCTGCACAGCAAAATAAACCAACAACAAAACAACAGGAAAGCCCACTGCATGGGAGAACATATTTGCCAATGTTATATCTGATAAGGGACTAATCTCCAAAATGTATAAGGAATTTATACATCTTAATAAAAAGAAGATAAACAAACCAATCAAATAATGGGCAAAGGACTTATATAGATGCCTTTCAAAAGTGGGCATACAGAAGGCCAAGAGACATATGAAAACATGCTCTAAGTCATTAATCATCCGAGAGATGCAAATCAAAACGACAATGAGATACCATCTCACACTTATCAGATGTGATATCATCAACCAATCAACAAACGACAAGTGCTGGGGAGGATGCGGAGAAAAAGGAACCCTGGTGCCTGCTGGTGGGAATGCAGACTGGTGCAGCCAATGTAGAAAACAGTATGGAGTTCTCTTAAAAAAATTAAAAATGGAACTCCCATTTGACCCAGTGATCCCACTTTTAGGAATATATCCTAAGAAACGGTAAACACCAATCAGAAAAGACATATGCACCCCTATGTTCATAGCAGCACAATTTACAATAGCTAAGATTTGAAAACAACCTAAGTGGATGAATGGATTAAAAAACAGTGGTACATCTACACAATGGAATACTACGCTGCAGTAAAAAAGAAAGAAATCTTACCATTTGCAACAGCATGGATGGAACTGGAGAGCATTATGCTAAGCGAAATAAGCCAGTCAGAGAAAGATAAATATTGCATGATCTCACTCATTTGTGGAATATAATGAACAACATAAACTGATGAACACAAAAGATCTAGAGTCAGAGAAGCATCAAACAGACTGCAAACCTCAGTGGGAAGGTGGCGGGAGGGCGGGAGCATTAAGAGATCAACCAAAGGACTTGTATGCATGCATATAAGCATAACTAATAGACACAGACACTAGGGGTGGTGTGCCGGGTGTGGGAGTAGCTGGGGGGAAGTAAATGGGGGGAAAAGGAGACATATGTAATAATATATGTAATACTTTAAATAATAAAAAAAAAAGTTGTTGTAGAAGGTTCTCAACTATCTGATTATAACTTAAAATCACTGTTCATTTGAGGTTGAATAAGATTACAGTATATTTTTGACAATCACTTGGACTGAAAGTTTGAAACTAAGTTCAAACTAAGTATATAGTTTTAAAAATGCATATGTAGATTGAGAAATGTGAACCTAATACAAGTGCTTTTCAAACACAGAAACTCTATAGGTCCTCAGAGTGACATCAGGGGCAAAAAGGTGTTGTGAGTGAGGGATATGAGCACAATACCGCTGCTTCAATCATTTTGCTCATACTTGCTAAATGTGTTTTAATTGAAGAAAAGATTTTGTTACTAAAATAATGATATTAGAAACACCTTTATTCCTCTCTTTTACTCAGCCCATATCTGACACAAGTCTTCCTGCTTCTAGTTTCAAAAGTCTGATATTTCCTACTATCCTTACTGCTAATCACCATGTTCAAAACCATTATCATTTTCCACCTATGCTATTGCAATAACCTTCCAAATGATCCCTTTTGTTATCTTACAGTCTGTTCTCAACAGAGCAGCTGGAATAATCCTTTTAAAAAAGATAAGTAAAATCAGGTCACTTCTGTGCTCGTGACTCCTTGATGGTATTCTTACCCCCCATACCACCTGCCCCATATGGTTCCTCATATCACCTCTATGTGAGGTGCCCTCTCTCCTTACTATCTCTCTGATCTCATCCTTTCCAATCTCCTCTTGCTTGCTTTGTTCTAGCTGGCTCCGGGGCATCTTTGCTACATGCACAAACTTGCTAATTATGCTTCTACTTCAGGGTTTTTGCATTTCCTATTCACTCTGACTAGCCTACCCTTTCCCCAGAACAGGCACTAAAAAAATAAATGTGATGACCACTAGACCAAATGACTTCTAAGAGCATTTTTATGACATTGGTTCTGTAATTACAAGAAATTCTTGCATTGGAATACCTGGAATTGAACCAGATGCTCTCTCAAAATACAGTAAAGGTGATTAACTCAGTGTCTGTTGCGGTGATACAGTGTCTATTTCCAAAATATCGATTTGACTCCTGATGGGGGAATTTTGAACCATTGATGTCAGTAACAAAGATGTCAGCATACATTCAATTACCACTATTTATAGAATACGGTATCACTGTATTATACCATGCAGCAAAGAATTTAAAAATTGCATTTGTTGTTAACATATAATTTTCACTATAATAAATTCAAAGAATCATGTCTTGTGTTCATCATGCCCAATGCTTCCCATATTCTCCGCTTATTAGATATTACTTATAACAATTAGTTTTAAGATCATTCCCCAAAATCACTGTTTGAAAATGTTAAGCAGCCATACTTTATTCCCATAAATAGACACTTGAATGCAGACTTGTCAAGGGATCTGGGTTCTAATGATCAAATCATTTAACTTTTTGAGGTCCCACTTAATTCCTCTTATGTAGTAGACAGCCACTATGATGGCCCCAATGGTCCTCACCGGTATTCACATTCTTGTGTAATTCTGTCCCTTTGACTGTGAGATATACTTAAATTGACTCATTTCTGATTAATAGACTAAAAGGAAAAGTGATGAGTAGTCATTTCTGAAATTAGGTTATAAGAAGTCTATGGTTTCTGTCTTGGGTGCCCTCTATTATATTGCTTATTCTGGGAGAAGTAAGTCAACTTTCATGTCTTTTTTTTTTTAATTTAATCTTTTTTATTTTTCAATTACAGTTGACATAAAATATTGTATTAGTTTTAGGTGTACACCCCAGTGATTAGACATTAATAACTTACTAAGTGATCATCCCAATAAATCTCATACTCATCTGACACCATATATAGTTATTAGAATACTAGAGGCCCAGTGCAGGAATTTGTGCATGGGTGGGGTCCAGCTGGCCCACCCTGATCAGGGCCAATCAGGCTGGGCTGGTGAAGGGGAGGGGCTGTAGGCAGTTGGTGGGCTGTCCCCGGCCCCGATGTGGGGGGCAGTTGTGGGGGGCTGGCTGGGTGGAGGGGCCGCTGTCGGATGGCTGCCAACCCCACCCCATAGTTGAACTCCCTGTTGAACTACGTCGAACTCCCGGTTGAGGGGACAATTTGCATATTAGCCTTTCATTATATAGGATTATTAACTATATTCCCTGTATTGTACTTTGAATCCCCATGACAATTTTGTAACTACCATTTTGTACTTTTTAAAAATCCTCACTGGAGGATATTTTTTTCATTGATCTTTTAGAGAGAGAGTGGAAGGGATGGAGGAGGGGGAGAGAGAGAGAGAGAGAGAGAGAGAGAGAGAGAGAGAGAGAGAGAGATGTGAAAGAGGCACATTTACTGGTTGCCTCCCACACGTACCCTGACCAAGGCCAAGGCTTGAACCTGCAACTGAGCTATGTGCCCTCACCTGGGAATTGAACCCATGACCCTTTGGTCTTAGGGCCAACACTCTAACCACTGAGAAACACTGGCCAGGGCCCAGCTAAGTTACTCCTGAATCTCTAACCCTTAAAGACTATGAGATAATAAATGTTTGTTATCATATCATATTATAGCATACCATATCATGTCATAGGAATATCATATCAAAGGAATATCATATCTAGAGATATGTTCCGTAAGGACAATATTATTAATGTAAAGTTCTTTCCTCTGTCTCTTAAATTCCTGCCTGCTTTTCTAGGTATAATCAAACTAGACTATACGACCTGTCATTTTCACAAGCCAGAGAGTAAAAATAGTAACTTGAGAAGAAATGTAATTTTGCATTGTGATAAATCAATTAAGTGGCAATTGGGTACATAAAATATATTTAATGTACATTAATTTTGTCCTAAAACTCTGGTCTCTTAATAAGTAAATTTCCTAAATATTTGCCCAACTTTAGTCTAAAGTGAAGACAACCAAGTCAAAGTGACTGTGCTAGCCCTCTTGCAAGGTCACCTAGAGGAGACTTAGTTCTGTACAGATATGGGCTGCCTCAAAAAGGCAGCAGCAGACAGGCTGGTCAGAAGACAGCAGCCTTGATCTTCATGGCTCCTGCCCTTTACATCCCAGGCTTACACTAATGCCCTTTGAATAACATCATTTGATCTTTCTGGTCCATCCACATTGCTCTGGTTTTAATTGGTCAAAGGACATTGATATCAACCCGTCAGTCCTGGCCTTGTTATATTATGGCTCTGTTACCAGGAACCTCCAGCATCACTGATCCTTTTATTTGTATAAAAGGAGAAATCTTTCAACATTATTTATATAACTAGCACCTCCACAGCTCAAAGCAGCAGCATGCAACCTCAGCTTTCTTCCAATCTTTTATAGCCTTTATGTGTATATACAAGCTTCAGTATTTTTATCTTTACCACTTTATCATAGGTAAACTTCAATGTGAATTTATATATAGATACATGCAGACAAATCTATATGAACATACACATATACACACAAATACAAGAATTTTCCAGATAAAATCAGTATATAATTATCTAACAGTAAAATAGGTGAAGTAATAATTACAATAACATTTACTATATTAACAGATGACACCTTATATTAAAAAGTACGTAAGAAGTGCCTTAACTGTTTTTGTGTCTTCATTAAAATAGGTAATAGAAAGTTGTCTAATCACACACACACACACACATACACACACACACACACACACATACACATACACACACACTTTTCACCTTACAAAACATTTAGAAACACATGCTGCTTTTGTTCAGGCATTTTCATTAACAAATTATCTTTAGAGTTCTCTGATCAGAGTCCCCACATGCATTTCTTGAATCATTTTTAGTTAGAAGTTAACATTATATACTGACAATTCTCAGGTCGTGTCTGTTTGGAAAATACTGGGTTAAATAAAGTGATATAAATTTTGTCACCTCAGAAATATTAGATTTTAATATGCACATATTTATTATGGATATGTAATGGGGGACTATAGGATGAAGCATTTCTTTAAAAAAATCCTGATAATTTATTTTAGCTAATGAAACATAGTTTTTGAAAGAAAAAGAAGAAAAGAGGAAGGAAGAAAAGAAGGAAGGAAATAAGGAAGGAAGGAAGGAAGGAAGGAAGGAAGGAAGGAAGGAAGGAAGGAAGGAAGGAAGGAAGGAAGGAAGGAAAAGTTAGGAAGTAAGAAGGGAAGAAAAAGAAAAATAGAGGGACATACATTACTTTTCAATTGGTTAAAAGGCAGAAAAAGAAATGATAATTCATTGACTAGAATCTACCTAGCATGCTATTGTGCTTTTACATATATTATAACTATCACATTGGAAGTGGTCCTGAGATGTGTGTGTGTGTGTGTGTGTGTGTGTGTGTGTGTGTGAGAGAGAGAGAGAGAGAGAGAGAGAGAGAGAGAGAGAGAGAGAGATTTGTTGTTCCACTTATTTATTCATTCATTGGTTGATTCTTGTATGTGCCCTGACTGGGGATCAAATCTGCAACCTTGGCGTATGGGGATGATGCTCTAACCAACTGAGCTACCTGACCAGGGCCAGACTTAGTTTTAAATACTATTAAACGTTTACTTTTATGCATAGTGCCATTTGAAATTACTTCCCTGAATTGTTTAGGAATATGAAGCCAGATATTTAACACCACAGCTTCCTGAAGGAACTGGGTATAAAGGCATCACTTGTCCTTGTGCTCAAGTGAAACCCTCAGTAAGCCTATGTTCAATGAAGTGCTGTCCATCTGACAAAAAGAGAGGCGGCAGCTACCTTGTGAGCAGCAATGTAGACTGTGCTGGCTGTGGCTTTCACAGCAGGGACTTAGCGGGCTAGCCTGCATTTTATTTGGGAAACCTTAAGCACCTTTTCATGAGGGTGTCTACATGGGCTGGCTTAAGAGTTTCTTACTATTGCCGTAGGCCAGCATACACTCATTGTCTTCTCTCACCTTTTGATTTAGAAGCTGTCAATTCATCACCCTCTCCATCTGACATACACTCTGCCTGAGGATCACTGTATTCCACGAGGTATTTAGTTAGTGGAGAGGAGGCAAATAAATATGGCATTTTTAATATTGGGGAAGGGGATGTAACACAACTAATTTTTCTGTGACTACTTTTGATATTGTCTTCTGTGCTTGTGACTTTGTGTAGATGCCTGTGTTTTATGTGTGTGTGTGTGTGTGTATGTGTGTATGTGTGCGAGTGTTTTCCTGCTCCTTTACTTCATTTTCTTTTATTGCCATATTGACAGGAACCTGTGACCTTTTGGACTGCACAATGTTGAAATAGAAAGAAATCCATTTCGAATGGCTGTGTTAAAGAATAACTGACAGACAGAGATGGAAATACTAGTAGAAAATAAAAGGGGATACAGATAGTATATCACTAGAGATCTGAGTTTTATGAAGATTTGTAATACCTTAATCAATAAAGAAAAAAAAGAAAAAAAATGAAATACACGGATTTACAAAATAACAAGAAAAACATTAATTGGAGGCATTTTCTTATTTTCTAGTAAGGTCATAACTATAGACATATAGAAACTGAGTGCACCATTTATGTTCAGAATCAATAATCTTATGTTTGAAAGTTTCTATAGTTATGAATGATACTTTTTTATGATTATTAGTGACTGCCTTAAAAATTCTGTAAAACATTGTTCTAAAGTATAATGATAGACCAAAGATTGGATTAGTTATTTAAAGTCTTTTCCCAATGTATTTATAATATTATATATGAATAAATACATGTTATTGTGGCATATTTCTGTAAATGTACCATTGAGATTCTAAATACAGCTGTTACCCATTATAAAAGGTTACTTTCTGTGATGCAGAGTAGAGTGTTTATTAGAAAAAATAGAAATAAATGACATTGAACAATATTTTAAACTGCTAGAAATATTTTCTTTTAGAAGAGGATATTGTAGAAAAAGGTAACTCAAACAATGATATTTTGGGTTTGCTCCAAATGTAAATGATACAGGAGGATAAAACAAATCACCGACCTTATGCTCTCAGTTTAATAAACTCATAACTTGGAAATATGTAAGACTGCATTCAAAATGTAATTAATTTGGGGTGAACATTTAAAAAATTATGGAACAGCTACTTAATTATGAAATTTAAAATTCGACCAGAAATGATCCATATTTCTTTGAAATGTTTCCTAATTATTTCAAATCTACTGAACTTCATAAAGCATAGAAAATAGAAATACTAAAAAGATACCTATCATTCAGATAGAAACACAACATATATTCCAAACTGTGATAAAATATTTATAGGCTAAAGTACAAAATTGTATTTAATTGTTTATTTGTTTATTTATTTACTCAATCTTTCACTCACCATTTTATTGTGCTTGTTAACACAATAAAATTTGGTTAGCTGATTTAATTAATTTCTTTAGTCTAAGTTAGGAATTTCCCAATTGTTCCTGGTTGAATTTGGGCAAAAATTTTCCATGTCTTACATTATAAAAGAGGTTATATAGAGGAAACTGCATTGCTAAGATAGGATTATGTGGGTGGTTCCTAGTTTGGGCTCATCTAAATGCTAAATTGAAAAATAAACTACATTTGTCTTTCGTGAGTCCAGTTTTACTTTCTGAATGTTTTACCCCATTTTCCCATGTTCCTTTTATTCACTGACTCACTTAAATTCTCAAACCCACCTATTCTGCTCTTCTTTCAGCACTTTACAAAGGGCAAGTATTTATTAACAATATCTGCAATTTTGGAATTTGACATCTTTCCCTTGTAAGAGAAAGTCAAATTTGGAGCAGCTAGTGGGCATGGAATTTGGGGTGTTAGAGTGTAGCAATTGGAAAGTGTCTATCTGACAGGAGAAAATATGAAAAAAAAAAAAAGAAAACTTACATTTATTAAGTGCTGTTGTGATGTGCCTGTTACCCTGCACATACATTTATACATTTTATTTTATTTAAGGATCAAAATAATCTGATGAGCTGGGAATTATTGTCATCATATTATAAATAATATATATTTTTGGTAAGGAGATCTAAAAATTACCTGTATCATATGGCTGTCAAGTATATGACTACCCATTATAAAAAGTTTAGGTTCCGCCAAAACCGGTTTGGCTCAGTGGATAGAGCGTCGGCCTGCGGACTGAAGGGTCCCGGGTTCGATTCCGGTCAAGGGCATGTACCTTGGTTGCGGGCACATCTCCAGTAGGAGGTGTGCAGGAGGCAGCTGATCGATGTTTCTCTCTCGTCGATGTTTCTAACTCTCTATCCTTCTCCCTTCCTCTCTGTAAAATATCAATAAAATATATTTTAAAAAAAAATTCTTTAAAAAAAAAAAAGTTTAGGTTCCATTACTCAGAGTTCCTCTATGGTAATGTAGCCCACTAGGGGAACAGGAGTCATATGATCCTCTTTATGTTGTCCTTTGGGAATTGGCAATTAATGAATTAACACAAGAATGTTGATACTGTGCCTCTTGCTATTGTGGTAAATAATAAACTGTCTTTCATCTATCATCTACTTGTTAGGTTACAAATAGAGGAAAATCTTATTCCCTTTATAGTTCTTGATAATGATGTCATGATTTAATTGGTAGTTTTATTTTCTGATTGTAGTTTCATTTCCCTAAAGTGCTATGTGAAATAATTGTATATTTAAATTAATGGCTTCTTAGATCCAATGACATGTGGTAGCTAAATACATATCCCTACATTTATAAAGTATAGAATTAATGACATTCGTGCTTTCTTTCTAAGAATCTTTTTTTAATGTTTTTCTTATTGATTTTATAGGAGAGGAAAGGAGAAGGACAGAGAGATAGAAACATAGATGAGAGAGAAGCATCAATCGGTTGCCTCCAGCACCCCACCCCCACCCCAAATGGGGATCAAGCCTGCAACCAGGGCATGTGCCCTGACTGGGAATTGAATCAGAAACCTCCTGGTTCCTGGGTTGATGCTCAACCACTAAGCCACACTGGCTGGGCTCTCTAAGAATCTTGTCAAAGCTTCAAGTTTTTGCAGCACAGAGCTGACCGTAACATGGTATAATCCAATACTTTCACTTAAAATTAAAGCTAGAGAGAAGCCTCCTTTTAGCTTTACTTATGATTTTTATTTGGCATTTGTTAGAGCTCTGTTTTGGAAGACATTTGATACTGGCCCACCTAATAAGCTCATGCTTTTATTTTCACTTTCTATCTCACCTTGCACATACTTTTCTGGGAAAAGTCCTTGGAGGAGGCTGTTTGACAAAGCTGGCTTCAGGAGTACTTAGGCTGTAACACCATCTTCCTCTCATCTTTCTTTGATACAATCAGCAAGCCAAATTATTGCTCTAGAGTGAGGGATAACTGTGAATGGCCAAGGCATGTCTGTATTACATTTTCATGTATCTATAGACAAGCAACATGGGAAGACAAATCATCATTATGAGATCTGGTGGCAGGCACAGAATTACAGTAAATATTATTACTGTAATTCCATTGTTTACTAGCATTTGATTGAAAAACAAATACAAAAATCTCTGATATCCCTACCCTGGGACATGACCCAATGTATAATTTGCCCCATTGACTTAGGCCTAGCTTCATGATTTAATTTTTCAGGATAATTGCATTCGTGTTGGATATAAGAACGAATTCTGGATATAAAGAAAAAACAAAACAAAACAAAAAACAGTGCCGGACATAAGAAACAATTGTTATATTGAGATTTGAAAGGAAGTAGACTGAAGATTTCTGAAAAAGAGACACATTTCCTGTGGGCATTGTATTGAGTGGGCATTTGATGATGGCTGGTAATGTGGATGCTATCTTCAACCACATGCAGAACTAGATTGCAAAGCCAACATACTGAGAGATAGCGAGGTGGCAAGATTAAGTCACCAGACTCCAATTCTGTCTCTCTGTACTCAGCAGATAACTTTCCCAGGGACACATTTTATATGTCTCTTTTTGCCTTTCTTCTCGTCCCTGGAAGGAGTTGAGGGCAATAGTGTGATGGAGTAGATTTGAGCAGAAGACAGCACTACAGGGACTCTCACCTATTTCTTATCACAACTCTTGTCACTAATTTTCAGCCTAGTTTAATTCTTCCCTAGCTGAGAGGAGAAAAGGGAGTTTTCTTAATTCACATATAATCACTAGTCTTCCCTCTCCTATCTTTCTGACACCAGGTACAGATTTATTTTAATATTGGAGATTGCAGTATAGTGTTCTTTTTATTCGATGTCCTCATGAGGGACAGGAAAAGAGTATTCAATGTAAATGAAAATAAACCAGTTTTTGATATAAATTTTTAACTGCTACAAATAAATACTCCATATATCACATTTCTATGTATATAATTAGGCATTATAATTAATTATAATTTATAGTCTTTTAATCATTATTTCCCTAAACAAACTATGACTTCATGCATTACTTAATCTGTTTTATGTAATTTTGGTTAGTTCTTATAATTTTCTCATACCTCTTTACTTATAATAAAATTATTACATTTATTTTATGGCAGCTGATTGAGAGTTACAGTACATCAGATATTGAATTGAAATTCATATTTTTCAGACCATAGTTCTTAATGGCTTTATTATCTGATTGAGGGATTTTTCTGTTATGCACTTTAATATTTGCTCTTATTGATAATTATAGAAGCACTTATGTGTAAAAAAATGATTTTCCCATTTCAGCCACGCTAGGTTCATTGTTCTATAGGGAACAATTCTCTTTCATAATCACAAAAGTGCCTCCAAAGATAGTTTTGTACTATTCTTTTGAAAGGGTCTTTTGAAACATAATATTTTCATGACCACATATAATTTCCTGAAGCCTTTTCATAAAAGGCTAAATGCTAGCTTTTATCTCACTTACTTGATTCAATTTTTCACATTATGATCACAGGTTTTAATTTTCTTTCAGCAATTTATTTTTAAACTTCAAATAGTAGTAGACTTCTATGTAGCTCCCAAACCATTGATTGGACTATTATAAGGAACACCTCATTCTCTAGCATGATGCCTTGTGTTACTTTCCTTTACACTGACTGCAGTTACAAGTGAAAGAAGGGTCAAAGTGAGATCATTGCAATCCTTTTGAGTACCAATGAATAGTGTGACCTCTGCAAGAGAGAGCCAATCCTTCGGATTGGTTATGGCAACAAATACAGGAACCTACTAATTATAAGAATGTCCACCAGAACATGAGCCAAAATATGTTAACTATTGGGAATTAATAAATAGGCAGGAAAGACTCAAATAGAATTAGAAATATGTTTGAACTGAGTTCTAGATCCAAAAAGCTGTCACCGTTATTATTTAACACTAGAGACCCAGTGAACAAAATTTGTGCACGGGTAGGGTCCCTAGGCCTGGCTGGTGATCAGGGCCATCTGTGCCTTGGCCAGCCTGGCACTGCCCGCTCACCAGCCCTGACCCCCACCACCGCCACCAGTCACCTCCCTCTGTGGGGCAACTGGCAGGGAGATTGGGGAGATCCCTGCTGGCACCACCTTGGAAGTGACTGGTGGGGTGACCAGGGGGGTGGTGTTGCCCGCTCGCCAGCTGGCCCTGTCCCCTGATCGCCCCACCGCCACTGCCAGTTGCCTCCCTCTGTGGGCAATCGGAAAGGCATTGGGAGGGGGGGCCCACTGGCACCTACCTTGGCTGGCCTGGGGCCTGTGGGCTGGGGGCAGCCCCTGCATTGAGCATCTGCCCCCTGGTGGTCAGTGCACATCATAGTGACCAGTTGTTCCACCTGTCGTTCCACCGTTTGATCAATTTGCATATTAGGCGTTTATTATATAGGATGGTCTGTAAAATCTTGTGAATGTTTTAAGATTGTGCATAGTAAGTAGTAAAAAAATGTTCATTATTTAGAAAGATGGATCTATTGTATTTGTTTGAAATTGCATCTCAGCTGAGAGACCTGAAAAACAGTGGCTTACACAAAATGAGAATTTATTATTATTATTATTTCTGCACATAAAAGAATATTAAAGGTAGGATGACGAGTGTTGGTATTAGTTTCCTAATATCATTAGAGAAAGAAGTTCCTTCTATTTTTTGTTCAGTCTTTTTTAGGGCAAGATTATTGTTCTTGTTTTCAATATAGCTACTGGACCCCAATTATCATGTCTACGCTAGACAAGAAGGGTCAGGACAACAACTAAAGAAGATCAGGGCTAGGGGAGTCTGTCCTGCTATTTAACAATTTTTCCTGTAAAGTCTGTCTAAGAATTTCCATTTACACAGATATGCCCCATGATCATTTCTGCTCTCCAAGTGAGGCTGATAGACAGTTTTAAAAGTTGCATTGATACATCATATAAAATCAGGGTCTTGGCTGGTGTTTCTAAGTGGTTAGAGCATTGGCCTATTTACTGAAAGGTCACAGGTTTGATTCCTGGTCAAGGGCACATACCTGAGGTGTAGGTTTGATCCTTAACCCTAGTCGCATTACATGTGGGAGGCAACCAATCCATGTGTCTTTCTCACATCAATGTTTCTCTCTCTCTCTCTCTCTTTCTTTGCCCCTCCTCCCCTCCTTTCCACTCTCTCTAAAAAAATCAATGCAAAAATATCCTTGGGTGAGGATTAATATAAATAAGTAAGTAAGTAAGTAAGTAAGTAAGTAAATAAATAAATAAATAAATAAATAATAAAATCAGAATCTCTTAGTAAGGGAGATGGGGAGAACCATTGGGTAGGACAAAAGTAGTCTCTGCTATGGTTTAATGTTAAAAAACCAAAGAGAAGCAATTGAAAATTCTTGGGTATAATAAAAAAAAATTAATCTGTTGATTATATTTAAGACAGATACACAAAAATCCAAATTAATTTTTAGATGCCAGCTACACTCAGAAGTTGATTTGTGCAAAACAATAATAAGCACTACTGAAAATAAACCATAAATACTTAGAGATTACTCTAAAAAATGCATAATATCAGTTTGAAGTTCTTTACAGAACTCAAATGAGAGATGTATGGAAAGGTTTTAGTAATTGGTGACTATATCACATTTTGGATGCAAAATAGAGTGGTTTTTAAAAATCCATTATTCTCAAATTAATTTATTGGTTTAGCTTAAAGCCAATGAAATGCAAATGTGTTTTTACTTTTCAACTTGATTCTCAAAAGTATAAGAACAAAATATAAATATTTAAAAAATTATAACAAGGATATACTTGCCCTACCAGATGTAAAAATATGTTATCATGCTATTAAAAACAAACTAATGCAATTATGAAAATAACAAAAATTAGATGCCAGATCAATATAAAAAAACAAATTGTCATGAAACAAATTAGAATATATATATTGTACTTATCACATACGTAGTACATAATAAAGAAATTACAAACTATTAGGAATAAAGTACAATTTTCAACAAACACGTGGTTTTAAAAACTACTATCAAGTTAGCCCATTGTCATATCCCAAACACCCAAATGCCAGGTGAATTAAAGTATTAAAAGTTAATATATACACAAACAAACAAGAAACAAATGAATTAAAAAATCTGGTAAACTCTGGTAATTAACTGATTTCAAGTCAGAAAGAGTTTTTTGAGACTTCTGACCAAAACTTACATCACAAGGAAAAGACTGATAAATTTGTTAGATTAAAATTTTAAAACTTTCTCACTGTTAAAATACCATAGAAAGCACCTGAACATTCAGAAACATTTTTTAAATAAAAGTGATAAAGAAAGATGACATAAAGAGATGACAAGCCCAGTCACTGGGCAATGGAGTGCAAGTGACAGAAATCATTAACTGGGAAGTATTTTGTTGATAGTATAGTATAATTAAGCACCAGCATTTGAAAAAAAAAAAAATCCCTTAATTTCAATTCATAGAGGACTTATAATTGGCAAGTTTTTTTACACTATCTTGATAGGTTTTCTTAAGATGGACACATCTATAATGTGGATTACTTCATCACCATGAGTAATATTAAGTCATGACTTTAATCATAAGTTTTGATAGATAAATCCAATACATTGTCCTGATGTACTTATAAAACATATCTATCTTAGTATATAAAAACCATGGGTCCTAATGACCAGTAGACCAGTAAGGACCAAGGCTGACCAACCAGAAGTCAGTCCTGCAGTCAGCCGGCAACCCAGGGCTGACTGCTTCTGCTGCAGGCCGTGGTGTCCCAGCACTGACTGCTGAGGGGGCTGTGAATCAGGGACAGAGAGAGGCCTGAAGAGAGAAGCAGGGACTGATCCATTGCCTCTGTGGCAGCTTTTGATCAGCACTTGCTGCTTCTCTCTTTCCCAGTCTGGCCAACAGCACTGCCTCCATTTCTTTCCAGGCCTCTACCAGGGCTGCTGATCAGCCCCGCCTTTCTGATCAGGCCCCGTTGATAGGCAAAGAGACACTGACTGACATAGGAACTGACCAATTAGAACCAAAGGTGGGTGCTGTGAAGAACCAATGGCTTCCTAGGAGGCTGAGCTTTTGACATTGATTGGCATAGGAACCAACCAATCAGAACCAAATGTGGGTGCTGTGGGGAGTCAATGGCTGCCTAGGAGGTGGAGCTTTTGACGCTGACTGGCATAGAAACCAACCAATCAGAACCAAATTGGCTAGCAGAGGAGGCAGTTGGGGGTGCGATTAGGCCAGGAGGGGAGGGCAGTTGGGGGTGATCAGGCAGGCAGGCAGGCAGGTGAGTAGTTAGGAGCCAGCAGTCCCAGATTGCAAGAGGGATGTCCGACTGCCAGTTTAGGGGGCCTAAACTGGCAGTTGGACATCCCCCAAAGGATCCCCAGTTGGAGAGGGTGCACGCTGGGCTGAGGGAACCCCCCCTCAGTGCATGAATTTTGTGCACTGGGCCTCTAGTGTGTGTGTGTGTGTGTGTGTATGTATGTGTGTGTGTGTGTGTGTGTGTGTGTGTGTGTGTGTATATATATATATATATATATATATATATATATATATATATATTTAGGCCAAGCGACTGGAACGCCATAGTGACCAGAACGACTGGAATGACTGGTTGCTATGAAGCACATTGCAAGCCGGCCAACCAGCCCAATCAAGGGCTGGCTGGCCAACCCCCTGTGGCCCCTCCCCCTGGCCAGCCCCACCTCCGATTGCCACCCCCCCAATTAGGGGCAGTGCCAGCCGACCAACCTCCCATGACCCCTCCCTCAGCCAGCCTGGCCCAATTGGCCCCCATCGGGGCAGGCTGGCTGGACCCACCTGTGCACGAATTTCTGCACAGGGCCTCTTGTAAGATATATAAAGCTGTTAGTCTATTTTCAAGTTTTGTTACTATGTTCTTCCCAATAGTGTATTTGAGCTTAATATATTTTATTGCTTTGCTGCCATCCAAGAGATTTCTATAGTACTCAGGTTTCTATTTATTCTTAGTGTATCTAGGTGAACATATTTTATTTCAACAACTGGGAAAAATTTGCTAGCTACTTAGAAATCATTACATTTTGGAAAAGAAAACCACCTTTAAATAAAATTGAATATTCATAGATCTTTAAAAGGTCTGACCTTACTTAAACAAATGTTACCTTAACAGAGCAATTGATCTTAAGGAGGATCAATTATGATAAAAATCACTAACTCCAGAAGAGAATTCTTATTTTTAAAATAAACATGAAATTATTTTTTTTTAATTCTAATATTTGCCATTAGAAAAATAAAATATCTTTACAGAGAAGATACAGAAAAATATATAAGAAAATTGATAATGTAATAATTAGTGTCTTATTCTTTAAATTCATTATTATTATTCATGAAATAAATAGATTTTATATGCCAGAACTATATCTTTACTTAAATTCTACAAGCTGTTTTAAAGGAACAACTGCGTTTATTCTTAGGGAGAAAATTTAATACAACTTTTCTTGACTCAAATAAATAATTGTTTTTATTTTAGTTAATGTTAATTCAATACCTAAATTGATCACTTGCTGGATATGCTATCTTTGAATATATGAAGGAATGAAATACTGCTTTCAGATAAGAGAATTACTTGTTGACATGAATTATTTATTTAGGATTTATCTTTACCATTATCAAAAGAGTGGCAAAAACCAATTTACCCTATTTTCTTACTTGTTGAAAGTAAAACTGAGCCATTTCCACACAAATCAATATATTTAAATAAAAATTAAAATCTTATTTCAATCTGTATAGACATTTGTAATTAATCAAATATGTGAAATTAGAAAACAGATCCTCATTCAACTTATTATTTATATATTGTACACAATTTAAACAGCAATTGAATGGTTAAACCTTTATTTTCTTCTTCCACATTTCTACATTAAACACATCTTAACACAAATATCTTAATAGAAATCATTTTTTTTGTCTTTTTAAAAATGCACCTTATTCATAGTAAAATGTCTTCCTTTTTCTTAAAGAGAAAAATTTGGTATACATGAGTACTCACTGCTGTCATAGCTGTATGATAATGAGTTTGAAATGATAAATAACAGCCCTTCCTGAATTTCTGTAATGTGAAGGCTAGGAGAGAAGGCTATTTTAATGGACTTCCACAAAACAATGTCATGATGTCCCTGTTTCTGGCTGATGTGGATGTATTTTCTGCCTGGACCTTGTATTAGTTTGTTAGGGCTGCCATAACAAAATACCACAGCTGAATGACTTCAATAACAGAAATGATTATCTCACAGTGTTGGAGGCTAGAAGTTCAAGGTCAAGGTGTCAGCAGGGTTGATTTAGACTGAAGCCTTCCTCTTTTACTTGTAGATAACCTTTCTTCTCTCTGTGTCTTTACATGGTCTTTCCTCTGTGCCTGTCTGTGTCCAAGTCTTCTCTTTTTATAAGGACACCAGTTATAGTGGACTAGAGTCCACCCAAATGACTTCATTTAACTTTAATTACCTCTTTAAAAGCTCTTTCTCCAAATATAGTCACATTTTGAGGTACCAGGGGTTAAAACTTCAAAGTATAAATTTTTAGGGAAGGTAATTCAGCCTATAGTAGATGTCAAGTAAGAATTAATATTTTGCCAAAGGAATCATCACCAGTAGGCAAAACTGTGATGGCAATAAGAATACTGACTAGGGAAGAACATAGCTTATAATAAACACAAACAAAACAAAAAAGCTGAGGTTAAAGAGAGCAAAATACCCAGTCATTCTTTTTAGTTGAGTAAATTGGCAGCCACCATTTTGGATAAAATACTGGAGGAAAGGAAACTGGCATGACTAGTTCTACTGATTTAAGGTGTGAGTGCTCTTATCTATAATAATAAAAGTGTTAATATGCTAATTAGACCAGACAGCTGAACGACCTTCCAGACATCCTTCTGGACGTCCTTCTGGACGACCTTCCGGATGAAGCCGGGGCTGCGAGGGCCGAGCCCCTTGCATGAATTTTGTGCATCAGGCCTCTAGTATTTGGTTATATGTCTATGTACCAGAATGTCCAAGTGATTCCAGAGGACCAAGAATAAAATGTCAGGTGGCAAGGGCTCCAACATTCCAAAGTGAGATGCTAGACACTTATGCTTCACATGCAACTGAAAAGGCCAAGGCTCAATTCTGAAATCCTTAGTTCAAGGTCAACCTCAACCTCAAAGGTTGTTCTTGGGAACTAGAGGGAACATTTCTTAGGAGAGGCCTTTATTGATTTAAAAACGAGTAAGGGAGACCATGCTTTATCTCACTTTAAGTCAAGTGTGTGGGTCTTGATTAATAGTATGTGCAGTTTGGGAGCATAGGGGACTTCTGTGCTATCACATGCATATCTGAACATACTCTCCTCTTAAAAAAAAAATTAGAGTCAAAAGGCTGTCTGAAATGGCCTGTGGCAGCAGATAGAGTGCTGCATGAGGAAAGTAACTACATTGTCACTCCCAACACAATAAGTCAAGGCTATATGTTTCCTGTTGACCAAATATAGGCCATATGCAAAGAGAAAGCCAGTATTGGGTTGTCTTAGACACTATCCAAGAGTGTAAGACACCTCGAGGAATAGGGGAGAATCCAGAAAACCATAATACTGCTCCATGAAAGAAGCTTTAAATACCTACCTGGCCAAGAGTGTGCCATGATCCTCATGACAGTACTAGTCATTTAAGACCTTCCTACTAAGTCAAGTCAGGGAAGGAGAGAAACATAAATGTAATTAAGAATGCTGACTGTTACATAGCATGGACATTTTAATGACATAAATGAGATTAGGCTGGTAACTAACAGTGAACAGAGAACATTTATTATCTGAAGTCAGGACATAAGTTTTTAGGGCCTATCCAAGATTTCACTCAGGGACAGGAAAGAACTAGATCTATGATTTGATTTTGATGAGCATCAAGGAGGGAAGAATAATATTCGTTTCTGAATTACATGCGAGTCTCCTTTGTTTAATTAATGCTTAATTGGAATTAAATTCCACTCATCTTTGGCATTATGGTAGTATTCTTATAGGGCTTTCTTCTTGCCTGATTGTCCAAGAAACCTGAGGGGCTAACAAAAAAGTGACAAGTAAATCTACCTTCTGTATTTCTGTGAATATATCTTGTTATGTTTATCTGAGTTTTGTTATGACTTCCACATGTGGCCATGACTGAGCCTTTATTATCTGTAATGCATGAAGTCTGACTAGGCTCTAATTCCCAAAAGAAACCAGCATGATCCTTTGAAGGTAAAGGGTTATACCCCTCTATGCCAGGTATCCCTAAAGAACTCTTCAATTAGATTGCAACCCGTGGCCTTCTGCAACTTTTAGCATACATATGCATTGTCTTCATACACCCTGCCATCTTTTATGTGCTATATCAGAGACTTTGCCAAGATGCCTGTATTGCTGCCACTCATCTCAGGGAGATCAGACAGGTTTCACTTGACTGTCACTCAAGGAGAGCAGTAAGTACGTCTGACTCCTTTCTGCAGAGGCACAATCATGTCAGCCCTGCCCGCCCTTTCCCTTCTCCATTGATTGCTGGTAGATACTCATGGAGAAAGGTGCAGAGGAATGGCACGCTCTCCCAGTCCTCAGAGTCCCTTTACCACAGCAACTTTTTAAGAAGTGGCACTTGTTTTCTGTCATTTCAACAGATACGTACTCAAATGGTAATAAGGCTCCTAAAATAATAAATACATAGCCTAATGCAAACAGCCTGAGATGATATATAACCTGTTTGAAACTGTAACCTGTCTTGAAACAGTCATAGAGAAATCCATAACTAGGACAGAATAAAGAGAATGAGCTCAACACCACCAGTTAAGAATCAATGTTTCCTTACTAAGAAACTGAAAATGGATTTGAGAATTTTCTAAGTATCACACACACGCACACACACACTCACACACAGAGACTGCTATATGTTTATTATTTTAAATAGTCATAATCTATATTGTTTCAGTTAATCCTTATCTTCACAAAGTGAGAAGTTAGAAAATAACTTGATTTAGGTGTAATTTCTCCATTACAACCAAACTTTTGTACTTAGAGTGTGCAAAACCAGATAAACAATATCCTCAAGAGGTCAATTTCATCTATTGTCAATATTACATCTGAATACATTACATGCTTATAATTGTGTATTATAAAGTAGAGAACTTAATTATGACTGGCAGATGAGTTTTGCCTCTAAAGCATTTGTAAAATGTATTTGTAAAAGTATTAAAAATGCTAGGAAGATAGCCAGCTATCTAAATTTGCATCTCATTGATGAATATTAAATACTTTAGAAGGATGAGATGTATCTGCACTAAGGCCTAATTGATCCTGTTGAACACATGAAAGTCTTCAGCATTGATAGAATTGCTTTGAGGAACTAGGATCAGTACCAGTACATAAAATACTTCAGTAAGTAATACTCCCTAAGCAACAATTGCCTCCTTTTCAGACCTTTTGGTATTTGCAGTCTTTTAAACTCAACATGAGAACCACAAGTAAAGAAAACAGGAACTAATTAAGCAAAAATAAGTGTAAACAATTTATAAAGTAACTTTTGGGGTTAGAATAACCGAACTGCATCCTGAATACTATGTATACAACCGATTTTCTTTATATATTAGAGTTTGCATAACCTTTTAAAAGGAAACAAAATGTTGATGTGTAGAGAGGGAAAAACCTAGAAAAACAATTGTAGAGTGCTCTGTTCTCCACATTATCAGATATTTCCCAGAAACAAAATGACAACCAAAACAATAAAACACGTTTACCAAATCTCAACATTCCTCTTGTTGTAGACACGGAGGTGGAGAACTTGAAAAATTGCGAAAGTAGAAACATATTAGAAGACAATCACTAAAAAAATAAGTAGGTAAACAGAACAGTATTCTTGAAATATTGCATGCCACTGTCACAGTTTTTTTTTTTTTTTCTTTATTGAAAAGGTTTGTGCCCTGAGAAACTCTTGTAAAAATTATCACATAATTTTTGTGATGGTGGCAGAACAGTGATCGTGTGACCACATTTTGACAGACATCAGTAACACACAGACAGTATTAACACAGACCCTTGGTAAGGCAGTCAGCTATGATATACCAGACCACACTAATCAATCAGAATTTGAGTTCCCGCTCTTCTGACAAGGCTTCCTATTAGAAGCCATCAAAAGTAGTTTAAACTTGATGGTCCCGCTGCCCTGTTTTTAATAGCACAGGTTTATACCTCCGCCGCTGTCTTTTCCTTTATTGAAAAACTGACAAGGCATTACCAAATGAATTTGCCTTAAATATTTGAGGCTGCCTATAAAACACGGAGGTGTGTGGTAATAAATGCATCAGCGATAATGGGCTGTGAAAGAAATATGCATAAAACTGTCAGAAGGGGAAAAAAATGGTGAGGAGCAGGATTGAAGTTAGAACAATAATTTGTGAAAAGGCAAGACACTGAGTGGAAAGAAGTCTGGATTTAGTAATCAAGAGACCTGACTTTTAGTCCTTCCTTGAGGAACAGGCAAGTTGCTAAGTCTCTCCTGACTTTGCTTTACACGTTTAGAAAGTAAGAGGCAAACTGGATGATTTCCAAGGTTCCTTCCAAAGCCATATTAGTTATTTACAACTGTTAGAAAGACGACAAGGACATTCAAATTTTTGCTTAACAATCTTTAGATGAGAAGAAAATTATCATCCTTTTTAACTTGTACAAATTGTGATGGACCACAATTTGTTCGCATGCTGTAGAAATCAATGAAGTCATGTAGGCCATTTTTATATTGTGTGGCATATCAATTTAAATTGCAGAGGGAATCTTAAACTCCTTATATTGGAGTGGTTTTAGATCTCAGACTTTTGAACAGAAACTGCAGAAAATATTTCCTTTGAGCTCATTAACCTCAAGATATACAGTATATATGTCTTGTAAGAAATATACCATGTTTTTGGTCTTATCTGAAATCCAGATACTACCTAGATGATATTAAACATCAGTATGCTCAGATTGTTGACTTATTAAGCATGCTAACATCAAGTGTGGAAAAGGTGCAAGTTATCATGATAAGATCAATAGAGGTAAAAATTCTAAAGTGAATTTATGCAATAGTGGCTACACTAAGTACAAAATCTCAGAATAAGTGAGACAAATTATAATAAACTGAATAGTGGGTTTAAAGTTTGCCCTCTTTTAAATCTTTAACTGTTCTGTTAACTCCTACCTTATGTATTCTTAAAATGCAAAAACACAATAAAAACAAACAAAAAAATAAAAAACAACCTTCAGAGAATTTCTCATTTTATATTTTATTTTATTATTAAATCTTTATTGTTCAGATTATTACAGTTGTTCCTCTTTTTTCCTCTCATAGTTCCCCTCCACCTGGTTCCCACCCCACCTCATGCCCTTACCTCCCAGCCCCCACTGTCCTCATCCATAGGTGTACGATTTTTGTCCAGTCTCTTCCCGCACCCCCCACACCACTTTCTCCCCAAGAATTGTCAGTCCACTCCCTTTCTATGCCCCTGATTCTATTATATTCACCAGTTTATTCTGTTCATCGGAGTTTTTATTCACTTGATTTTTAGATTCACTTGTTGATAGATATGTATTTGTTGTTCATAATTTTTATCTTTAACCTTTTCTTCTTTTTCCTCTTCTTAAAGAATATCTTTCAGCATTTCATATAATACTAGTTTGGCGGTGATGAACTCCTTTAGCTTTTCCTTATCTGTGAAGCTCTTTATCTGACCTTCAATTCTGAATGATAGCTTTGCTGGGTAGGGTAATCTTGGTTGTAGGTTCTTGCTATTCATCACTTTGAATATTTCTTGCCACTCCTGTCCGGCCTGCATAGTTTCTGTTGAGAAATCAGCTGACAATTGTATAGGTGCTCCCTTGTAGGTAACTAACTGTTTTTCTCTTGCTGCTTTTAATATTCTCTCTTTGTCTTTTGCTCTTGGCATTTTAATTGTGATGTGTCTTGGTGTGGTCCCCTCCTTGGATTCCTTTTGTTTGGGGTTCTCTGCACTTCCTGGACTTGTAGGTCTATTTCTTTCACCAGGTGAGGGAAGTTTTCTGTCATTATTTCTTCAAATAGGTTTTCAGTATCTTGCTCTCTCTCTTCTTCTGGCACCCCCATAATTCAGATTCGGATGTTGGTACACTTGAAGTTGTCCCAGAGGCTCCTTACGCTATCTTCATATTTTTGGATTCTTTTTTCTTTTTGCTTTTCCTGTTGGGTGTTTTTTGCTTCTTTGTATTTCAAATCTTTGACTTGATTCTTGCAATCCTCTAGTCTGCTGTTGAATCTCTGTATATTATTTTTTATTTCAGTCAGTGTATGCTTAATTTCTAGTTGGTCCTTTTTCATATCCTTGAGGGTCTCACTAAATTTATCAGAGGTTTCTAGAAAATTCTTAAAAAACCTTATAACCGTGGTTTTGAACTCTATATCCAGTCATTTGTTTTCCTCCATTTCTTTCATTTGTGATCTGTTTCTTTGTCTCCACATTTTGGCTGCTTCCCTGAGTTGATAGAGTGGCTTTGTGTGCTAGGTGTCTAATAGGGCCCAGTGGCTCAGCCTCTCCAATCACCTGAGGTGGATGCTCTTGGTGCACCCCTTTGTGGGCTGTGTGCATATTCTTGTTGTAGTTAAGCCTTGATTGCTGTTGGTATCACTGGGAGGAATTGACCTCCAGTCCAATTGGCTGTGAGGATCAGTTGTGACTACAATGGGAGAACTGCTGTGCTGGAAACACCCTTATGAGGCAGGACATGCTTCAGTGGGGTTTCGGTGCTCACTGAGTCTGCCCCCTGAGTGTGTCCCTTATGGATCTGAGGAGTTGTAATCTGGATGGTCCTACTCTGACCACTGGGTACACTGGCTCTTGGATCTCCAAGGAGGTGCTAATTTAGCCTCTGCCTGAGGCCACCCAGCAGGAGCTACGGAGAGATCTGCAGATTCCTCTTCTTTGTTTGGGTTTTGGAGGTGCCCAGACAAGGCCCAGCTGTGAAGCAATGCAAGCTGCTGTGGGGCCTTGGACCTTTTTTTGGATGTTCTGGGTCTCTCTGACTCAGCTGCAGTTTGTTAGGTAAGTTTAGATTTCAAAGGACCAGGCAATTCATATGCAAAAGCCTCTACACACAGCTTGAATGGGGCGGAGTCTCAGGGCGGAGCAAACTGCAATGGCTTCCCGTCAGCCCTGCCCTAAGAGGCCCCAGGGTCTCAGTGTCCCTTGGTAATCACTGCAAGCACCTCTGAGAGAAAGCCGCCCTCGAGTTCTGCCCGCTGCCAGACAGTCCAGTTTCTCCCCATATGAGTCTGGGTCCCCAGAGTCTCTCCCAGAACTGGAGTTCAGAGCAGTCGGGAGCTTTTGTCTCCCTGCAGATTGAAAAAGCCAGCCGGATACTCAGTTGCCAGCCCTCTCCACGCGCGCCTCCGTACTTTACTTCCGCACCTCTTCTGAGTCTCAATGTGCTTTTCGCTTCCCTTCTAGTTGTAGAATTTTCACTTAGCCAGCCTTCCTGTGGTTCTGGGTGATGTCTGTTTTGACTTTTAGTTATAGTTTTGAAGTGGTTGTGTGAGGCAGCAAGTTCAGGTGTTTACCTATGCCGCCATCTTGGTTTCTCTCCCCCTTCCTCTTCCTCCAATTTCTCACTTTAGTAAAAACTGTGCTTCCTTAATCTTTACCTTCTCAGATAAATCATTCTTTTCCCCCATTGCTTTCCTTGATTTGCACTGAAAATTCATAGCAACAGTAAAACAAACAAAAAATTATTCTTAGCAAACCAACAAAATCTGTAGAAAGCTTTGAAATATCAACATAAAATTTTGTTTGTTCTATCTATCCAATTTTAACCCCCCTCCAAAAAAAAAAAAATACCCACAAAACAAAAAAACTCATCATCAATATGACCTACTCTCTTTTTTTCTGAGTGTGTCACTCCAACCAGAAATAGCTTGCTAAGCTTGATTTCCTCCATTAATGAGATCCATTCAAGAAGAGTATCATTTACTCAATAACGCTCTTGGAGAGATTTTGACTCAATAACCACATGCTTCAAATACTGAGTTGTAGTCCATGTGTACAAACATGTACCACCTAGAGATTTTATTTCCAATCAGCTCTCCTACTATTAGCATTTGCAATCTCTGTTAAGGTGCCGTTTAGAATAAAATAAAGAAAAATAAAGGAGCCACTGATGCGAACATCCTTTTCATTTTATCTGCACTTGGAAGGCCCCTCTTTTTGTGTGCAAAATACACAAGAGAGAGCATGATTGCTTGGCTGTTCCTTGCATTTAATTATCTGTTGTTGGGTTTTTTTTTTTTTTACTTTTTTCTTGCTTTATCTTTCTTTATCAAGCTTCTCCATGGGTCTCTGAGTTACTGTGTTTTCCTAGTTAAATCAATAAAACCCTTTATGGGGAAAAAGAATTGCATTACAGTGTTGTCAATAATGAATGGTTATTGCAAGAAGGAGCTCAGAGAAAATAATTAAGAGGTGGAAATCTCTTAAGAAACTTTTGCAAACGAATTGTAGATGTAATCTATTTATGTAAATGATGGGCTTACATTCTATAGCAACTTTCATCCAAACAGATTACTAGGCACTTAACAATTTTGACTACTATACTCATGAATGCATAATATGTTCTTTCCTTCCTCTGAAGTTGCTTTAGTGGTGAAATGTTGGGTTTGCTCAATAAAATTTGGTATGGATTATCTAGGCCTGAACTATAAAAGAATGAATGATCAATTTGAGTCAATTAGATCACATCAGAGTGGCTCAGTGTGCACAAATACACAACTTTGGGGTCTGCAAAGGCCATTATAAGGTCTCAGACAAAATGACTGCTTTGTAATCCCTCTGTTATATTTCCTGTCTTATAGCCATTACTTCACACTTTTACCTCCTACCACTACCTCACCTTTTCTTTGACTCACAGAAAATTCTCTTCACTAAACCTTTCTCAATCAGAAGTTTGAGAACTTCCATTCGGTATGCATTTTGTAACTTTCTCCTCATTAAACTGCAGTTATGAGTTATTTGGGGAGGGCTCTGTTCCTATATTTATAAAATTCAACTTTTCTAAGATCCTACTTCAGTCCTCTATGCTCCTTATTAGTAGCTTCCTATTCTCTTCACTCATTTCCTTGTGGAAAAATAAATTTCTCTACAATGTGTTGAATAGAGAAACTTACTATATAGTAGTGAGGGTGTAGAGTTTATACAGAGGTCATCACTGAGGACAGACTATGTTCCTGGCAACCTGGAGCCGGGCTCTGTCTTTGCTTCTGATTAATCAGTGCATTTGAGTGTATATGGTTAATTGCAATGATAAAGGAAAAGAAGAAAAATTCTTTATGGTTTGCAATCACACAGTATAAAAGCCTACTACTGGTGAGTAGACAATGAGAGGTAAATTGTATCATTTTTTTCTGGCTAATTTGTAGTTTGTGACTTTAAATATTTTGATAATACTACAGACATACCTTTAATTCTAAACTTGGAACTTTTTATAAGGCAGAGTAATAAAGGAAACTCCCTCAGGGCAGCCACATGCCTTTATATATCTTTCTGATTTTAAAAATTAATTGTCTCTTAAAGCATGACATTGAGTATATCTCCTTACTAGAGTAGTTGAAAGGGATGATTTAGGAATAACCTGAAATTATAAAAGTCTTCATAAATTAAGTTAATTCTCCATTGCAATAGCCTTTCTCGGTAAAATGATATTGTCTTTCCCATCAATGAGAGTTAAAATTGAGATGCCTTTAAAGTAAATAAAATAACAGAAAAAATAAGAACTAATATTACATTGGCTTGTGGCCTGATGATAAAATCTCTTCTTTCCTGTTCAGATTATGGCCTTCTTAGGGCATGAGCTTTTTGTATCCTCATCATCATTGTTAACATTACTTTCATCAACATTTTCACTGCTATTACATTACTCACATTGGCATTTTATACTGAAATATTCTTAGTAACACTCTGATACTGACAGCATATGATAAATATAGACTTCTAAGTAGTTGCAGTCCAGGCTTTCTCTGTTCTGTTCTACCTGTGAAAACACAGCAAAAAGAGAGGCGTGGAAGTACACCATTCCTTTGCCTTTCAGAATTCTAGCTATGGAAGAGTAAATAAAGAAGCTCCTCGTTAAACTCCGCACTTTATTTTCCTCTCTCTCTTATTTTTCTTAGTTCCAATGACAAATTTATTTTCTTATATTGTTTTGTATAAGCAATGTCAGTGTTTGTCCCAGCCTTGGGCAAACTACGGCCCACGGGCCGGATCCCGCTGTTCTATCAGGTTCTCTTGCTCTCCCCTCCGCTCCTTTACTTTGAATTTATATTAGTTCACACAAACACTCCATCCATGCTTTTGTTCCGGCCCTCCGGTCCAGTTTAAGAACCCATTGTGGCCCTCAAGTCAAAAAGTTTGCCCACCCCTGGAAGCACTATGTAATACTTTAGCTTCCACTCTTTTTGGTTAAAATCTGGTACAAAAGGATGCTTTCATATGAAAACCTTACTGTATAATTTTGTTGTTCTAGCCCTTTCTTTTCTCTTGTGTTTTTTGGACTTTAAGGTTCAGGTAATTTGAAAGAGGCCATTTTGCTTATTTTAACCATAGTAGGAAGAATTAAAACAAGTGATTTATTTGTTTATTATAGAAACAATCCTGAAAAGAACAATGTTTATTTTACATGCAGGTCAGTGGTGATAATGTTAAACTTTAACTGAGCCTTGTGCTCCTGGAACCATGAAGGTTAATGGCATTCCCCAGCCCTTCTGCGTATCTGAAAAGGCCTTACTCTGAGAATATCCCTCCCCACATGCCTTAGAAAAGACTCAGGGTACTTCCTGGTTTATGACAAGACCAGACACAGACCCTACAAATGATTAGCTAAACTACTTGTCCAGCTGATCAATCTGAACAAAATGCTCTTTGGTTAAGTTTCTCTCCTTCTCTCAGGCCTCCAAACATCGGCATACCCTCAGCCTGAACCAGCATACCACCTTCCTTAACAGCCTTTTCCAAGTTACTGTTGAGGCCTCAGAATGAAACATTTTCTGATGTACTATCTCCTCTCCTTTTGTCCCCCACCCCCACCCATTGTAGCCTTATTTACTCCTTATAAAGAAAAAAACCCTTTTTTACCTGACTTTTGAGACACTTGAAGATCTTCTAGGCAGAGCTTTCTCCCGATGCAATAGTCCTTCCTCCCATTACAATGGCCCTTTCCCTCTCTTGCAATAATTTTCTCTAATAAAGTCTTTCCTTACCAATGTCCAGAGTTGTTCTTTTAATTAATTGATTTATTGATTAAATTAATTGATTTTTAATATATGTAGAGTTGGAATACAATATTATATTAGTTATATTAGTTTCAGGTGCACAATACAGTGATTCAACATTTTTATACCTTGTAATGTGACCATCCCACTTATTATAGTAACTAGAGGCCCAGTGCACGAAATTCATGCAAGGGTAGGTCTCTAGGCCTGGCTGGTGATCAGGGCCAATCGGGGCCTTCTGGTTGCTGGCTGGGGCCTTCCTTCATCCCGCGCTGCTCCCTGGTGGTCAGCGCACATCATAGCGAGCAATCGAACTCCTGGTCTCCTGGTTGAACTCCCGAGGGGGCACTTTGCATATTAGCCTTTTATATATAGAGATTATGTCAGAGTTTTATTTGACATCTGTCAATAATTGTTAGTTAATGAAAGCATTATTTTCAAACAGTCCCCTAAGTAGGGTAGAATAAATAAGGTGACATATCTACAGTTATCAAAAGAATTAACATGTAATTACTATACCAATGGTCAATTCATTGTCTTTCAGCTCCAAATTTACTCTTGTTTACCTTGCTTTGTGATAATGGAGCTGGGATATATGTGAACTCTGCCAGCCTTCAGAATGTTATGGTTCATCAGTAGAGGGCACTGGAGTGACTGCAAGGTGATAGCAGTAGGAAGAGGCTTTCTTTCCAGGTTCAAGATCTCCCTTCTTATTATTGAGCCTGGGGCTTTAAAGGCCTGCACAGAAAACTTCCTGTTGTACCCTCAGGCCATGTTCTCCCCACCAACAGCCCTTCTGAAGGCTCCAGTCTGCCCAGGCCTTGAAAGTTGATTGCTTCTACAAACTATCCTCAGCCCAAGCCCTCTGACAAGTTCCCTTATCACTGGCAGGCTGTGCATCCCCCGTGGCAACCATTCACCCTCTTCCCAAAAGTTTGAATCTCAGCATTGGTGGGGCTGTGGTGTCTCAGAGTTCTTAGTTCTTTTTTCTTCCTCATCATTTTTTATCCTCAGCCCTAGGGCTAGTAGCTGCCTTCTCTCACCTACTCACCTACTGACTGCTTCTAGATCCCCTTCATGTCCTCATTACTTTTAGTAGTTAACCATGTTTTACTGGTTAACAATTCTTTATATTGAAATCCCATTTATTTTTTCAAATAAGCAGTGTAGTTTCTGTCTCCTAACTGCCCTGACAGACATTGATAATGAGTGAATAATAAGTTTTCCCACAAGTATTCTTGTCTTCGGTTTGCAAGTGGACTCTAGTCTTAACATTCCTCCAGTCTTATCCATCTTACAAAATAAATCCCTTAGTAAATCATATGCCCAAATGTTCAATCTAGAAATCTGGGAGTCACTTTCCTTTTTCTCTCCCCCTAAATTCAGTTCATCATCAAATCCTATAGATTTACCTTCAAATATATTCCAAATTGTAGAGGTTTTTTTCCAACTCTACTCTACTCCGCCATCCTACATTGTTAGTAAGTTCTTAAGTGGTTCCCCTTCTGGTATTGTTTCTCAATCAGCTTACACCATGCAGGCAGACTGATCTTTTAGAATGCAAACTGGAACATGTTATTTACCTGATAAAAATATTTCAATGGTTTACCATTAGATTTAGGATGAAATTAAAATTCACTAAGCTAGCCTATAGGCTACTATCATCTGACTACTAACTACATCATATTCCCTTATACTACACTTACATAACCCTACCCTGTTCTCTTTGTTCTTTTTTTTTTTTGTATAAAATTAACATTTTTAATTCCAGGAGGAAAAATTGTGTTACATTTTGGAGGCATTTAAAATGTCACTGAAATTCACCAGTGTGTTTGAAACCACACAACAAACTAAGTGCCAACAGTGGACAGCTCAGTCGTATGCTGACAATGACAACTGTATGATGACTCCAGCGCGGCTGACATTCAGAGATTGTAAAACACCATTGATTGTTAAGACACAAGAGAATGGTGAAGTACAATAAAATGTGGGAGACATATGTTTCAAAACTGACAAAATACTATGTCTAATTGTTTGTGTTATTATTTATTTAATGTCTGCTTTGTGGCTTTTGTGAACCATTTCATTTCTAGCACCTACAGCACTGCCAGTCATTTAGGCTGTGCTCATAAATATCAGTTAGATAAATAGAAACATTCGACATTTCTAAGTACTCAGTGATAAGATTCAGGGTAGTGTTTCTCAAAGGAAGAGAAAATGATGACTGTTTTTAGCCAAGGTGATTATCCACACCTCTGTGGCTGACCTTGAGTAACAGAGGTAACTTAAGAAGGTGCCACCAAGCCAGGGATCAGAGAACCAAGAAAAGAGAGTCTTTTAGTCTCACTGGAGTTTGCCTCAAAGGGAGCAGTACACAGGCTTTGTATACATTGGTTGTTGGGGGACCTTTTCCTCCCTGTACTTTCTCAACAAAGCATACAAGCTGTGACTTTAAACCTCAAAGACAAGCTATGTGTCCCATGGGTACAGAGCATTGGAATATGAGAGCTTTGCTAGAGTAGGAAGGCTTTGCCTTAGAGTGTTGGTATTGAACATTAATTGGTATATTAATTCAGTAGCCAAAACCATAAAAATCATTGTTCCACTTAATCTTGCCATTAGTTATAGTCAGGACTAAAGGAAAAAACACTGTAAAGTAGATAACTTCCTGTATTTATGTGGTCTGTCATCAGTTGGAGGGCCACCCCACCTCTCCTATAATACATAGTTTCAAATCATATTTGATTTATCCTATCTAATAAAAGACTAATATGCAAATTGACCATACCTCTGCACAAGCCATGCCCATCAGCCAAACAGGAGTGAGTATGCAAATTAACCCAACCAAGATGGCTGTGGCCATGGAGAAAGCAGGATGCTTGGGTTTCCCCAGCAATGGTGGAAGCCAAACTTTCTGCCTGCCCTGGCGGGCCCAGGCCTCTGCTCAAGGCTACAAAGTTTCAATTATAGAAGATAAATAAATCCCATATATCAGGGCCTCCACTTGGGTCGCTGGGGGGTGTGGCCAGCCTGCAAACCACCACAGGCTCCTCGCCCAGGCTGCCCCACGCCCCAAGGGAACCCCCACCCTGATCCGGGACACCCTTCAGGGCAAACCAGCTGGCCCCCCACACGTGCACCAGGCCTCTATCCTATCTAATCTTATCTAATAAAAGAATAATATGCAAATTGACCATAACTCCAACACACAAGATGGCTGCCCCCATGTGGTCAAAGATGACTGTCCCCATGTGGACACAAGATGGCTGCCACAAGATGGCCAGCAGGGGAGGGCAGTTGGGAGGGACCAGGAGTGAAGGGAGGACAGTTGGGGACGATCAAGCCTGCAGGGAAGGGCAGTTGGGGGGACCCAGGCCTACAGGGGAGAGCAGTTGGGGGGGACCAGGCCTGCAGGGGAGGGCAGTTAGGGGTGACCAGGCCTGCAGGGGAGGGCAGTTAGGGGTGACCAGGCCTGCAGGGGAGGGTAGTTAGGGGCAAACAGGCTGGCAGGGGAGCAGTTAGGCATCAATCAAGCTGGCAGGGGAGTGGTTAGGGGGTGATCAGGCTGGCAGGCAGAAGCAGTTAGGGGCAATCAGGAAGGCAGGCAGGCGAGCAGTTGGGAGCCAGCAGTCCTGGACTGGGAGAGGGATGTCCGACTGCCCGTTTAGGCCCGATCGATCGGGCCTAAATGGGCAGTCGGACATCCCTCGAGGGGTCCCTGATTGGAGAGGGTGCAGGCTGGGCTGAGGGACACCCCCCACCCCCATGCATGAATTTCGTGCACTGGGCCTTTAGTTATTATATAAGCCTGGACCATGGATATGGCCTTCAGGATCCAGTGAGCATATTCAAACATAGAGGAGTTGTAAATATTTATTAATGAATAGATAAATAGAAAGGGGGTTTCTATTTCTATGGACATATTGCTTCCATTATAAAGGGATAGAAAAAACTTCAAATGACATTATCCCACATCCCAAGGTCAAAGTCTGTAAAGAAGGCTCACATGTGAGGTGCTTTGTTGATGGAGAGTCTGTTGGCACCAAAACAGTATAAGAACTTGGAACACCAGAGAAATTTGAAGATGTTAGAGGAATAAAGCTTGGGACATTATTTTAACTCTGGAAAAAGCCTCAAGCACACCGGGGAAGTATCAAGGAGTACAGGAGAAACATACTTAAAAGGAGGCAAGGTTATTGAAGCCAAACTAGATCTATATGAAAGGCTAAAAATATAGATTTATTTATTCATTTAAAAAATGCTTTCTTAAGCACTTTCAATACCTCACAGAAAAAAAAAAAAAAAGACAAAAATCCCTGCCCTTTATAGAGCCCATGTTCTAGCAGATTTACTGAGAACTTACTGCTTTTAAAATGGCATTATAAGGGCAGCAATATGTGAGTGATTACTAGGTTGACTTGAGTCAGAGAAACCTAACAGAAAAGAAGAGGCCTGACCTCCTTGAATAACCTGGAGCGATGCCCTGGAGAAAGCCTGGATCCAAGAAGTATTGAGAGGTTCCCTGTTAAACATGAAGTTAATTAAAGCACTTGGGCTAATCCTTTATTGAGTAATGGGACACATTAACATGATAAGAAAAAAAAATAGGATAGATTTGAAAGGAGCCTGAGAAGATAATATTTACATATCTTATTTTTAGATTAGTTTCAATATGACAAGATCCTTCAATAGCACATCAGGGAAATATATGTAATTAGAACGCAAAGGAAAGACGTAGGGAACATAAAATACATTAAGGGAAACCGGGAAGCACACTAACAGATGAAGTCTAATCCTGGGTTAGTTAAGCATTAAATAGTAACAATAATTTTTAAAATAATATCTTGATCCAAGAGCAAGAATAAAAAATCAAAGTACACTTAGGAGAGAAGAAAAGGGACAAGTTAAGAAGATTAAAATCTGCTGAGCCTGCCTATAACAACAACAAAAAACCAGAACACTAGGGCCATATTCCATTAAAGTGGAAAAATGAATTGGCAAAACAAAATGTGTCTGCTACTGTTAAAGTACTAGAAGTTATTCAAGGTATGGAAAATGGAAAATTTGTCAAAAGGACAATTTTCGAGGTAGGTGTATGGTCCTCTTCAGAATTTCAAGGCACATGTTTCCGAAGGATCAGATGTGCTTTTGACTGAAGATTCTGCTGAGGGTAATTTTCCAGCTGGGGAAAAATAGAGTGAGGAGAAACTTTTCTTTAGTAGGCAGGTTTCCCAGGGCTAAGCAATTTGCAGAGAAAGAAGCAATGGTAAGTGTGTTAAAATACCAAGTAGAACAGCAGGGAACTTAAACCGTGTGAGACCCGGGACTATGGGCATCCCCACTGCAGACACGCACATTTTACATGAAGAGAGGTCATCACAAACGTTAATTGCCAGGAAAGAAGTCAGAAAAATAGTTTGATCCATCCTACCTTCTTCACCTCCTCATATAGGGTAAACATGGTGACAATTAACCACTTGTCCTACCCATCAATATTCAACTTACAGGTCATATGCTCCATCAGTCTGCATAGGCTAATTAGCACCCTGCTGAAGTGAAACAAAAAAGACTTTTCCTCTATTCATAGTATCTTGGTGTTCTGAACCTTCAATAACAGGAAACTTTGGCAACTTTCGTACACAGTATGGATAACACTAAGAATGTAATATGCCCTAGTCCCGTGGTCGGCAAACCGCGCATGCGGCTCTTTGGCCCCTTGAGTGTGGCTCTTCCACAAAATACCTCGGCCTGGGCGAGTCTATTTTGAAGAAGTGGCGTTAGAAGAAGTTTAAGTTTAAAAAATTTGGCTCTCAAAAGAAATTTCAATCGTTGTACTGTTGATATTTGGCTCTGTTGACTAATGAGTTTGCCGACCACTGCCCTAGCTGATTTAGCTCATGTCCTGGGTTTGATTTGGGTCAAGGGCACGTACCTTGGTTGCAGAATGCTCCCCGGCCCAGGCCCTGGTCTGGGTGCATGCAGGAGGCAACCAATTGATGTGTTTCTCTCACATCGATATTTCTCTATGTCTTTCCCTCTCTCTTCCACTCTCTCTAAAAATCAATGGAAAAATTATCCTCGGGTGAGGATAAAAAGAAAAAAGATGTAATATCACTTATAAACACTTGAAATTTCTTGTATTCTCTACATTTTGTGAGTATAGGGCTGGTGTAACAATGGCACCCCTTGTTGTTATTAAATATTCATTAGATACAACAGTACATACATACAATAGTAATAATACTTTTATTGATCATTCTTAGTATGTACCAGGCACTGTTGTTCTAAGATCCTTATTTATCATCAAAAATATAAATAGATTAGGGTTCCATTAATTAAACTTTAAAGCCTGAAAGAGCTTTTTTTCATTCCTGGGAAAACCAATTAAGAGAATAATTACCTGGGATTCCATGAGACCCCTCTGGCAGAGAGTGAGCAGAGAAAGAAATTGAGGATGATAATTGTGGAATTTATTTCTTGAAATTTTAGTAATTTTGAAGTGGAATTCAATTTTGGACTTTAACTTCTTCCTGGGTTTTGATAAAGGGGAGAGAAATGAATAGCATTATAATGTCAGACATTTAAATATTTGTGTTCTTTGGGGTGTATTTCTGCCATCATTGAGCTGACTAGCAAATTTCATGTAAGTTATATCAGTCTTTGTGACAGGATGTAATATTTAGGTAGAAATTATTCTAGGAAGCAATTTTACTTTATTTACTTTATTTGCCTGTGGAGATAGTATAGACTTGAAATTAATTTTGTATATCATTTTTACTTAATCTAATATTTTATTGAGGTGAAAGCTAACCCCACATCAAGTAGTCCCAGGATGATATTTAAAAATGCATGTATGTGGTATAGGGCTATGATATTAGGACTAACCTGAGAGAATAGCAGTCTTCTCCATCCAGGGGCACAGTCACATCCCAGCTTTTAATTTGTAAGGGTTAATTGTTAAGACCCATAGGTTAAAAGAATAAAATCTGGTGACTGATAGAGTGTAACTTATTTCCCTATAAATCTATTTCCTGGAGAAATCATTTGTTCCAGTCCCTGGGAGAGAACAGGATTGTGAAGTTAACTTTTGCTTTTCTTCCAGCTTCCTAACTCGTTCCCTGGCTAATTCCCTAAAGCAATTTAAGAGAAAAGAAATTGATAACCATGATAATTTCTGTTGAAAATAGAGTTTTATTTACGAGTGTTTTGAGCATTAGCAATTTTGATGTATTACAATGTGGTTTTTGTAAATTTTTCTGGATCTTTATTTATTTTAGTTTATTTTAAAATTTACCTCAATTTTGTACTTTTTCTAATCAGTTTTGTCCATTATACATACACTATTTATAACATAAAAGACTTGGACCAATTTGCCACACAGTAAGACTTAAGTTGGAAAACTGAAGTATTCTGAGTGGAGCAACATTAACAATAGTGTCTTGGGTGGAATACTTTATTTATTATTATGATTGTTATTTTAATTTTTATTTATTTTTATTATTTGTTTGTTTGGATGGAACACTTTAAAGGTTCCACAATTGATTGAATGCTTAAAATATGATAGTGTACCCAAAATAAATAAAACTTACTTAAACATAGGATAGGATTTGGAAATTTAAACATCAAAATTTTGCAAGTGGTGGTGTCTGCATACATGACAGTGTCTGGTTGCACATGATTTTTTTATGACTTTTTCACTTATTTATGAACTAAGTATTGCATTTGTGATAAGGAAAACTTAGAGTTAACCTAAAAATAAAATTTACTATAAAAAGAAAATAAGTGAATTTGCGGGAATCTTGGTGATTAATACCTCAAAATCATAATTCATTATAAACTATTTCTTTCCCTTCTGCTTGTTTGACTGTGTTTTCATTTTATGCTTAGGTGTGAAAAACATTTAGTATGCTCCAATTAATTCCCTCTTGTTGGACATTTAATTTTACACCCCAATTAAACCCATATTATTGGATATTGAAGTTGTGCCAAATTATTTTCAGTTAACTCACTGAGCAATTGCAATGTATAACTCTTTAATTGAAACTGAACATTTTAAATGAATTAAAATGTAATTAAATGTAGCTTAAAATCTATTTATCCTTATATCTTAACTCTGCAGAGTGTCATTTTATTTTTCTGTCATTTTTATTCCATTTTAGGAACTTATGTCATAGGGTCACTGATAACAAATATTGATTATAATAATAATTATTATTATAATATTTGTCACCAAATCAATTATTCTTTCCTAAAACACTTGAGATTTCTCTGGCATTTAATACTACTGAAATCTCCTGGTAACTCTAACCATTTCTTTGATATAGTTCTATAATGTTATGCTTATTCTTCAATATCTCTAGTGTATCTTATGCGATTGTTATTTTCTCCTGCTGTATCCACCACTTCCTTTTGTTCCTTCTCCTTATTTCCTCCCTTTTTTCTCCTTTTCTACTTGATGTTTCCTTCTTTATTTTTGTCTCCTTATCGTCTACTCTTCCATTTTTACTTCCTTTTTCTGATTATCTGTTTTCCTCTTTTTTTATTTTTTCTCCTATTATCCTCATTTTTCTCCTGTTTTTGTATTTTTCCCTTCTAAATGACGGCAATACTATAATTCTTAATCTTAGTTCTGTGTGAATTTCCTCCACACCAGTGAATTTCTAAACATAGTGATGGGAGTCTGGTGGGGAGAGTGTCTTCCTTAACCACATATTTTTGTAATGTCAGATTTTCTTCGTATACTTCAACCAAAACAACACATCACAAGAGATTTCGCTCTGCTAGCTATCCATCCTAATCCTTGAAATCTGTGAATGTTTTGCAGCTAGTGGATTAATTTAAGGATTTGAAGATGGGGAGATTATTCAGGTGGCTCCAATGTAGTCACAAGTATCCTTATAAAAGGGAGACAGGAGGGTCAGAGTCAAAGAGGAAGATTTAAGGATGGAATCATGGGCTAAAGTGGTTTGGCCAGGATTTTAGAACTTCTAACCCCCAGACTTCTGACCACACATTTCAGATTTATGACCACCAGAACAGTAAGTTAATGCATTTCTATTGCTTTAAGTCACTAGCTTTGTAGTAATTTGTGACCATAGCAATTGGAAACAAACAGCATCTGTGTCAGCCTGGTAGTTGAGGAGCTTTAAAGATTGTAAGTTCCACCCTGAAAAAGTGTTTCAGATATAGAGGGGGAGTGGAAATTATTACTATTGTTCTTTTAATTACTTTATTTTTTGCCCCAGTAATTTGAGATGTCACCTTTACCACATATCTAAGTTTCATATGCACTTGAGTCTATTTCTGGAATTTCCATTTAATTGCACTAGTCTATGTTCTATTTGTACTTCAGTACCACACTGTTTTAATTGTAGAGGTTTTATGGCATGCTTTAATTTCTGGAAGGGCTAATCACCTCAGCAAATTTTTCTTTTTAAACATTTTCCTAGCTATTTTGAAAACTTTCCTTTCCACATAAACTTTAGGACAAACTTTTTAACTCTATAAATTATTTTTAAGTACTCCCCAGTTTTGGAAATCAGAAAATTCTAAGAACTGCTGACCAAGAGCACAGGTGGGAATTTATAGGGTGAATGTATTCTCACAATTTAGAGAAAGGTCACCTCAATCTGTGGCAGTTACAAATTCAAACTATCAGTAAAAGTTATTTATAATCCACATGATAATTATTTTGAAAATCCACTTTGGGACAATTCTTTAGAAAGTATTTTTATTTTAATAATTTCCTCTGAAATTAGAGCCATAGCTATAGTAATTGCCCAGCTTGATATGAGAGAAAAATACAAAAGTTAATCCCTTTCAGTAAACTATTCATGGTAATTTTCCATAACCACAATCTTTTTTTTCTTTCATCCCTTCAATTTTTAAAGAACTACTGATTAATAGTGATAAGTTGAAAATGTTTATTTATTTAACTAGCATGGGGGAGGAAACCATAGCAGATGTAAAATGACTTTAAAAAGTATGGTCTTTGGGCCCTAGCTGTTTTGGCTCAGTGGATAGAGTGTCGGCCTGTGGACTAAAGGATGCCTGGGTTGTAAGTTCAATCCCCAGTAGGGATGTGCAGGAGGCAGCTGAACAATGATTCTCTCTCATCATCGATGTTTCTATCTTTCTCTCCCTCTCCCTTCCTCTTTGAAATAATAATTTTTTAAAAAAGCATGGTCTTTGGAGTTAAAAAGAATGTCATTTAAAGTAAATCCCATGTTAAAAATTCTCCAGTGGCTTCCCATCACATTCAGAAATATTCCAAAATTTTCACTATGGCCTGCATCTGGACCCTGACTACCACTCTGATCTCATCTCCCATACTGTTTCTGCCATACCCATTTCCCACCAATCTCAAATGCCTCCTTATTTTCTTCAAGTATGTTGGACATGAGATGACCTCAGATTTTTCACATTTGTTTCTACCCATTATTCACACTCTTCTCTTCATGGATATATCTGCTCAAGTATTAATTCCTCAGGTAGACTTGTGGGGAAGCATGGGACTTGGTTGGAAAGTCTGTAAGGTCAGGAGCCTCTAGGGGGACTTGCTGAAGGTGGCTTCCCCTGCCTTGACTTTTCCAAATGACTCTGAACCCCCGGCTGTTTTACTGGGATCTTTATGTTTAGTCTTTAGATGTCCTTGCTTAAAGGACACTCACTGCAGATGCATGTGTCTTCTCAAGGATACTTACTCTACTGATAGTACCTAATAGTTAATTTTAGCTCAAGCTGTTGTTACAATAAAAGCCTAAGGAGGCAGGTGAACAGGGCTGTTTGGTTCCTATAGCCAAGCAGTCCCTTAGCCCTCTCTTTTACAGAAACATGTGTCAGAGCAATCATTCATCTGTTGTTCAAGGTCTGCCGGTCAGCCCTGGCATAGACTGTTGTTTTTCGGAGTGTTGTGTAGCAAAAATAGATGGTAGAAAGCCCAGTGTTGAAGAAGAGAGATCAGTTTGAAGACTATTACAGGTAGTTCAGGCAGATTATTGTGGCAGTATACAGACATGTACATATGCTGATGGTGAGTGTGAATTGGCATGACCAATTTGGTAATCTCTCAGCAATATTTACTAAAACTGAGTATATGTGTGTCATAAGACCTAGTCATCCCACTTCTAATTACTGATCCAAGAGAAATGAATGTATTTGAACATCAAAGGATATGTATAAGTATGCTAGCAGCAGTTTTATTCATAAGTGCTTTCAAACTGGAACAAGCAACAATCCATCAATGGAAAGAATAAATAAATTGTAGTATGTTTATAAAATAGATGTTTAGAATATAATTGTATTTTCCATTTTGGAAACAAATAAAAAAATGAAATATTATAACATGTACCAACATAGATGACTCATATAGATACAAGGTTGAGTAAAAGGAGCCAGTTACAAGTGTCCATGATGTATGACTCCAGTTATATTAAGTTCAAGAACAAGCAGAAGATTGTCTATCGTTATAGAATAGTTTCCTTTGGAGGTATATGGACTGAGTGGGACATGAGGAAGCCTACTGAGGTGCTGGAAATGTTCTATATCTTGCTTTTCGCTCCCCCATTTTAGACAAAATTATCTGATTGCCATGTGTGGCAAACCCAATTGGGGTATGTTTTCTAAAGAGAATTGCTAGTTCTGTAAATATAGCACTTAAATCTTAAATACTCTGTGATTAACTTGAAGCTCAGTGGACCATAAACTTGAGACCTAAAATTTCCTCCAAACCCACGAATTAGCAGTAACTAAATGCCAGATTTTCAGTAGGTAGAGAGTATTTGACTATATTTGAATTTCTTTTCTAATTTTTTATATAGTTGCTTAACAATGAAGCATATTTTTATGTCAAGACAATTAATTAATGATGATGTTTTATAGGTATGATGGGCTTTAAAAATAAACTTCCACATTATGTAAGTGAATAAATTAAAACCTCCAGATAATGAATCATTTATTCTGGATGCACAGCTAATTAATGACACAGAAATGATTACATAGCTAAAAAAGTGCTTATTTCACTAAACACAATCTTCGCTTACCAAGAAAAACAGGATTATATATATACTTAGACCCTTTGCAAGGTGATCAGGGAAGATTTTCTATACCTGGCCTTAGGAATTGAACTGGGGATGTTAGAAAAGTGAAGAGAAGATGCATATTATTACACTGAAAAAAATAAAAGATGGGGTCTATTTTAAATAATCATGACTAATATTAAGTATACACTATGCATTTTCTAAAATTTTCAGTCAATATTAACAATTTTCAGATGAAGTAACTGAGGTACAGTGAAATTAAAATAACTTGCCTGAACATCACCCAAATTTAAGAGTCTCACTCTAGAATTCACATATGTAACCACTGTGCTCTAGTACCTCTCAGCACAAAGGCACCATCATTTTATATCCTTAGGAGCTGATTCATAACCTAACATGTGATAGGCATAAGGAAAACATTCATTGTGCTTCCATTGAAAAACAATAGTTGGGATACCCAAAGTCTAACCCAGCAGCCTGACACATCTTCAAGTCTTTAGGGAACACCACCAAACAGTCTTCCTCAGGGTGGCATGCAGTATCTTAGCCTTGTGATTTTCAAGGGTTCTTCTGACCCACTGAGTTGTCCAAAGTAAATCAAGCCTTGACTACCCAACCTCCGGGATCTGCTATTCTGAAAGTAGTAAAAGACTGGGTAGTTCTCACAGAGTACTTGAACAAAATTTTCCTAAGTTGCCAGTTCTGTACCAGATTTCCATTAGAACTCCCCCTGGCTCATCCAGGCTTTCACAGGGCTTCCTAAATGGAAGGAAAATTGAGTTTACCTTTGCCACACATGAAAAAAGGAAAAAGAGGAAAAGCTAAATTCAAAGGATAACATTATGAAATAAAAAGTCTTTCAGACATAAGTTTTTGTAACCCAAAATTATTGCTTAATACCCTGACAGCATAAAGTTATCTGTATGTTACCTAACATATAATAAGATAAATGCAAAGAAAAACTACATTGAGGTGGCATTTCTCAACTGTTAGGTAAATATCCAAAAGTTTGACAATCTATTCTGTTGTGAAAGTTGTGGGGAAGCAAGCATCCTAAAACATTGCTGGTTGAAATGCAAAATAGAACATCCCTAATGCCAGAGAATTTGGCAACGTGCTAGCATAATTGCATATACAGTACTCTTGGGCCCTACAACCCCATGTCTAGGTATCTATTCAGTTTATATATACCAGCAAAAATACAAACAATTATCCACAGCATTGTTAAACACTAAAGATGGCAAACCTCTATCGATAGATTTGTTGAGTAAAATATAGCAATCTTACTCAAAGTTTAGTTCACGCTCTGAAATCAGCAAAATTGATGCTGCAGGTAATTCTACAGGACAAACACTAGGTCACATCAGTGAAATCATTTATCTTTCATCTTAGTCTCATTTTGTATAGAGAATTAAATGGGAAGACATTACATTTCAAATTATTTTTATAAGGCCAACATTTTCTGGCCAATGTTTAAACTTTGTGAAGATTGTGTAAGTAAAGATTATTCATTTAGACAATCTTTTCATTTCAACAATAGCTCATTTCTTGTATTTAATTATGATGTTCCAAATGATATCCAGTACAGTAGGAAAGCTTTCCCAATCACTTTTTTGAATATTTTGTCTAATTAGAGAACAGATCTTTCATAGATTGTGCATATAATCTATTGATGTAGAATATAATTTCTATTTTATTATTTGGATGGAAGAATGATCAAGAAAGAAAGTTTAAATAAACATTTAAAATAAAATTTAATGCTCAAATGTTCTTTTTATTAATGTGAAACAGGTTATACTAGAAAGTGATTGTAAATTTTGCAGTTTTACTAGTCTTTAAGGATTATGTGAATAAAACACAGAAACTACAAATTTATACCAGAGTAACAAAACTAGTAGGAAAATTAATATGACCAATTCCAGTAGTTTATTTAAATGCACTTTAGACCCAGAAATAGACCCACACAAATAAAGATTTAAATTTTGGTAAAGATGTAATAGCAATTCAATGGAGAAAAGGTTGCCTTTTCAACAAATGGTGCTGAAGTAATTAAACATTCATGGACACAAACAAATCTATGAGCCTTGATCCACATTTAACACTTTAATCAAATACTAACTCAAAGTAGAAATGTACATAACTCAAAACTATAAAACTTTGAGAAGATTACATAAGAAAAAAAACTAGGGTTTGGTAAAGTGTTCTTAGACATGAAACTGAAAATATGATCCATAAAAAAAATACTGGACTTGATAAAAAATGAAAGCCATTTGCTCTGATATTCTAATAAGATGGTTAAAAGACAAGCTACAGACTGCTAAAATATTTGCAAAATATATCTAGAATGTACATATCTAGAATGTACAAAGACCCCTTAAAACTTAACAGGAAACAAATAAAATAAACCACACTCACCAAAATAACCATTCTGATTAGAAAATGGGCAAAGAACATGAGGAAACAAGGAAACATTTCACTGAAAAGAATATAGGGATGGCAATTAAATACATGAGAAAATGTTCACCATCACTAGCCATTAGCCAAATTTTAACCAAAATGACATATCCCTACATACCTATTGGAAAAGCTAAAATTAAAATTAGTGACATACAAAATGCTAATGAGAATGTAGAGAAACTTGATATTTCATAGAATGCTGTTGGGACTATAAAAATCCTGAGCTCATGTGATATTTGAGAACAGGAGAGAAAACTCTTAAAGATTATTTTAATTTTAGCTTAAACTTTATATTACCTCCTTGATTTTACCACCGCATGTTAGCACAATATTTTCATTAGTATATGCCTTAAATTTATTTTCATCTGAATTAAACTTTCAAAAATTTTATTTTATATATTACATTTTAAAATTATACATATGATATATAAAATAGATGTTGTCATCTGTGTTTCCACAATTTTTTTAATATTTAAAAATATACAAATTTACTTACCTAAAAGAACTCATAACAATAACAAGCGTTTAAGCCTATGAATACTTATAATGTTACCAATTATATAAATTTAATTCATTCACTTAATTTTAATATCTAGATCATTACTTAACATTTCGATTTTAGAATAATATTTTATTGAATTAATAATTTAATCATTGGATACCTGGTCAATTTTTAAGAGGAAAAACATGTAAAACATTAATTATTGCTTATATCTATCACTTTTTATTTTTATGTTTTATAGAATGGCTGTATAGTAAACATATATGGAATTACCTTTAAATTGCCTATCTTAAAACTTATTAATTTAATAGATTTCTGCTTATAAAAAAACATTTTTTGGATTTCTACCTTTTTTCTTGAGTTCGTTTGGAAAAAAAACAACTTGGTTACTTTAGCTAAAATTAGAAATGAACATAAACCATTTGATGATACCTGGTTTAAGAGTTATGCAAAAGTATTAATTTATTATATTAATTAGGCCTGCTATAACAAAATACCAGAGGCTGGGTGGTTTAAGTAATATAAATTTATTTTTTCACTATTCTGGAGGCTAGAAGTTCAAGATCACAGTATAAAAAGAGTTGATATTTTCTGAGACCTCTCTCCGTGGTTTGTAGGTGGTCACCTTCTCCCTGTATTTTGACATGGTCTTTCCTCTGTGTCTGTGTTTGAATCTCCTCTTCTTGTAAGAACATTGGTCATATTTGATGAGCTCATTTTAATTTAATTACCACTTTAACAGTCCTATCTCAAAATGTAGCCACAGGGGTTAGGACTTCAACATATGAATTTGCGGGGGAAACACAATTCAGCCCATAATATATATATTATAGAATAGGCACTAACCAAATCATATTTATTATCTATGATATACACATAAGATAATAAATATGATTTGGTTAGTCCTCAATATTTCACTCTATGAACTTTTTAAATTGATTAAAGGATCTGTTCTTTTGGTTTAATTTAGGCTCCTAGTCTAAAAAAAAAACACTAAAAATTTTTGCTGTTATTAATCCTCACCTGAGGATATTTTTCCATTGATTTTTAGAGAGAGTGGAAGGGAGGGGTACAGACACAGAGAAAGAAACATTGATGTGAGAGAGACACTTTAATTGGTTGCCTCCTTGACCAGTGCCAGGAATCAGGTCTGCAACCTAGGTACATGCTCTTGACCAGAATCAAACTCGGGACCCTTCAGTCCACAGGATGATGCTCTATCTATTGAACCAAACCAGCTAGGGCATAACAACTTTTATAATCTTTCTTAGGATTTGCTATGTTGCAGTACTTATATGTGTGATCTCCCCAGCCACTGTCCCCAAGCAATCATACAACAAAAACAATAGGAAAACCTAAGCTTTCTAGAGATAGAAATCACTACAACCAGAAACTTGTGTGATCATACCCTATAAAGAGTTGATCCGAGTGATCATGCTCCCAAATGATATTGATTTGTTGTCTAGCACAGGCATGAAACTAATCACAAAGGGGGATACAGAACTGTGGCTACCTATGATGTCATGGCCCAATTTTTTTGTTCCAGGAAGTTATTTTCCAGGAAGATAGGAGTGTAAATAAAATACACACACACACACACACACACACACACACACACACAACTTAACTATTTACTTCAGGAAAGTGCTATAAACCAATTTCTCTGGGCAAACAGTTTGTTCCTCTGGGCAAACAGCTCTCCTATCAGGAAAATAGAATGATCACTGGTGCAAAGAGTTCACATGTCATATAACATTTTACTCTTCAAAATCCTCACCTTGCCATACCCACCAATTCTAAACTATTATGCCACAAACTGTGCTCAATACCAATCCATTTCTTATCTTGAACCTTGAACCTGTTCTCCCAAACTTTGTAAATATCTTTCCTTGATCTCCCTCTGACAAAGTGGTATTCTCCCTTCCAGTAAACACTAATAAATATAGCTTTGTTTGAATAACAGATTTTTATGGTCTTTTGGGGGATATGACAGTTGATATATTTTACACCTAAACATGTTAGCATTATTAAGAATAACCCTTTAGATATATTTACTTATGAAAATTTGGTTTTCATTTTCTCAAAGTTAAATTTTGTCTTCCAAATAGTAAGTTAAAAGCCCACAGTATCTATATTCTGATAATTCAATACTTAATCCATTCAATTCTTTGATATATTAACTTTAAAAATCAGTTCAATGCTGAAATTTGATGCAGTAATGAAATGCCAGACACTGTGACTTGACAATCTAACCATTTCCTTTCCCCTTTTTAGTTCTTGCCAATGTTCTCCTCTCATTATCAAGGCTGGATGTCAGATTATCACTCTCTAGCCTCTCTTACAGTAAAGGTAGGCCATAACCCCACCAAAAAGATAAAGCAAAACTGTGTGTGTGTGTGTGTGTGTGTGTGTGTGTGTGTAAAACCTGTACATGCATACATGCATACACACAAGGCATCTAATATTCTCTCTCTCTTTTTTTAAATCCTCACCCGAGGATACATTTCCATTGATTTTTTTAGAGCTTGGAAGGGAGAGGAGAGACAGAGAGAAACATCAATGTGAGAGAGACACATCATTGGTTGCCTCTCACAGGTGCCCTGATGGGGGATCAATCCTGCAACTGACTATCAAACTCTTCAGTCCACAGACCTACCTCTATCCACTGAGCAAATTTGCCAAAGCTGATATTCTCCTTGATTAAAAAGATAGTGCTGTGAGGGTAGCATCTTAACTTCCTTTCTTCTTTGGATGCTATTGTTTGAGGATGTCATACATAGAGATGTAATATAAACATTGCAACCATGAAGTCACAGCCTGAAAACACGAAGCCAGTTTTCTGAAAATGATAAGAGTATAAAGGCTCTAGATCTTGGTGAAACTGAGGTATTGAACTAACCTTGGAAATACCTATCTTTAGACTTCTTGTTATTTCTGATAAATATTTACTTGGCTATTTGTAAATAGATTCTGCCATAATTTATAGCCAGTAACATTTCTGATTCATATATTGGCCCCATTCATTGTTTTTGAGTAACAGTTTATTTGCTAAAAATATTTTTTATTGAATGTGATCGTATTACTTAAAAGAAATCAATGTAATATGCCCTCAAAGGGATATTAAAAATTAACACATTTTAAAATCAATTTATCAAATCCTTTAAAAAAGAATTCTGCCTGACCAGTGTGGCTCAGTGGTTGAATGTTGACCTATGAACCAGGAAGTCACAGTTCCATTCCCAGTTGGGGCATATACTCGGGTTGCCAGCTCAATCCCCAGTAGGGGACGTGCAGCATGCAGCTTATCAATGATTCTCTCTCATCACTGATGTTTTCATCTCTCCCTCTCCCTTCCTCTCTGAAATCAATAAAAATATTTTAAAGAGAATTTTTACAATTAGCCGAATTTATACCTCATATACTATAGTAACTTTTCAAGTGAAAATTATTTTGTCACACACCTGTATGCACATTTAAGACTTCAATAAATTTTAATGATGATGAGAAATAGTAAATAATGCCACTTCCTTGCTGAATACTTATCACATTTTTCTTATGAAAACTCAGGAACATTTACAAAATTTTAAATAAAAAAATAAAATTTTTAAATAAATAATAAATGATTTTTTAAAAATTTAACAAATAAAATAATAAATTTCCTTATAAGAGGTTGAAATGAGAACACATGTCCAATTTCCTATGGAAATGATGAATACGACAAAAATAAAGAATAATCTATGATATAATACTGAGAAATAAATAACAAATCCATTCATGGTGTTTAACACCTCTAAATATTTTCATAGGTTGTGATTATGGGACAATGAGCATTATTTTATAAAGTAATATACTATGAGCAGACCCTTAATTCTCTATCAAAAACAATGTTAAAGGCACTGAAACATTACTGCATTTGTTTCAGTCTTCTGGACATTTTTCTTTTCCATTTTGTCCTCCTCTATACATTTGAGCAGATCTGGGGCTCTCACCTTTATGAAGGTAGACAAAATGGTTTTTGCTTACAATCGTGTCCTTCAAATAGAGGAAAATGTCTGATACATTTTTGGAAATGATAGCAGTGATAGCATTCAATCATAACTCCATAACTCCATTTAGGACAGGTGGAATTGGAAGGTCTATGTCTATTTGTTATTTTCAGCATTACACACTAGCCATACTGGATAAGTTTAATCAGTTTATAAGGAAAAATTATTTGGGCAAAATTTCACTATGGACTTTGTAAGCTTTACAGTTTATTTCTACAATAATGTGAAATTTAAATGTGTCCATGGATATAAGTGGAACTAACTCAAAAACTTGTTTATAGTCACAATCTGTATTTTTAATCTTTTTCATTAAACAGAGGAACATTTTAAAATGTATATAATTATTGTGGGTACTTCAAGCTTAATAAAGGGACACTGTATAAGAGTGCCCAGAGATTCTATCTTTTGGTTTTTCTTAACAATTATCCAATGTATTTTATACATAAATTATCTTTTTTATTTGGCCTATAAATGCATAAAACATACAGGGCCGTAGCTCACTTTTTGTGACAATGTATTTGGTTTAGAGACTTTGACTCCTTGGTACATATAGCTGTAGAAGGCAAATTAGCAGACTACAAAGGTCTTAAGGTGAAAATATTCTATAAGTTCTCAGTCAAATATAGCACTCATATAATCTTAAAATAAATCAATGAGACACAAACATATAGTGATAATTATACAAAAGGACTTGCAATAAATTCTGAACAATTAAGTAGACTTAAATCAGTACAGTTTTGTAAATATATTATTAAAATAGTGACTGAGTTAATTTTTTGATGTTATATTTTTTGCTCCTGGTATTTGCATTCCCATGTGATATTTATACCACACTTTCTGGAAACTTGAGTACCTAGGCCTCAGTGACTGAAAAACTCGTGAAAAGAGCAGACCATAAAATTTTTTGAGATTTTGCGTTTTAAAATGGACTTTTGAAATTTCTGGTGTAGAAGCTTTGAGAGGGTGGGGATTTGAGAAACCAAGTGTGATATCTCCTCACCTCTCAGGTGGTACCCAAAAAGTGCCCAGTGTTCTGGAGTTGCGTTACCCTGCTCTAGCATGGTGCCCCCAGGGAACAGAAATGGTAGCATGTGGTCTCTAGGTAGAGAAGTCCTGATTCAACAAATAAAAGATTTCAATGGCTCCCAGAGACAGCTTGTTCCTGACACAGGGGTACCATATAAACCTGCGGCCCTCCTTCAATTCTACTCCTAGGTGTCATCCCAGGGAAGAGGTAAAGGACAATTCTCTAATAACAGATTTTAAAATTGAAATTATTAGTAAACTTCAGAAAGTACTGGGTTTACTTGAAAATGTCTAGGTTCAGTTTGAAGTGGGAGTTTGAAGTAGAGACTAATTTCAGTTATAAAGATATTTTTAAAATAATAATTATTGTATATGTTATTGTGTTGAGAAAATTACATCAACCAAAAGCTTAAATTTCAAGAACAAATTTTTGAGAGGAAAAAAATACACGAAATGTAAAAATGTTAATAAAATACCAGATAATACATACAGAAATGAGAAACTTACAATTAATTTCTTCATCATTCCCAGAGAAGCAGGATACTCTTTCACCATGGTGACAACTTGAGAATTGTAATTCTAAACATAAATTTAATACTTAAACATAACTCCTCTTAAAAGTAAAAGTAGCATGAATCTATGTGTATAAAAGCCTAAGTGACCATCCAACCGGTACTATGATGCACAATGACCACCAGGGGGCAGACGCTCAATGCAGGAGCTACTGAGCTGCAGTGACTTGGCGACTGTGGTTCTCAGGTGACACACCCAGAAGCAGAGAGTAGAGAGCCCGATTCCAGGGTGCATTACCTGAGAACCACCCTCTCCCAATCCGGGACCAGCTCAGGAGATATCAGAGAGCTGGTTTCAGCCCGATCCCTGCAGGCCAGGTCAAGGGACACCACTGGTGCATGAATCCGTGCACTGGGACTCTAATATTATATAAATTACATAAATAAGAAAATGCTATACACAAAGAAAAACACATGTAATGAACAAGTATCAAGGAAGCCCCAAATATAGCAAGTAAATAAAATACAGAAGAAGAAATGGGTTAGCTTTGACAATAAATGTAAACAGTTGATCTTGTTTATGCAACAAAAAGTTCCTTGGAGTGGATTCCAAAGCAAAATTCATATATATGATGTGTACAGGGCTACTTTTAAAATGACATGGAAAGAGTATTCTTGGATTCAGTCCCTTGCAGAATATAATGAACAACATAAACTGATGAACAAAAACAGATCCAAAGACAGAGAAGCATCGATCAGATCGTGAAACCTCAGAGGGAAGGTAGGGGAGGGTGGGGATAAGGAGGAGAGATCAACCAAGGGACTTGTATGCATGCATATAAGCCTAACCAATGGACACAGGCACCAGGGGAGTGAGGGCATGAGTGGGGGAGGTGGGGGCAATGGGGGAATAAGGACACATATGTAATACCTTAATCAATAGTGAAAGAAAGACTAATCATAGCAATGGAAAGTGTGAACTTGAAATAAATTTTCTAGTAACAACAATAACAAAAGAACAGTGACACGGAAAGCTAAAATGCAAAGAATACATAAAGCAAATTCAGAATGAAAAATAAAATAACTATAAAAGCAGGTATCAATATGCTCTTATGAGACAAAGTACAATTCAAAGTAGAAAACATTAAATTGAAAAAAGATGACTTTTTATGTTTATAAACAGAATAGTCTGCAAACAAGCTATAGCTCTATGACACTATGAAGTACAAGAGAACATATGAGAATATCAAAATATATAATGGGAAAGAGAAATGCTAGAGAACAGAGGCAGCAAAAATTTTATTCTACTAAGAAATGTTGCCTAGGTTTTTATGGCCCATGGAAATAAAACTGAAATAACAAATATCAGGTCTTTATATAAATACTAGAGGCCCGATGCACAAAATTCATGCAAGGGGCTCGGCCCTCGCAGCTCTGGTTGCCTCGGCCAGCCCTTGCAGCCTCAGACGGCCCTCGGCCCTTGCAGTCCCTTGCAGCCTCAGCCGGCCCTCGCAGGCCCGGCTTCATCCGGTCATTCTGCTGTTTGGTCTAATTAGCATATTAGCTCTTTATTATATAGGATCATATATGACACGCACTATTTTAAATACTTTACATGCATTTATTTAATCATCACAACATCTCTGTCAGTCCATGTTATTAAACCTAATTTTTTATATAACAAAACTAGGACAGGTAGTTTAAATTACTTGCTGTCACACTGTTAACAGTCATGGAACTTGAATTTGAACTTCGGCTATTAAACTCCAGAATTCACATTCCTATCCACTACATTGTAATAATTGTAGGTAACATAATCAAGAGTCACTTTATAATTCTCTCAAATATGAACTTCAGACATTTAAATGCATCTTTCTAAGTATCAGTGGAAATGTCGAATCAATCATTTCATAAATGATTTACAATAAATTAAAAGACAACAGAAATTGACAACATTATCTGACAAAGGTGAAAAATTATTAATAAAAGTTAAAAAAATTCAACATAATATGATAAATATTTGTGTTAAGGTGTGCACAGAGGACAAATAGGATGGCAGGTCTGCTACACAATACAAAGTTCAAAAAAGTGAAATCTGACCAAAGGCACGGCTCAGTAGTTGAGTGTCCACCTATAATCAGGAGGTCACAGCTGGATTCTCAGGCCATATTCCCTGGTTGTGGGCTCAATTCCCAGAGTGGGGCATGCAGGAAGCAGCCGATCAATGATTCTCTCTCATCATTGATGTTTATATCTTTCTCTCCCTCTCCCTTTCTCTCTGAAATCAATAAAACAAATATTAAAAACAAGGTGAAATCTGAGGTGTGTTCAGCCAAGGAAGCAGGATTCAAAGAGAATCCTTTGAATGAAATGGCCTGGGGGCAGGTTTTGGGGAACTGGATGTAATTTAATATTGCTGGGACATTGGTGCAAGATGTGAAGTTCGAAGAGATTAAGTCTGAAAAGACTATCAAAGCCAATCTTTTCTATAATGGGTTTAATTCTGAAGGATCTTTAAAAATTTTAAGTATTATACCTATCAAAACAATATATCAAGTTTTAAAAATAAAATTCATACTATAAGGGTTGTAAAAGTGTAATGGTAGACACTAATTCCTCCTGGATGCTCCCACTTTATGGTGTTTCTTTGGGTATTTACCTCCATATCTATAATAATAAAAGCATAATATGCTAATTAGGCTGGACAGCAAACAACTTTCTGAACGTCATTCCAGATGTCCTTCTGGATGAAGCTGTGGTGGCGGGGGCTGAGGCAGAGGCAGTTAGGGGTGATCAGGCAGGCAGGCAGAGGCAGTTAGGGGTGATCAGGCAGGCAGGCAGAGGCAGTTAGGGGTGATCAGGCAGGCAGGCAGGCGAGTGGTTGGGGGCAATCAGGCAGGCGGGCGAGTGGTTAGGGGTGATGAAGCAGACAGGCAGAGTGGTTAGCAGGCAGGCAGGCCAGCAGTTAGGTTAGGAGCCAGTGGTCCCACAGGAATTGGGACTAAACTGGCAGTCGGACATCCCCTGAGGGGTCATGGATTGCGAGAGGGTGCAGGCTGGCTGAGGGACCCCACTCCCTGTATGAATTTCATGCACCGGGCCTCTAGTTTCTAAATAACAAGCATATACAAATAATTCTTTCTTTTAAAAATTCAAACATTTGATTTTTGTCATGTTTCAAAAATATTTCATCAAGTTCGAGATGCATACCTGCCCACCTTATTTTAAAGAAATTACGAATCTTTTAAATAAATCCAGGCAATCTTTACACACAAAGCAAGTGAAAGCCAGTATAATAAACTAGAACTATGTCAGTATTGTTGTGTTTATTTGGGTGGTTGTTTGTTTGTTTTTGCTGCAGAACAATAATGCAATTGGTATTTCATGGTAAAATTCTATAAACATTTGTAAGTATAGTACACTACATCTAATAAATTTTTTTAATGAAAAAAAATCTAAAATATTTCTTCTGGGTTGGGATTCATTTGAAATTCACTTTGCTTTTGTGGTTTTACTAGTACATAGACTGTCAAGTCTTTGGGATTAGATGGTGCAATAGATATTGGGAAAGTCTGAATACTTTGTTTACAAGGTCCACAGTATTTGTTAGAAGTTTAAGATTTAAAAAATAGGTTTAAAAATTAATGTTCTCTAATGCAAAATAAAAATTTATCTGTCTTCATCCCTCCCTCCTTCATATATAAAACTTTTCCTTCTATTGTTCCAATATACTTAACACCACAATTTTTGGTTAATAGTCATTAGAAAAAAAACTACATATTTTTTTCAGCTGAGATATACCATGTACTATGATTATTTTACATTTCAGTTTTTTAATATAGTCAATAACACGTTGTTTTTCATTTGTTTAGCTTTCTATACATTCTATCTATAATGTATCTCTAAATTCTGTGATAGAATTGAAAATGTTCATCAGATATTCTATCCATTTAATTTTCTTATATCAGAAAGTACTGTTAGAATACTTGGTTTTCCTGCTCTACTTTGAACTGTTTGTCCTTTAGCTTATTTCACACGCTGTCATCTTGTAATTCTCTCTCTTTCTTTTTTTTAAAATATATTTTATTGATATTTTACAGAGAGGAAGGGAGAGGGATAGAGAGTTAGAAACATCGATGAGAGAGAAACATCGATCAGCTGCCTCCTGCACACCTCCCACTGGGGATGTGCCCGCAACCAAGGTACATGCCCTTGACTGGAATCAAACCCGGGACCCTTCAGTCTGCAGGCCGAAGCTCTATCCACTGAGCCAAACCGGTTTTGGCACTATCTCTCTTTACTGGCATTGCCTCTGTTGTTTTCTGAATTCACTTCCTCTTTATTGATTTTCTGCCTCATTTTTTTGTGGAGTACATTCACCATTAGTTTTCTGAAGAAAATTTCTGAGTTTTGATTTGGTTAGCCGCTGCTTGGCCTTATCTCTTTATCTCTCTTTTATTTAATCCTCACCTGAGGATTTTTTCTTTTTCTTTCTTTTTTTTTTTTTTTTTTAGAGAGAGTGGAAGAGAGAGGGAAAGACAAAACTATCTATGTGTGAGAAGACAAAACTATCTATGTGTGAGGGAGACATATTGATTGGTTGCCTCCTGCATGTGCCCCAACCAGGGCCCAGGCTGGGGAGGAGCCTGCAACCGAGGTAGTTGCCCTTGACTGGAATTGAACCTGGGACCCTTAGGTCCACAGGCTGATGCTTTATCCACTGAGTCAAACTGGCTAGAGCTGGTCTTATCTCTTAAGAGTTTAGGTTTTTATCTTTTTTCTGAGCTATTAAATAATATACTCTTAGCCCAGCCAATGTGGCTCAATGTGACCCATGAACCAAGAGGTCACCACTGGTTTGATTCCGGGTTGCAGGCTTGATCCCCAATTGGGGGTGTGCAGGGGTGTTAGAGAGTGGGAATTTTTGAGCATGCTTCCTCCTAGTCCACTTGGCCTTGAATCCAAGCTGCACCTCACAAAATAGCCTATGAGAACAGGATGCCAGTAAGCCTTACAAGATAGATCACTGTCAACTTTCCTGAGAACAGGATGCAGTTACTTACTCCACCAGGTGCCAGGACCCTGTAAATGACATGCTGACATTACTTAAAAAAACTGCTTTGTTTTAAATTGCTTGCTCTGCAAAAACAGGATGTAGTGAATGTGTTTAAAAACTGTCCTGCACAAAGGGTTGGGGCTGCTTTCTGGACTCCCTGCATGGAGAAAGGCAGAGCAGTCGCCAGCCGGCTAATAAAGGCTCTCTAAACTTTAATTTGGTTTGGACTCCAGTGGTCATTCACTCGCATTCGCTCCATAACAGGGTCTGCAGGAGGCAACTGATTAATGTTTCTCTCTCATTGATCTATTTCTCTATCCCCCCCCCTTCTTCTCTCTCTAAAAATCAATAAAAACATATTAAAATAAATAAATAAATAATATGCTCTTAGTCCATTTACTTTCTTGACTTCTTGTCTGCTATTGTTTTTTCCATTCACTTTGTCCTGGTGGCTTAATTCCTATTTTACCCTTTTAATATCCATGTAAAGTGTTTTGTAGGTAGAAGACCCCCTGCCTCCTGGCATTCATGCCTTTGTGTAACTCCTTCCCCTTGAACATAGACTGGACTTAGTCACTCACTTCTAATGAATAGTGTTATGACAAACCTAATAGGATTTCACCTGAGATTAGTTTACAAAAAAACTATGACTTGGTCTTACTTTGCCTCTCTCTTGCTGTGACTCACATTCTTGCTCTCTCACTAGCTCTGAGAGTAAGTTTCCATATTGTGAATTGCCCTGTACAGAAGCTCACATGGCAAGAAGCAAGGGAAGGCTTTTGGCCAATAGTCATGAAGGAATATAGGTCCTCAGTCCAATAGGCTGAGAGGAACTGAGTTCTGCCAAAGAAATGCACATAAAAGAAGATCCTCCCCATTCAAGTCTTCAGATAAGACTGCAGCCATGCTGACACCTTAGTAAGTAACCTTGCAGATACCTTGAGTTACTCCAATACGCCACCTCCAAATTCCTAACTGCATAGCCTGAATTTTGTGTCCCTCCCCAAAATTGTATATGTTAAAATTCTACTCCCCCAAGTGATGATAATAGGAAGTGAGAACCTTTGGGAAGTGAATAGATGGCAAGGACAGAGACCTCATGAATGAAATGTGTCCTTAAAAAGTGACTGAAGATATCTCCCTTGCGTCTTTACAGCTAAAAGGTGTCTCTGAATCAGAAAATAAGACTCTCACCAGATTCTGAATCTACTGGTGTCTTCATTTTGGACTTCTTGGCCTCCAAAACAGTAAGATACAAATACTTATTGTTTATAATCTACTTAGTTTATAGTGGGTTTTTTTGTTTTGTTTGTTTGTTTGTTTTTTTAGCAGCCTGAATGGACTAAGATTCTAACCCACAGAAACCATGAGGTAACAAACGCTTGCCATGTCAAGCTGCTGAATTAGGGTTATTCATTTCATAGCCATAGATAATACTATAAAGAGATTTTAGGAAAGGATGAGATTATCACATGTATTTGACTTGCCATATTTGAATAGAAACATGATGGCTCTTTATTAATAGTCACCATTTAATTTTTTAAGAGAAAGTGAAGTGATAATTATTTTTAAGAGTTATTTGGAAACCTCATGGGGAAGATACTGGAGGGAGCAAGACTGGAAGAAAGGAGCTATTGTAGTAATCAGATGAGAAATGAAGAGCCCTTCAAGTAAGTCAGTATCAGAGGATATTGAAGAAAAAAGATAAATTTTAGAACTATTAAGGAGAAATCATTGACACAATGTGAATGCTAAATAGATATTGTCATGAAATATTAAGCAGTTTTCTCCTGGATTTCAATCTGGAGAGAATGAGTCAATCATGGTTCTGTTAATAAGGATAAAGACCAATGAAAAAGGAGAAAGTGTGGAAAGGATGTAGATGAATTGAGTTTTGGACATTCTGAGTTTGAGATGCCCTGGTGTACTTGCATGATGATAATAGTAATAATAAGCAGCATGCATAAAGTGCACCCTGTTTGATGTGTTCTACATGGATTATTTTGTTTTATCCCCATGACAACATTATCTAATAGCTGCTGTCATTATTTCCATTTAACAATAAGTAATCAGAGAATTAGAGAGGTTAAAAAACTTATCCAAAGGGCACAGAGTGATTTTGAGATAATTAAACATAAAAAGTCTGTTTACAAAGCTCAAATTTCTTATCTCCACTCCATATTGTTCTTCTAGGACCAGTTCTCAAAAGGAAATCATTAGGCATTGTCTTCAGAAATTCTGAATTTCTTTTGGTTGCCCTAAACATTTTTGTAACCAGACAATTCTGGTTCTAATTAAATGACTGGGCCTAGAGCCTAGAGAATAATTACAGGCATTTAAAATTTTTTGGTGAATTATTATATTTTGTGAACCAATTACATGGAAGATATGCTGTTGATAGATATAGGAAAAGACAGGCCTGGTTCTTAGTGTTAAATTTAATCACTATAGTACAAGCCTCCTGGGTGATATACCTCATATTCATTTCAATATATTATAATATTGACTCATTTAAATCCAGGATCTTCAGTAATAAGAGGTTGCACAGCATATTATTGAAATGATGAGTAAGTAAACTTTCATTATGTCTGTAAATGCTTAAAGAGCATGTAGGAAATATTTAGACAAACAAAGCTACCAAGGAAGCTAATGGTCCAGGCCAAGGGAATAAAGGGAAGGCTTTTACACAGGCATTCATTCAAAGAATTTTAATTCATTTGATGACCTCTCCTCTGAACTGTTTGCATTATGTAATCTTCTGTTATTTTTACATCCACATCATGAACTCATCTCAATGATATCACCTATCACCTTATAAAGTTAGATGAATGCCTCTTTTTCTTCCAATTTTTATCATGAAAATGTTAAAATATACCGCAGAAAATAATATAACAAACAACTGATCCTCTGCATCTAGGTTAAGCAATTATTAAAGTATTCCATATTTGTGTATGTGTATTCTAATCCATTATTGAATATTTCAGCATGCATATTTAAGTATAAGGGATACTTTAGGGTCTTTTTTTTTTTTCAATGCCAATAAGAAGAGAGACTTTGATGTAATGATTAAGGCCACAATCATTACAGAGCTAAGTCTGAATCCTGACCTTGCTATGTACTAGGTACGCAAAATGTTTGCTTTATCTCTTATAGCCTCAGTTTCATCATATAGACAATGGGGATGAAATACATTTCTGCTTGACCAGATCCTGTAAGATCAAATGAGAGAATATATGCAAAATACTTCAGCATAATGCCTTGTGTAAAGTGAATACTCAGCAAAAGAGTGGCATTATTATTCAGTACTTATTTATACCCATCCTAGCCTCATTGCACCCTATTCCTACTGTTCAAGAATTATATAGTCACAGCTAATATGAATTCAAAATAAAACTGAATTTGGAAATTTGAGGGAAAGTGGAGAAGGTATAATTGTTTTGGGTAACATATCTTTACTTAATTCAATCTAAAACTACTTTCAAAAGGAAGGAAATAAAAACACTAACAGAAAGACTTGCTTGCCTACCTTATCCTTTGCTGAGAATTAACCACTCTGCGTTTTCTTCTGCTTAAGCTAATTTTGCATCACTTAGGAACACATTCAAAGATAGACAGGATCTGGGAACTTTTAAACAACCCACCTCCAAGTGAGTTTATAGCCAGTGATCAGTGCTTGTTATTAGAAAGATACCTTTATGCCCTGACCGATTTGGCTCAGTGGATAGAGCGTCGGCCTGCGAACTGAAGGGTCCCAGGTTCGATTCTGGTCAAGGGCATGTACCTTGGTTGTGGGCACATCCCCAGTGGGGACTGTGCAGGAGGCAGCTAATTGATGTTTCTCTCATCGATGTTTCTAACTTTCTATCCCTCTCCCTTCCTCTCTGTAAAAAATCAATAAAATATATTAAAAAAAAAAAGAAAGAAAGAAAGATACCTTTGCATTTGGCTGTTTTCACAGAGAACACAAAGGAGTAATTGGGAGGCAGCCGGGACTCTTTGACAGAGAAACTAGCAGGATTTCTTTGGGGAAGGATTACTAATACTATATTTAAGAGAAAGAGGACCTATTTTAGGATTGAGTCAGTGATACTGGCTTGGCTGTAGCTCAGAGTGGAGAGGGAGCTGTTTGTGGAAAGACCAGCTGAGCTGGCTTCAAGATGATTCCTTCTTTATCCAGAGAAAAAGGGGAGAAAGTGAACATTTATAGAATACTGCTTTTAGTCATATAATGGACTAATGATGTGTGTGTGTATATTTCTAAATTTAATTGAATGCCCAATATGATCTTAGTAGTGCTGATTGCCATCTCTAATGTACTATACAAATGGGGATGCTGAGGATTTGAGACACTTTTTTTTCTGTGTCACATAGCAAATAATGCAGTTGCAATTCAAACTCAAGTCCCTGCTTCTAAAATTGATACTGGCAGTTAGATACACATGAACAGAGAAGAAACCATAAGCCAGGTACAGAGAGTCAGCAGGGTGGAGAGCCCCAAGTGCCTAGCAATGGACAAAACTACAGGCCCTTACAGGACCACTCCCTTAAGTATTGACCCCTGGAGGTGACATCTAGGCTTCAGCTGTGTTTCAGCAACAGGCCCAGAAAAGCAGCAAAACCAGAAGGAGGGATGCCACAGCTGAAATCCGGACCAGCTGCATTGACTAATGATCCCCTGCCCTGGCACAGATCCATCAGTGGAGACCACAGCTACCATGGGGAGCCACACCTGGAAAACTTATGAATATTCTATTGTCATCTTCCCCTGAAACTTCCAGATAAAAGCCCTCAGGACCAGAGCCCAGCTCTGCCCTCTCTTTGGAGCAAACCTGGCCTCACCCCTCCCTCTTCCCCCAGGGCATTTTCTTTGCCTCTCCTGCTCTCCTAAGCTCTAAGATGCCTTCTTTTGCCTCTGTAACTTGTTTTCTGAACCCATTTTCCCTATGAATCACTTTTATCTCTGAATTTCTAACTGAATTTTGTCTTATATCTTGAGTCTTACCTCTGAATTCTTTCTTAGCCAGAACTCAAGTACCAATGTTGCTGAACGGAGGCCTGGTCTGACTCCACCAGTCTAACATCTGGTGCCGTTTTGCTGCTCATTAGGAAAGGATTCTTCAGAGACAACTTGGGGAAAGATTTGGTATATGGGGTACTGTGGTAGCTCTGATTTGCCTGATGCAAAATGCACAGCATTTCTTTCTTTTATTAACTTTTAACGGAATTGTCTTCTAATCCACTGTGGCCAGCCTCCTGCTAGTTGGGTTACAGATAACAGCCTACTACACTATCAATACTATTTGTCACACACATATTGAAGGTCTACATTAGGCTAGGCAGTGGATAGTATAAATTTCCTAGTTGATAATCTAATCCAAAAGAAAAAAGACACATATGTGGGAAAAAAAATTGAATTTTTGTGACCCTAGAATCTTAGACAAATGCAGGAAGGTATAATTTGTTCTTTGTTTATGCATACTAACTCTAACCTGAAAGCTAAAGAGTTAAGCATGAAATTGCCATCTATCACAAATCAATTAAAAATAAAGATGATAAACAGATGTGACATTATAACTAGAGGAAACAGAAGCAAAAATTAGACAATTTTACTTAAACAAATGAACAGATGCATGAAAGAAAACAAAACAAATAAAACAAAACATTTGGAATAAGAATATTTAAGTTAAAAAAATGATGTAAAAAGGAACCATGGTCCTAAATTGCAATATCTGGTGTGTTAGAGTGCTGTCCATTCATTTTCTTGGCAAATATAATTTTTTAGGCATCTGTGATCAGCATAAAGACTTTTAGGTTTCCAACTCTGAATTTCTCCCCAATTTAGATCTCACTCCTGCCTGAGTGTGGGGAAGTATTGCCACCCATTCAAGGTTTCTGAAATTCAATATTCAATATGTGAAGGGAATGTAGCAAAGCCTGCCATGTGGCCATGTTTGTGGCTGTGGATATAGCCCAATTCCCTCTTCCAGTCAGTGGAATGGTGTCCTCCTGGCCAGCGGCCCCAAGAAGCAGAGCAGCTCATACCTCAGGTTTCCCTTGCTCTTGACAGCTAATAAGTCTCATCAAACTCTGTCCTTGGCCTGCACACAGGCTGTGCCCAGCACAGCTCTCACCCGGTTCCTTCTTCTAGTTAAGTCCCTATGACCCTGGCCTGGTATGGAAATTCACTGGATTGACCGGCCACCATTGGGTCTTCCACAGATGTAAGTAATAAAGGCTATGTCTCTCCACTCTGGTCCCCCAGGTGGTTTTTTCAGACTAGCAAAGAACAGCATGGGCCCCCCAGGATTGGCGCTCCTGTGGTACAGTGGCTTCCACACATGCAGAGTCTTTGAACTGCCAATGTTCATTTGGCAGTAGTGAGGTGGTTTCTCACCGGTACCAGGTTTGAGCCTTGTTTGGACCAGTTTTCTGAATATCTGGTTGATTCAGAATTTCCTTATTATCACTAGTTTACCGTACAAGGAAAATACAAATATTTAAAAAAGATTAAACTTTAAAAAGATTACAAAGGTTTAGGGGAAAGCTCTCTTATATGTTTTCCATAAGTAGAGTCATAGAGTGACAGCTCAGTCAGCTCCCCTTTAACTGCCTTTCCCGTCCTTGGCAATCTGTGTATCAACAGGTCTTCCAGTTTAATTTTGATCTACAAAAAGCATGTGAGAAGCATGTGGACAGACATAGCCTATTCAAATATGTACTCTTTCTTTTGTAATAGCAATTTTGAATTTTCACATCTGGATTATATCCCTCTTACAAGATGACATTTTTGTAGAGAAATATTATAGTATACGAAACCTGAATACCATCAGACAGTGAAATATAGCAGAGAAAGTACTGGGTTTGTAGTCAAAATATACAATTTTGAATTCTTTGAATACCTTTTTTATATTAGAAAAATCATCTAATATTTCTTATACTCAGTTGTCCTGGTTGCAAAGTGGGATAATAATTGCTTCTAGCCCAGCAAATATGACTCAGTGGTTGAATGTCCATGCATGCACTAGAAGGTTGCCAGTGCCATTTCTGGTCAGGGCACATGACTGGGTTTCTGGAATGATGGAGGCGGCCCATCAATGTTGATGTTTCTCTCTCATTTATGTTTCTATCTCTCTCTCTTCCTCTCCTTTCCTCTCTAAAATCAATAAAAACACATTAAAATATATTAATAAAAAATTGCTTCTAACTCACGGAGTGATTGTGTAACTAACAAAAAATTATTTTTGTATTCAACTGATAATTTTTGAGCACCTACTGTGTGTTTGGTATGGTGCTAGAAGCTAGAGATATAACAGTGAACAAAACTTTTTTTTTTTCCTTAAGAAATAATAGCAATTCCAATAGTGTATAAACACTGCTGTGGGATAAGCAAAGCACAAAACCCATTTTGTGTACATCATTGTGGGCAATAATGAGGAATGACTTCCCAGAGAGATGTTATATTGAGAGAAAGATGCAACTAAAGTAGGGAAAAAAAATTCTGTAATGGAAGTGGGTGGTAGGTGGGACAATTTCAGTAGATTGAATAACATACAAAAACTTGGAAGCAAGAAAGAGCATTAAGCATTAAAGTAATACAAGTAGTTGTGCTAATTGAGGCAAAGGAGGACTATTGAGAGATTAGTATGGATATGTAAATAACAACCAAAGCACTAAAAGCTTTATACACCATGCCCTGTGGAACGTGGAGCCCACTGGAATTTTAAAGGACATTGGCACAATTAGTTTCACATTTTGTAAAGGTCACTTGACTGTATTACATAAAATGGGCAGGGATTCTATTTAGATAACCTATGCAAGAGATAATAATGGCCAAACTAAGACAAGATAAATGTAGACATTTATTTATGAAATAAAATATAGAGATTTGAGGGTTTAAAGATATGGCCTCAATGGCATTTGGAAACTAATTGGACATGACTAAAAAAAAATGTGTTAATTTTTCCAGACTTTGCAAGCCTATAGTTACAAAATTATTTTTAACTAGAGACCCGGTGCATAAAATTCATGCACCAGTGGGGAGAGGGTGTCCCTCAGCCCAGCCTGCACCCTCTCCAATCTGGGACCCCTCGAGGGATGTCTGACTGCCCATTTAGGCCCAATCCCAGCAGGATCGGGCCTAAACGGGCAGTCGGACACCCCTCTCACCATCCAGGACTGCTGGCTCCCAACTGCTCGCCTGCCTGCCTTCCTGATTGCCCCTAACCACTTCTGCTTGCCAGCCTTATCACCCCCTAACCACTCCCCTGCCAACCTGATTGATGCCTAACTGCTCCCCTGCCAGCCTGATTTCCCCTAACTGCTCTCCCCTGCGGGCCTGGGTCCCCCCCAACTGCCCTTCCCTGCAGGCCCGGTCACTGCTAACTTCCCTCCTCTGCCAGCCTGGTCACCCCTAACTGCCCTCCCCTGCAGGCTTGATCACCCCCAACTGCCCTCCCTTGCAGGCCTGGTCCCTCCCAACTGCCCTCCCCTGCTGGCCATCTTGTGGCGGCCATCTTGTATCCACATGGGGGCAGTCATCTTGCATGTTGGAGTGATGGTCAATTTGCATATTACTCTTTTATTAGATAGGATGCCCATAATATCATGGATTGAAATCTCACTGGCTTAATTGTTAGCAATCCATCCTGCTCAAAACGTCTTTTACTCCCAGGGGTTTTTCCAGGGTGCTGCCTCTGTGTGCTCAAGGTCAAGTCCCTGAAGTCCATCTGCTCTGTCCCTCTGTCATGCCACCCTATGGCTGCCTATTGCTTAGGTCATTCTCCAGTCCCTAGTGTTTGGACACACAGGTTCTCTGCTAGATTGGTTGCTGCTATCCCCTCCCTGGCTGTAAGGAGAGCCCTGTTCTATCATTCATGTATCTGCTGCTGAAACAGAGGCATGGGAGAATATAGGATTCGGGGATCCTAATTCTCCAAAGCACAGCTGAGACAAGGCCATAACTTCTAAGGATATTTTTTATAAGTTTCAGGGAACCCAGATCCAGATAAATACAACACAATTAATTTATAATGTTATATGGATTCTGTCTCATTCTAGAGTTCCTTCTCCTGCCTCGTTGCCAACTCATTTTTTGCGTGGTAGGGAGCATCTGAACTCTCACAGTGAATTTTTCCAGGATTCTCACACCTTAGATTCAGATTAAATCTCCCTTCAACTCTGGAGAGAAAAGGAAACTTTTTTCTCACTCCAAATTAAGGCTTGCACCTTGAGTCTTAATTTCTTTCTGGATCCCAAATGATAGAGAGAGTGTGCCCGTTTTCTTACAAGAGAAGCCTCATCTCCAGTCATACTTTTATGATCTGTTTCCATGGCTTTAGCAAAGGAACATAACATAATAGTATGACATCAGTATAAACAGTGCCATATAAAGAACATGAGCAGTCTTAGCCTGTGGGCTGATAAGACATAGTTTAATTTCCTTTCTGTTTCATTTCACCAATGATTTTATTATAATCTTGGGATTAAAACTCACACACAGTAACCTTATTACTTATATGTGTAAGTGCTTTTCTTAGGTGTAATACATTATACAATTATAAATGTGATTATTTTTTATGCAAAAAAACAAAGACTAAATTATTTAGTCCAATTCAGTGACTACTGAAGAAACAGATTATTCCTTACTCAGAGTATGGTGATATAAAACCCAATGCTTTATAGAGTTTGATTTTATAAGATACCAGAAATAATATCTGGAACACAATCTGTTTATGAAAGCTTACCTCGCTAAGTCACTAAAATCCTAAGCAGACACGATTTTCACTAGAATTTATCTGATCATAAATTTTTAGTAAGGTGAAATGAAAAGGAAATTATATTTTATAATACCTTTATCAGACCCATTCTTATTTCTTTTATCCTTCTTTTAGAGAATGATCATCATTCTTTCTCTAAAGTTCTAAAGAACTTTTACCTCATACATCAATTTTTTCAAAATTAGCACCGAAAGCACCTATATATATCATGATCTTATATTGTACAGTATAAGTCATATGGCAAACATTTCTAGTTTCCAGACACTGAGAATTTGAGCTAAATAGAACTAATCCAGGCAGATAGGATCATTTATAAAAAACACCCAGCAGAAAGAATAACAATTGTTAAGTAAGGATAGTAAACAGGATGAGGACACATATGTAATACCTTAATTAATAAAGAAATTAATTTAAAAAAAGGAAACAAATCTTAAGGGAGCCTCTGGGATGGGAAAGAAAAATAAAAGAATTCCTTTATTTTAGGTTCAAAGAAAAAATACTATTTATAGAGTTCACAGAATGTTTGAGATATGGGAGTGCCCATCACTATCATAAAACAGTCCCACCCCCACCAGGCCCATTTCCTTCAGATAACTTAGGTCATTGGGGAGACGGTGGGCTGGGGTTTGGGGGAGAGGTGTTAAAAATGCTTCTCTAACCATAGACTGGATTCAGAGTGGAGTAAATAAGAGATCAAAGTTTTCTCATTGTCCAGAAATTTGGAAAATTGCTGCTCTCAATTTGCCTCTATGATTTGAAAATGGTGTATTTCTCCTTCTGTTGCCCAAGAAGAAGAGGGCAGGGAGGTGAACTAAAAGCTCTAACCCTGGTGGAACCCCTCAGGCTTTACCACTCCCTCTCCTCATAGTAGATAAAAATGAACTCAACATGAACCACAGCTTATCACACAGCAGGAACTGGAAGTTCCCCTGCACTCACAGCTTGCTGGGTCAGCTGTCTGTGGGAAGCTGTCATTTATTGCTTTGCTTTATAAGTTGGCTATTTTATACATCATCCTTTGAATGTACTCAATCTTTGAATGTGGTCCTGGTTTTAAATTTTTTTCTTCCTTAAGATACGTTGATTTCATTGAAAGCCCAAACTTTCTTCCTTTAATATGTTCTACCGAAGAGGGCTTACACTTGGCACATGCTGAGAAAGAAAATGATTCATCTCAATCTATGCTTGAGAGGACCTAGACCCTCTCACCAGTTTTTAGACTCATTACCCTCTTTCTTCTCAGTGTCCACCCTTTAGTGTCTATTACATAGGCCATAGTTATTGCCAAATTGTGAGCTGGCATAAATTCTTCTGTGGGCTGGTTTGTAAATTCATAAAGATATTTCTGTATATGTCCTTAGCATTTCTGGTTATGGCTTCAGACTTTACATGACATATTAGCAAGAATTTTAACTTTTCTAATATGAAACATAGATCTTCTTGTATTCCTGTGTCAAAATTGTGTTGTGAGACTCAACAACTTTTTCACAACTTGTGAATCTGTGACTGCATGTCATAGAAGTTTTTTCTGCTACACATATAACCAAGAGTAGATGTATTTGATGGTAAATCTCCTGTACACTTCTTATTTAAAGGAGTATTTTTCTCTGTATTAGTCAAGACTCAATATTGTACATGACAGGATCCCAATCAAAACTGGCTTAAACAAAATTAAAGTATTGGGTCCCTTCATTGTTCAAACAATGTCATGAGAACTCATTTTTTTTCTTTTATTTGTTGGTTTGCTTTCACATGCTTGGTTCCAAGTGGTCACAAGATGATTGTAGGATCTCCCGTTCTTATATAATCTCAGGCCCCACAGCAAAGGGCAGGAATATCTTTTCCAGAAATTAGAGCAATATAACCTTCCATATTGTAAGCTCAGTTTGGGTTATGTGTTCATTCCTTAACCATCACTGTGGACAGGCAAATGCAATACTTCAAATTTCCAGAGCCAGGTCACACAGTATTGAGAAATGGATTTGGCTCAGGCAGAAACAAATGCAATGAGAAGAAAATCAAGATTTGGTATTAGAAAGTGTGGGGCAGCACAAACAACAGATAGGCACTGTAGTCTCCCTAACCTTTGTATATGGCAGGATCCAGAAAATAAATGGGTTGAAAAATATAATGACCCAAATATGAAAGATGGGACCACAGAGACTATTTAAGTTAGCAAGTATTTGGAAAGAAGATAACTTGGTATAGTATGATACTCTGGACATTAAGATTTTGAGAAAGACAAAAATGTAGTAGGAAGTTATTGAGTATGCAATACATGATACAATACATATTTTTCCAAAGCTCAGCTGTTATCCTAAGCAAAAGAGATTCCCAACATCAGGAAGTAATGTTTGAATGTGATATAGTAATTACAATTATTCCAATGGTTACCTACCTTTAAATTGTATCAATGTTCATATTGGTATTGACATAGGTAACATTTTTAAATGTCATTGCCTATTAAATATAGCCTATGTATTTATTAAGAAACTAGAGGCCTGGTGCTTGAAATTCGTGCACTGGGAGGGGGGGGTGTCCCTCAGCCCAGCTTGCACCCTCTCCAACCTGGGACCCCTCGGGGAATGTCTAACTGCCAGTTTAGGCCTGATCCCTGTGGCATTGGGCCTAAACTGGCAGTTGGACATCCCTCTCACAATCTGGGACTGCTGGCTCCCAACCGCTTGCCTGCCTGCCAGCCTGATTGATGCCTAACTGCACTCCTGCTGGCCTAGTCGCCCCCAACTGCCCTCCCCTGCTGGCCCGGTCACCCCTAACTGCCCTTCCCTGCAGGCCCAGTTCCCCCAACTGCCCTCCCTTGCAGGCCTGGTCCCCCTAACTTTCCTCCCCTGCTGGCCTGATAGCCCACAACTACCCTCCCCTGCCGTCTTGTGGCAGCCATCTTTGACCACATGGGTGTGGCCATCTTGTGCAATGGCATGAGGATCAATTTGCATATTACCTCTTTATTATATAGGATATCTTTGACATGTACTGTAGGGTATTTCTACAAATGATAGCTGAAAAGAACATATTGTCTACATTTTATTTTATTAAAATAATATTAAAACAGTTCCAGAGGGAGCAAGTAAAATATCAATAATAAAAAATGTATTTTATCCATTAATAAAAACTATTATGTATGAATTAATTTGGGGAAATAAAAACCTTCCAAAGCTTTGGGATGCAGACAAAAAATGATTACATTTTACCTCTACATACACAGTTTTTGTTATACTTTATTTTCTAATAGGCAGGCAATATTTTCAGCAAATGGCTGTATTTTTAACTTTGAATATATATATAAACTGAGGGCAAATTATGCCACATAGATATCAGTGAAATCTTACATTAGGATTACCTTTCTTTTTCTTTTTTTTTTTTTTAAAATATATTTTATTGATATTTTACAGAGAGGAAGGGAGAGGGATAGAGAGTTAGAAACATCGATGAGAGAGAAACATCAATCAGCTGCCTCCTGCACACCTCCCACTGGGGATGTGCCCGCAACCAAGGTACATGCCCCTGACCGGAATCGAACCTGGGACCCCTGAGTCCGCAGGCCGACGCTCTATCCACTGAGCCAAACCAGTTTCGGCCGGATTACCTTTCTTGATGAAAGGAAACCAAATCTTCAAAATCAAGAGTTCATAACTTTGAATTTTAGAAAGCATTATGAGCAGGTTTATTATGAGTTGAATCATGTTCCTCTAAAATTCATATTTTGAAGTATTAAGCCCAGTACTCAGAATGTAACTGTATTTGGAGGTACAGTTGTTAAGGATATGATTAAGTTAAACTGAGATCATTGGGTGGGCCCCTATTCAATAGGACTGCTGCCCTTATAAGAAGAGGAACTTTGAAGTCATAGGCAGACACCAGAAGAAGACCACCGCCTACAAACCAAGGAAAGAAGCCTCAAGGTAAGCAACCTGCTGACATTTTGATCTTAGACTTCTAACCTCCAGAACTGTGAAAAAATACATTTTTGTTTTTTAACAATATGTAATTTATAGCTAAATATTGTCCTGGTCTAGATAGTTCATTACCATTCATTGAACAAAATGTACATGGAACATAAAAAACAAAAAAATTGTGTGAGATGAAAAAAACCAAAAACCTAACATGCAGAGAATGCAGGGCCTTGTTGGCTATTGAACTTGATCCAAAAGATAATTTACTGGAATGACAAAATCATAAATGCCTTTTAAGAAGTTCAATCTGAAGGTAATAAGGATGAATTAGACAGGATCAAAAGTGGATTCATAAAAACCAGAAAGGATTACATACAAGGTAAGAAGTAAGGCCTCTCTTCACAAGAAGTAATAGGAATGGGAAACAAAAGGATGAATTTAAGTAATAAGTTTAAGAGTTGCATTAAAGAGACTTGGTTAGAGGAAATGAGTGATAAGGAACATTGGAGAAGGAGAAGTCAAGGGCAATAATCAGGTTCTAAATTAAAGAACTTGGTAGTCAGCATGAACACTTAGAAATATTAGAAAAACTGGAATAAGAAGTTTCAGGGACATAATTCTACATTTATTTGAAGAACATTAATTACTATAAGTAGTTATTAATTAATATTAATTACTGGTGGAGTTGTCAAATATTTCTCAGAAGGAACAGCCAGAAAGATAGGAGAAAATTAAGGAAATATTTTGTTATTAAAGCTAAAGAAAGGATGTATTAGAATTAGCTAAGAAATTAGTTAGAGATGAACCATATCAAGTGACACTGGGGATCTGGTGCCAAAGGTGAAATTAGGTGGGCTGACATGGAGATTTCAAGAGACATTAAAAAGTTCCTGTTGGGGGAAAAAACATTTTTTTCCTCAATATTGGTAAGAATTGAGGAGTAGTAGAAGTAGAAATGTAGGCAAAAAAATAAAGTTAGCTTAGTAAGATATATCTTTTCTCTCTTATTCTACCTCTACCCATCTCTTTGCTATTTTCTTTATCTCCACCCCCAAGAAAAGAGGGGCCATTAGTATGATTTGTTACAGCCCAGGGAGCTAATTCAGTGACATTTTATTCGAGAGATGGTTTACTGTGTTCTAAATTTAACATATCTGCACAATGGCTTATTTTTCTACTCACAGTCCTAGGTAGGAACTGCATACTAGGGCAAATAGTGCTCAATCTCTATTTGTTCTCTATATTCTCAGCACCTAAAAATGGGCATAAGTTAAGAACAGTACCTATTCTCCAAACCTGCTTTTTCTTATTCAGTAGACAAAAAGAATATGGCCTCACATAGGCCTTAAGAAACAACTAATTCTCCAAACCAGTATGGAGTATTGCGTTAGCTGGGTGATCAGATTCTTGTATACTCTTTAAAAAAGCAATTTATTGATTATTTTAGCCACAGTTCCTCCTATCCAAGTCTCTGTTGAGACCCTACTGTGTAATGTTAATAGATTAAAATTTTAACATTAATAGGTCTCTGGTCTTAATAACATGTAATTCCAAACAAACCTTATGCCTAAACTTTTAACAAAGTATAAAGGAATAGAAAAAGATGATATTTAAGAATATTTAAATTCAAATACAAAGGAGACAGTAGACAGAGAGAGGTTAAGTTAATAATATAGGAGAGAGAAGATAATTGAATATATTACTTTCCTTAAAGGAATAAGATTAGACACAGCTGGATTTACTCCATTATAACATGACAAAAGTAACAAAGAACAGCTGCAAATACAGTTATAAGATTAAGAACTGCTTGGATCTGGTAACTTCTAGTTTTTATGTGAAATAGTAGGCAGGGTCCTTTACCTAAGGGTGAAAAATGAGAAGGCTTGTCAGAGGGTTAAAGAGAGTAGAGAAGCTTTGAAGCCATTATTGCAGAGAACAGGAGAATGAAAAGACTAGAAAAAGATGATTGCATTGCCAAGATGATTGGGTGTCCAGCTGAGTTTGGGACCAAGTACCAATTTTACTTTTTTTTTTTTTTTTAATTTCCCAATGACACTCAGAGACCTGGAGAGGTGAATAATTATTATTTTTAAAACATATTTTTATTGATTTCAGAGAAGAAAGAAGGAAGGGGAAAGAGAGAGAGAGAGAGAGAGAGAGAGAGAGAGAGAGAGAGAGACATCAATGATGAGAGAGAATCATTGATTGGGTGCCTCCTACACATCCCCTACTGGGGATTGAGCCCACAACCTGGGCATGTGCCCTTGACTGGAATTGAACCCTGGACCCTTTAGTCCACAGGCTGATGCTCTATCCACTAAGCCAAACTGGCTAGGGTGAGTAGATAAATAAAATAGTGTTGGTATTTTGAAGATAGGGTGGGGGAAAAATTCAACTTTGATGCCGTGTTTTTATTATCATTCAATTTGAAAAATTTTGCTGTGTTTTTTGGATTATTTTACAGTGTGTTCATTTTCAAAACATAAGGATTTAAAATATATCAGATTTTTATTGATTTTGAATATATTTTAGTTATGGTCACAAAACATGCTCTGCACATTTTTAGTCTTTTGAAATGTATCGAGACCTTCTTATGGCTCAGTATATTATTTGTCTTGGTGAATTTTACATGTGCAGGTAGTGTTCTATAAGTATTAATTTATTCATGTTGGTTAATAATTCAAATCTATATCCTTACTGATTTTTCTTATTGTTGTCTAGTTGCTCTAAAAATTATTAGGAATTACTGTTAATGCAGATTAGAATTTTAGATTTTCTTATTTTTCTCTAGTTCTGTTAGCTTTTTCTTTAACTATTTTGAATCCATCTACATATATATATGCTTTATATGTATATATATAAAAGCCTAAGCAACCATTGCAAATGAAACAACTGAACAGTCGACTGAACAGCGGGCTGCGTGGGGCGACCAGGCTGGCAGAGGGGGCAGTGAGGGGCAGCCAAATGACTGAACAACAGGCTGCATGGGCCGATCAGGCCAGTTTGGGGCAACCAGGCCAGCAGGGGGTCAGTAAGGGGCAACCAGGCCAATGGGGCAGCCAGTTAGGGACAACCAGGCCGGCCGGGGGGCAGGTGGGGTGAACAGGCTGGCAGGGGGGCAGTTGGAGGTGAGCAGGCCAGCAGGCAGAGTGGTTAGGGCCAATCAGGCTGGCAGGTAGGTGAGCGGTTAGGACCCAGCTGTCTCGGATTGTGAGAGGGATGTCCGACAGATATCGGGCTGAAACTGGCAGTTGGACATCCCCTGAGGGGTCCCAGATTGAAGACGGTCAAGGCTTGGCTGAGGGGACCCCTCCATGAATGAATTTCATGCATGGGGCCTCTAGTTCTATATAATAAAAGCCTAATATGCAAATCGACCCAACAGCGGAACAACCGGTTGCTATGACACACACTGACCACCCGGGGGGCAGATGCTCAATGCAGGAACTGCCCCCTGGTGGTCAGTGTGCTCCCACAGGGGGAGCACCACTCAGCCAGAAGCCGGGCTCATTGCTGGTGAGCTCAGCGGCGGTGGTGGGAGCCTCTCTTGCCTCCACTGCAGGTGGGCAGAAAGAAGCAAAGGGTCTCATACTGCGAGAGGGGTGTCTGACTTATGGCTTAGGCCTGATCCCTGAGGGGAACGGGCCTAAGCTAGCAGGTGGACATCCCCTGAGGGGTCCCAGACTGTGAGAGGGCGCAGGCCAGGCTGACCCCCCCCCCCCGGCCCCAGTGCATTATTTTCGTGCACTGGGCCTCTAGTCAACAATAAAGATAAATTTAAGAAAAGTTATAGGCCTGAGGTACGGCTACCCACCATAAGCTGCTCACTTAGAAATTTATGATCAGATTATGCTGTGAGATTACTTTTTGTTGTTGTTACTCCTCACCCAAGGTTATTTTCCCATTGATATTTTTTAGAGACAGTGGAATGGAGGGGTAGAGACACACACAGAGAGAGAAACATCATTCTGAGAGAGATACATCAATTGGTTGCTTCCTGCATGTGCCTCCACCAGAGGCAGGGAATAAGCCTGCAAATGAGATACATGCCCCTGACTGGACTCAAACCCAGGACCCTTCACTCCTCGAAGCAATGCTCTATCCACTGAGTCAAAATAGCTAGGGCTGTGAGGTTACTTTTCATGGAACCCCTGTTTTTCATTCACACTACTTTTCTAATCTTATTATCTACCACTCTGCCTTGCTCTGTTATAAGCACACTGATCTCCTTAGTGTTTCATTAGCAAATCAAATGTGATTATCACCATAGAGCCTTTACATTTTATATTCACTTACTTTTAAAGTTCTCCCCAGAAAATCATGTGGTTTTCTGCCTCATGTCTTTAACATTTCTGCTCCACACACACAAAAAAAAGCTTTCCAAGACAATCCTATCTAAAGGTAGCAATGCTTTCACTCTTTATTTTTCTCCTAGTATTTGTCTCCTTTTTGACATTATATTTTACCTCAATTGGTTATTGGTTATTGTATTCCTTCCCCACTACCATTTACGGCTGTAGAAAGCAGAGACCTTGTCTGTCTGGCTTGCTGTTGCATCCACAGCAAGTTGAGCACTGTCTTATTGACAGAAGGCAGTCAATAAATAAGTGCATGGATGACTAAGTGCTTTTGTGCTGTGGATACTTTATCTTCTCCATTCTGTGAGCATTGAGACTCAGATAATTTACCCTCTTGTAAACTAGGATTACTTTCTAGATCAAAGTAATCAAGCTTGATTTATTTTTATTTATTTACTAGAAGCCCGTTGCACTAAGATTTGTGCTAGAATGGGCTTTCCTTTCCCTGGCTGTCAGCACCGCCTTTCCACTCCGGCCCAGCCCCTTTCCGCTCAGGCCCCGGAGCCGCCTCTTTCCGCTCCAGCCCCGCCTTCCCACGCTGCCCAGAGGCCCTGAGAGACTGGGGGTGGGGCAGAACGCCTGTGCTGTGGGGACGACACAAGCATCCTGTCCCCGTCACTCGGCACCTGTGTATGCAAATTAACCACCATCTTTGTTGGGTTAATTTGCATATCACTCTTGATTGGCTGGTGGCATAGGAGGTACCGTCAACTTACATGTTTGTCTATTGTTAGGTAAGATTGTTGACAGTATTACACATGTCCCCAGTTTTCCCCATTTTGCCCCCCTCCACCCAGCCCCAGCCCCAGCCCCAACCCCGCCCCAGGACGTCACCGCACTATTGTCCATGTCCTTGGGCTATGCATATATGCATATATGTTTTTTGGTTAATCTCTTCCTGGCCCCCCATCCCTTTTCCCTTTGAGATCTTTCAGTTTGTTCCACGCATCCAGGCATCTGGACCTATTTTGCTTGTCACTTTATTTTGTTCATTAGATTCCACATATAAGTGAGATCATGTGATAGTTGTCTTTCTCTGACTGGCTTATTTCACTTAGGTAAACAAAGGGGCTTTTAACAAGGAATTTGTAGACATTTCATTCCCCTTCCCTTCACTGCAGATATGCAACATATCTCTTAGAAAGAGCACACATAAGTTGTTATATTTTAACATCATAGATATAGACGATAAATACCATATGTTTTGAGTGAATGGTGGTGCCAGGACTTTTAAGAATTGTATTAAGAATTTTCTAGAGGGTTTTTTGGCATCTATACTCTATCGAGGAATGGCTCTCTCCAGCATGTTCTCTCTTTTTTTTTCTTTTTATTAACAAAACTAGAGGGAGGCCCAGTGCATGAATTTTGTTCATGGGTAGGATCCCTAGGCCTGGCCAGTGATCAAGACTGATCAGGGCCTTCCGGCTACTGGCTGGGGCTTTCCTTCATTCCACGCTGCCCCCTGGTGGTCATAGCAAGTGATTGGTTTCGGTCAAACTCCTGTGGGGACAATTTGCATATTAAGCTTTTATATATATAGATTTCAAAATTATTATTACTATCAAACACAGATATGTACATTTGGTATGTTCTTGAACAAAATGCTAATGCCATGATAGTTCATAAAATATAAGAAAGACTTGGAGTCACAGAGGTTAAATGATTTCTTAGAAGAGCTTCCTGTTTGTAACATGGAGTCATGGCGAGGTAGATACAATTTAAAATTTTTATTGATATTTCCTTTTGTTGGCATTATTGTATTTTTCTCTTATCCCAGATGAAACACTTCACTAAGTTTATTGCATTTGCTAATTAGGTTAGTAATTACCAATTAAGTTAAATTTCAAGAAACCAATCACATTTTATATCTTGATTTGTTACATTATCACTAATTAGAATAGCAGTTTTTACTTAATAGGTTAACGTGCAAATTAAGACAATTTAGTCAGTCTTTAAAGCCCACATATATTTTACTAATTGGCATAGTAATCATTAAGTTATATTTAAATTTAACATATCAAGTTAATAAGGAATCATGTGACAGTTCAATTTAAGTCTGTGTGAAATGTAGGAAAACTGTTAAGATAAACAAGAGTTAATTCATTTCAAAATTATTCAATTTCATCCAGTTTTTAGTTAAGTGGTGAGGTCATGCTTTTGAAAACAGATAGGCTAAGTCTTCTAATGCGAATAAGAACAAGGGAGTAGAAAATCCAATATATTAAAAACATGTAAAGAACACATTGTAGAGACATTGGCCTTTCCTCTGGCATGCACTGATGGACACACCTTTTGGTGGGATAGTAGCTGAAGATGAGTTGGCTCTACCTGAGGCACATAAATTACATTTCAAATTTTTAAAAATCTCATTGGGTTTTAACATCTGGACTTTGAAAGCTGTTCAAAGTCTATTTCTTTTTATTTTTAACAAATATTTTTGAATAATTCTACTGTCAGATGTTTTTTTACTATCATATTTGAGATACATCAAATACGATATATAAAATCATAGCAGCATGATAAAATAGGTATAGTGTAAGTAATATCCTATAAAATGAGTATAAAATGCTTAAATTACAGTAACACCTTATTATATTTACCACCTTAACAACATTAACAATAACATGTTGTTATCTGACTACATTTACTTCATTTAATGATTATTTTAGTCAGACACAAGAATTTGTATTATTGTTCAGCATAGTTCTATAGTCCTAGGTCAAACAGAAATATTAGTAGAAAGATATATTGTCTTAATCAGTTACATACTTACATAAGTCCTGAAATTGCACTCTGTCTCACAAGACTATTATTAATTAACACACTCTAGCTCTTTGCTCTTGGTTATGACCCTAGTATGGTAAAAGATGATGCAAGTTTACAAATTAACAGCTAGAGTATATAAGATACTGATAATTAAAAAGGAGCTCTGTCAACCAATTTGGTTAACAAATATATAACTCTCTTCTCTATATCTCAAATTTGTTATTTGTGTATATTTATGTATACTTCTTTACCTATTCCTGAGTGGTCAATATTTGCATCTTAGTCCTTTTACAAAGGTTTATTTTATGGAATCCACCTAAAGATCTGGCATAAAAATGGTTAAGCAGTAGGTCTGCAATTTATTCCTTCCATTAGAGGGAACTTACTCTGGGAAAAAATTTGACCCAGTCTAACCTCCTTATAAATATGTTAATGACAGAACTTTTGGTGAAAAAACCAGAAATACTCACTAGTGGGAGACTCCATATCTAGTGGGATGATTTTAGCTTGTTGCACCAGCGTGTCCATAAAGCTCCTGGTAACAAAACAAACATAGGTCTCCTGCCTTTCTGTATGTCCTCTTTAGAAAAGTGTCTATTTAGGTCCTTTGCCCATTTTTTGATTGGGTTGTTTATCTTCCTTTTGTTAAGTTGTATGAGTTCCTTGTAAATGTTGGAGATTAAACCCTTATCAGAGATAACATTGGCAAATATGTTCTTCCATGCAGTGGGCTTTCTTGTTGTTTTGTTGATGGTTTCTTTTGCTGCGCAGAAGCTTTTTATTTTGATGTAGTACCATTTGTTTATTTTCTCCTTAGTTTCCATTGCCCTAGGAGCGGTATCGATGAAGATATTGCTACGACAAATGTCTGCTATTTTACTGCTTATGGCTTCTTCTAAGATTTTTATGGTTTCTCGTCTTACGTTTAAGTCCTTTATCCATTTTGAGTTTATTTTTGTGTAAGGTGTAAGTTGGTGGTCTAGTTTCATTTTTTTGCATGTATCTGTCCAATTTTCCCAACACCATTTATTAAAGAGACTGTCTTGACTCCATTATATGATCTTGTCTCCTTTGTCAAATGAAAATATGCTCAAAGTCACTAATTATCCAAGAGATGCAAATCAAAACAACGAGGTACCACCTCACACCTGTCAACATGGCTATCATCGACAAATGGCAAGTGCTGGCGAGGATGCAGAGAAAAAGGACCCCTCGTGCACTGCTGGTGGGAATGCAGACTGGTGCAGCCACTGTGGAAAACAGTATGTCGTTTCCTCAAAAAATTAAAAATGGAACTGCCATTTAACCCAGTAATACCACTTTTAGGTATACTGTATATCCCAAGAAAACAGAAACACCAATCAGAAAGGATATATTGTACCCCTATGTTCATAGCAGCACAATTTACAATAGCTAAGATTTGGAAACAGCCTATGTGCCCATCAGCAGATGAGAGGATTAGAAAACTGTGGTATATCTACACAATGGAATACTACGCTGCTATAAAAAAGAAGGAATTCTTACCATTTATAACAGCATGGATGGAACTGGAGAGCATTATGCTAAGTGAAGTAAGCCAGTCAGAGAAAGATAAATATCTCATGATCTCACTCATTTATAGAATATAATGAACATCATAAACTGATGAACAGAAATAGATACAGAGACAAAGAATCATCGAACAGACTGTCAAACTATAGCAGGAAGGCAGGGTAGGGTTGGGAGTAGGGTAAGAGATCAACTGAAGGACTTGTATGCATGTGTATTAGGATAACCAAAGGACACAGACACTGGGTGGGGGGGTGGTGAGGGCATGTGCCGGGGGTAGGGGAGGCCAGGGGGGAGGTCAATGACAGAAAAAGGAGACATATGTACTACTATTTATAATACTTAAACAATAAATAAAAACAAACAAACAAACAACAAAACTCCCCCAAAATAAAACTTGGTATTTATGGGGCAGCTTTCTGGAAAATGTCCCATAAGTTATATGAATAGAAGATGCAGATGTTTTATGACCCAGAAAACACTCTGCCATTTAGAGAGATAGTTGCTTACATTATACTGTATTTTTGTTTGTTAGTCTGTGCCTTGAGATTACTTGTATCATCAAAATTATTGGTAAAGCTATATTACTGGGTTAGATGTCTGATTCATGTGAGATTTAACAATCTGATCTTTTCTGTGTGTGTGTTAATCCTCACACAGGGATATTTTTCCATTGATCTTTTTAGAGAGTGGGAGAGGGAAAGACAGAGAGAAACATCAATGTGAGAGAAACACACCAATTGGTTGCCTCCTGCATGTGCCCTGACCAGGACCCAAGCCGGGGAGGAGCCTACAACCCAAGAACATGCCCTTGACCGGAATAGAACCCGCGACCCTTTGTTCAGCAGGTGGACGCTCTATCCACTGAGCCAAAACAGCTAGGGCTAACAATCTGATCTTTTGTGTTATCATAGTTTGTATCTAATATTTTAGGTCAACTACATGGCAGACTGAGTATAAAAAAATACATGACTGGATGAAAAATGCAAAGTCACAACCATTTAAAGTGGCTATTATTTGACAAATGGCAAAATGATAAGATTAGGCACACATATTCCTAAAAATTCACTTTTTATTTAAGAATTCAATAGTTATTGTAATTTAAGATCCTTTGTCTATTAAACCTAAGTATAAATCAATTCCATTTTTATTAGGATTTGTGAAAGATGGACTACAATACAAAAACCTTTAACTTTTTAAAATTCATTTTTATTTTATTCTGGACAAAGTGTAAAAAGAATAGGAAAGAAAAAACTAATTTTAAATATGAATTTTCAGTCATTTATTTCAATACTATTATATCCCCATTTGCATTAGGTTTTGATGTTCTTTTTAATTTAACTTTTACTTTCTCCTAGTTTCTTTTCTTCTCACATTCCATCATAGAATCTGTTTTCTCTTAATCATTTTTACCTCCTGCATAATTCTCCTCCTACGCATAACCTGTTACATTTTTACATATCTTTCTTTATATGTTTATGCCTATACAGATATAAATGCACCTCATGCATAAATTTTTACATTTGTTTCTTTTTTTGACTACAAAATGTGCCATTCTATTAATTAAATTGCTTGCTTTGTTTTAATACATTATATTTAGTATCATTAAATACTAGAGGCCTGGTGCACGAAATTCGTGCACTGGGGGGGATGTCCCTCAGCCCAGCCTGCACCCTCTCCAATCTGAGACACCTCAAGGGATGTCCGACTGCCCGTTTAGGCCCGATCAAAGTAGGATCGGGCTTAAACAGGCAGTCAGACTTCCCTCTCACAATCCAGGACTGCTGGCTCCCAACTGCTTGCTGGCCTGCCTTCCTGATTGCCCCCAACCACTTCTGCCTGCCACCCTGATCACCCCCTAACACCTCCCCTGCCAGCCTGATTGATGCCTAACTGCTCCCTTGCCAGCTTGTTTGCCCCTAACTGCCCTCCCCTGCAGGCCTGGGTCCACCCCTACTGCCCTTCCCTGCAGGCCTAGTCCCCTCCAACTGCCCTCCCTTGCAGGCCTGGTCCCTCCCAACTGCCCTCCCCTGCTGGCCATCTTGTGGTGGCCATCTTGTGTCCACATGGGGGCAGTCATCTTTGACCACATGGGGGCAGCCATCTTGTGCATTGGAGTGATGGTCAGTTTGCATATTACTCTTTTATTAGATAGGATAGAGGCCTGGTGCACGAGTGGGGGCCAGCTGGTTTGCCCTGAAAGGTGTCCCAGATCAGGGTGGGGGTTCCCTTGGAGTGTGGGGCGGCCTGGGTGAGGGGCCTGTGGTGGTTTGCAGGCCGGCCACACCCCCTGGCAACCCAAGTGGAGGCCCTGATATCTGGGGTTTTTTTATCTTATACAATTGAAACTTTGTATCCTTGAGTGGAGCCAAGCCTTCTGATTGCTCCGTGGCCACAGCCATTTTTGTTGGGATTTATTTATCTTCTATAATTGAAACTTTGTAGCCTTGAGTGGAGGCCTAGGCCGGCAAGGGCAGGCAGAAAGCTTGGCTTCCTCCATTATGGGGGAAACCCAAGCCTCCTGCTTGCTCCATGGCCGCAGCCATCTTGGTTGTGTTAATTTGCATACTCGTTCCTGATTGGCTGGTGGGCATGGCTTGTGGGTTGCAACCCACAGGTTGAGAACCGCTGCTGTAGAGCCTAAGACCATCGGAAAACACAGATATTTACATTACAATTCATTAACAGTAGCAAAATTACAGTTATGAAGTAGCAATGAAAATAATTTTATGGTTGAGGGTCACCACAACATGAGGAACTGTATTAAAGGGTCACAGCATTAGAAAGGTCAAGAACCACTGCTCTATATTGATATTAATGATAATATTATTGCACTCAAATATCAATTTGTTTAGATATAAGGTAGGGAAAGGTTTGAAAACCTAACTAATTACTAGGATCCTTTAAAGACCTCAATAAATCATTATTTATTTAACCTATGAATGAATAATTGGTGGTTTCTACATTTCTGATTTTACAATTTGTAAATTTGTTAGAATTCTGATTAGAAATAATTTATGGCTATATTTTTGCATATTTGTTTACTTTTTATCTCTGGGATAATTTTATGAAATTGAAATTGCTAAGCTAAATATTTTTGCACTTTAAAATTTTTGTATATAGCTCCAAGATACTGTCCAGAATTTCCACTAACTTATACTCACAACAATAGTGTGTAAAATTATTTTTTCTACAATGACATCTGAGTAGTTGTTTATATTTCTATTCATTTTATTTGCATGTGATTTAAAACAATTTCATATATTTACCATAATCTATTTTTCATTTCATATTTATACCCTATAACGTTTTCTATTTTTTCTTTTGAAAAGTTTTTTGTAAAGGCTTTTTTATATTAAAGAAATTTATTCTCTCTCATTATATATATTGCAAATAGTATTTTTGAGTTTGTCATTTATTTTTTACTTATTCTTTATATGTGTGTCTTTAATATGCATATGTTTTTAATTTTTATGCAGTTAAGTTTTTTCTTAATGGCTTCAGAGCATCAGGTTCAGAAAATCTCTTTTTTCCTCCACTTCAGAATTATACAATCGCTATCATTTTCTTAACATTCACAATTTTCTCTGCGTTGAACAGAAGATTGTGAAGGGATGTAATTAGCCTAGTTGTTTTCAAAATTTCCTTTCTATAAAAGTTGAATAATGTTTGAGTTTGGATCAGAGACAGCAAAGAGTAAAGTAAAGTGAGCCATCTTAAGCTCCTAAAACAGCCAGAAATAAATGCAGATAGAAAGTGCGTAAGTAAAAAATCTGGGGGAAATGTAGGGATCAGAAGATCTTTGATAGGGAGGAGCTGATAAACCTCTTTAAAAAAGGATGATTCAAAAGACTGTGTGTTTCCTACTATGTAATACAGCTATAGAAAGAAAAGACCAGTAATAGGTGGTATTTTCCTTAACACTGAATGATGGGAAAATTGTTTCATTTTTCATTTCAATTTGCTCTAATTTCCAAAACCACTTTCAACACAATTCTCTTCCTTATTTATAGCTCACTCACCAACAATTCAGATTTATACAAGTGTAAAGAAATACTTAACATTGTAAATGTGTTTACTCATAGCTATAAATCATGCATTAAGTGTTATTTTTATATATGAAATGTTAAAGCCTAAATGTAATATATTATTGTAACTTTAAGCTGGAATTAGCTCTATAATAAAAATAGATATATTTTTTTAAATGTTGATCAATTTAATACTTTGCATGTGTTTAATGTTGATAATACAACTTAACCTATTAAAAATATATTTTTGAAATAAAATTTTACATTCAGTAGAGTTAAAATTTAAATATAAAATATTATAAACACTAAATTATTAAAGAACAATTTGTATGATTTTGATAAGTGATAGGAAATAATATGGAAAAAAAGGCAATTTTGGAAAAGTAGACATAGTTAACTATATAGAACTAATTATACTATTTTATATTTTTATAAACCCTTGTATTGAGGCCTGACTTTCAATAGATCACAGCGAGAGAGCTGCTTTGCTATGTACATATATTTTATTCTACTTGACATGGGAAGCAACTCCCATAAAATGTCATATAGCTAGTAATACAATAAATATTTAAAACGTATGTGATACAGAGTTAATAACCCTAGTACAGAGAATACCTCAAAATGATAAGAAAAAGATCAGTTCCTTCTCAAATTGGCAAAATATTTCAGTGGTCAATTTAAATTAGAGGGAAACATAATAGTCAAAATATTTATGACCAAAATCTAAACCATTTTTGAATAATGTCTGCATGAATGAGATATTTATTGTTTTGGAAAAAGAACTATACCCTGTGATTCTGGTGAAATTGGAGGAGATAAACACTCTCATACATTGCTAATAGAAATAATAATTTCTACAGTCTTTATGAAATGTAAATTGCCTCTTCCTACAACAGTATAAAAATAGACCTACCACCTACCATTTTCCCCAGAAATTCTACTTTTGGGAATCTGTTATATGGAAGTAAGTAACAACATATATGGATACAGATTGGATAGATTGAGAGAGAGAAAGGGTGGAGGGGAGAGAGGTTGAAAGAGAGATATAGATATATACCAGTAGATATATAGATAGATATAGATATAGATATAGAAATAAATTACAGCCTTGGTTCATTGAAATGATATTAGCAAAAAATTGAATGTCTATTAATATTTACCAAGAGAAAAATCATTAGTGTTGCATAAAGATATTGCATATTATTATACTACTAGAGGCCCGGTGCATGAAATTCGTGCATGGGGGGGCCCTCAACCCGGCCTGCACCCTCTCTAATCTGGGACCCCTTGGGGGATGTCAGACTGCCCCTTAGGGATCGGGCCTAAACCGGGAGTCGGACATGCCTCTCACAATCTGGGATTGCTTGTTCCTAACAGCTCACCTGCCTGCCTGCCTGCCTGATCACCCCTAACCGCCTCTGCCTGCCAGCCTGATCACCCCTAACTAGCCACCCCTGCCAGCCTTGTTGCCCCTAACTGCCCTCCCCTGCCAGCCTGGTTGCCCCTAACTGCCCTTCCCTACTGGCCTAGTCTCCCCTAACTGCCTCTGCCTCAGCCCCCGCCACCGTGGCTTTGTCTGGAAGGATGTCCAGATGGATGTGAGAAAGACATCCGGTCTAATTAGCATGTTACCCTTTTATTAGTATAGATTATACAACATAAACTTTAAGGTAGAATTGCATTAGTAGAAATGAAGAGACATTTCATTAAAAAATGTATATTGTTTTGATATGATTCAAATCCACTTGTTTATGACAAAAATAAAGTCTTTAAGAATAGGATTGCTTGCCCTAGCTGGTTTTGTTTAGTGGCTAGAGCTTTGGCCTGAGGACTGAAGGGTCCCAGGTTCAATTCTGGTCAAGGGCACATGCTGGGTTGCAGGCTCGATCCCCAGTAGGGTGCATGCAGGAGGCAGCTGATCAATGATTCTCTCTCATCTTTGATGTTTCTATCTCTCTCCCTCTCCCTTCCTCTCTGAAATCAATAAAAATCTATTTTAAAAAATCCTATATAATAAAAAGCTAATATGCAAATTGACCAGATGGCAAAATGACTGGTCACTATTACACGCACTGACCACCAGGGGGCAGACGCTCAATGCAGGAGCTGCCCCCTGGTGTTCAGTGCACTCCCACAAGGGGAGCGCCGCTCAGCCAGAAGCCCTGAGCTGGGCTCACAGCTGGTGAGCACAGCAGCAGTAGTGGGAGCCTCTCCCGCCTCTGCAGCAGTGCTAAGGATGTCTGAATGCCCATGGGAAGTGGGCCTAGGCCATCTGTTGGACATCCCCCAAGGGCTCCCAGACTGTGAGAGGGCACAGGCCGGGCTGAGGGACGCCCCTCCCCCTGAGAGCACGAATTTCGTGCATCAGGCCTCTAGTAAAAGAGTAAGATTGCTGTGCTATCAAAGCCAAGTAAGGTGTGTCATTCATTGTCCCTAATGATGTCTGAGCAGCTCAGCTGCTAAGTGACTTCTCTGGGTTCTTATCAAATAAAATCCGTGGAGAAACAACTACGCCCATCATGCATTTATGCTATAAAGACGGAAAGTTGGGGAGGACAGAGTGCTTCTGGGGTAGGAGACAGTGAGGGTCAGTGCCTGGAGGCAGGGAAGACACAGGAATTCCCAGTGCCTGGAAGCACTGGAGGGTCTGGGATATGCAAAACTGCTGGGGGTGAGGTCAGGCCCTGCGCTCTGAGAGGTCATGTCCAAGAGGTTAGGTCCAGAGGGCGGGCAGGGGTGTGGTTCCCGGGGATCCCCTTCCTGCCAGACTCCTCCTCCTCCCCTTAACCCCCTAACCTGTTCATTTGGATAAAGGGGGTGGGAAGTAGGTACACAATGCCTGGGCGGGACGCCCCTCAGTCCTGGATCTCTCCAGGGTGGGGGAGGGGTGTTTGTATTGGTTTATTTGATTCTTCTCACACGTTGAAGGGGGTGGCAGGGGAGTGTCTGCCAAACATGGTTTCCTTCTGCTTGCTCGCCCGACCTGCCCCACATGATGCCTTTTCCCTTCCTTCCCCATTGCCCCGAGCTAATGTGCATGAGATCACCCGGGATGAAACTGGGGCCCCCTTTGTATTGCGTGGAGATTGCACTCCACAGGAACCTGCCTGATCCAGGGAGGGTTGTGGTCATTCACTGTGGGAAAGGCTTGATTTAAACGAAGCCACCACTTAGAAAGGTGCTGGTTGAACCATTTGTGGAGGGTTTATCATCCCTTCTGGCTGTTTCCTTGGAAACCACAAAGTCAAGCTAGCAGTGGAATGCTGTGTCCCCTTATCTGAAACCCTGATTCTCTAGGCCAGTAACTTAGATGCCCCAGGCAAGTGTGGGATATCCCTTTCTTACTGATATGATGGCACACAGCCAAGTTTTAGGTAGGCTAGGATTTGGGCTCCTACCTGGGCCAGTGCAGGGTGCGGGACACAGCCTGCTGATCCAGTCATTACATGATGGTGTAACAGACAATTTGCATATTCCTCTGCTATTAGTATAGATTACAAAAAAAGAGGCAGCTCTGTAGTTATTGACCTGATATACTGTAAGGTATACATATCTATACTAATAAAAGGGTAATGTGCTAATTAGGCTGGATGTCTTCTGGACATCCTTCCAGACAAAGCCACAGTGACAGGGCCTGAGGCAGAGGTACTTAGGGGCAATCAGCCTAGCAGTTAGGGGGCGGGCCATCAGGCTGGCATGGGAGAGTAGTTAGGGGGTGGGCCATAAGGCTAGCAGGGAAGAGCAGTTAGGGGGTGATCAGGGTGGCAGGGAAGAGCAGTTAGGGGTTGACCAGGCCAGCAGGCAGAGGCAGTTAAGGGAAATAAGGCTGGCAGGCAGAGGCAGTTAGGGGTGATCAGGCAGGCAGGGAGGTGCAGTTAGGAGCCAGTGGTCCCAGATTGCGAGAGGGTGCAGGCCGGGCTGAGGGAGCCCCCCCGTCCCATGCATGAATTTCAGGCAACCGGGCTTCTAGTATCCTGTCTAATAAAAGAGTAGTATGCAAATTGACCATCACTCCAACACACAATATGGCTGCCCCCATGTGGTCAAAGATGGCTGCCCTCATGTGGACACAAGATGGCCGTCACAAGATGGCCAGCAGGGGAGGGTAGTTGGGAGGGATCAGGCCAGCAGGGGAGGGCAGTTGGGAGGGACCAGGCCTGCAGGGGAGAGCAGTTGGGGGTTACCAGGCCTGCAGGGGAGGGCAGTTAGGAGCAATCAGGCTGGCAGGGGAGTGGTTAGGGGGTGATCATGCTGGCAGGCAGAAGTGGTTAGGGGCAATCAGGAAGGCAGGCAGGCGAGCAGTTGGGAACCAGCAGTCCTGGCTTGTGAGAGGGATGTCTGACTGCCCATTTAGGCCTGATCCTACCGGGCCTAAATGGGCCTAAACGGGCCTAAATGGGCAGTCGGACATCCCTTGAGGGGTCCCAGATTGGAGAGGGTGCAGGCTGGGCTGAGAGACATCCCCCCCCCCCCCCCGTGCACGAATTTTGTGCACTGGGCCTCTAGTAATGTATAAAGCGTGAACAATCAACAACAATTTTAGAATAATTTGAAAAATATTGATTACATTTTAATAAAACAGTAACAAAATCCTTAAGAGAGAGAGAGAAAAACATCAAGACTGTTAATATTTGATTTGTTACTGAGAGGGTGAAGAGGGGATTTATGAGTGGGAATTATAGAAAAGCTACTTGGTTCATCCATTGTTTAAATGTTAACAGAAAATAGATTTCTTCCATCATACCACTGAAGAGAAATTTAATGAAAGAAATGTGGAAATAAAAAACAATTGGAATAAAAGTAAACAATTAAAATGAAAAGAAAAATAGTTTTTTAAAATATTATTATTATTATAAACAAACAGATTTGGGTCCCTAATATTGAATCTTTTATTTAAAAAATAGCTTTGTAAATAAGATAACAAATAATTTCATTGTAAATTGCTCATTTCTCCTCAACTACATGAGTAAAAATTTAACCATGTATGCTATTATTATAAAACACATGACAAAAATATGTTTAACCTATATAGGATTTATCTTTTCATTTATGCTGGAATGCATTCATCCTTTCACTAGTTTTTTAATTGAACTTAAAATATGTGAATGATTACAGAGTTAATAATGTATTGGCTGCTAAATTCAATTCAGATAAATTAGGGAATAACTACATTTGAATATATTATCATTCTAAACTGTGCTTTCTTCCAGTTAGGATGACTTAAAATGAATCTTGTAATTTTCTAAAATTAAAATTATATATATCTAGGCCTGGCCTAGGTGGCTCAGTTGGCTGGAGCATCCTCCTGTACACCATTGTTTAAAAAGGTTTTTTTATTGATATTTTATTGATATTTTAAAGAGAGAAGAAGGGAGAGGGAGAGGAACATGGGTGTAAGAGCGATACATTGATCAGCCACCTCCTGCATGCCCCCTACTGGGGATCAAGCCAAGGTTTCAAGTTGATTCCTGGTCAGGGCACATACCAAGATTGGGAGTTCGAACCCCGGTTGGGGCACATTCAGGAGGCAGCTGATCTATGTTTCTCTCTAATCTCTCTCTCTCTCTCTCTCTCTCTCTCTCTCTCTCTCTCTCTCTCTCTCTCTCCCTCCCTCCCTTCCTATCTCTCTAACATCAATTTAAAAAATTATATATGGACATCATTGTTATTCTAGTTCAGCAGCATAAAATATTAAGCAAATGGAATCTTTTCTTCCCAGGGATATCATTAGTCACAGTCTCAACTTAGGTGGATATGAAACTCGTTCTCCTAGAATATTGGGGTTTCCACCATTACAGTTTCCTGGAGCTCACATACCCTCACAAGGTGCTAAGACACTAAATAGACAGGGGAAAAGGAAAAGGGAAAACACAGAAAAACAGGTTCATACAACAAAAGTTTATCCCAGTCACATTCAGTCTGAATGACAGATAAAAGCAGAACTGATTTGCTATTCTCCTGAGCACCTTTCCCCGAATGCCACATATCAACACTCTTAAAGGTAACGTGCTGACAGGATAGTTATTAAAGCTCTAAAAGTAGAGGAAGTGAGTAAAAGTGAAACCTGGAGGCTGTCAGAGGTTTGTGCTATTTGTGCCTGCTTCTTCTTAACCAAGCAGTTGCACAGCCCTGCTGAGACCTGTCCCTTGGCTCGGTTCCTCTGATGATGAGACCTGACTTTCCTAAACCCACCACCTGTCCCCACCCAAACACCATACAGGGATTTGGGGCTCCATGGAAAAAAATCACTGTTGAAAACAAATCCCAAAAACCACTGTTTAAATTTTAGACCCAGCATATCACACTTTTTAAAAAAATTTTTGATGTTTGGAGAAATCTGAAATTGCAAATGTTTACATGAAGTACTTAATTGTTCTTTAATTCATATTGTCAATATCTTGTTAGATTAATGATTGACTTACTGATTTATTCATTCATTTGTGTATTTGTTAATTAATTCAAAATTTAGTGTATTATAAACAGTTTTCCAGAGAAACAGAACCAATAGGACACACATGCACACACGCACCCACACAGAGAAAGAGAGAGAGGGAGAGAGAGAGATGGATTATGGATTTTGGATTTTAAGGAATTATACAATTGTGGGAGCCAGGAGGTCTGAAATTTGTATGGCATACTGTCAGGCTGGAGACCCAGGGGAGGAGTTGATATTGCAGCTCAAGTTTGAAGACAGTATGGAGTAGAATTTCTTCTTCTTGGGGGGACCTCAGTCCTTTTCTCTTAAGACCTGCGACTGATTGGATGAGGCTCACCCTAATTATGGAAGGTAATCTGCTTTAGTCAAAGTCTATTGCTTTAAAAGTTAATCACATTTAAAAAATTATCTTCAAGCAACATAAAATCTGGCATTTAACCAAACACCTGGGCCCCATAGTCTAGCCAAGTGGACACATAAATGTAGCCATCACGCTGAATTTCAAATACAAAAAGCCTACAAATCTGTTGAGCACATAACCTTGTGGTAAAGATTGAAAAGGAAGGGAATGGAGACGAGGGACAGACAGAAATTCAACTAACTAGATTGCAACAGGAGAAACAAAGTAACAGATACTTGCAAAATGTCAAGAGAGCTGAGAGTAGGAAGTGAATAATTTCACCTGAACTAAAAGACGCGCATTGATGCTCAAGATGCCTACTTCTTGTCCAGAAATTTGGCCCAAAAGAGCAATTTCTCTAGTTAGAGAGAAATTTAAAAAGATGTGTGAAGCTCCACCTGGGGGATCATGTAGAACTTGTTCTAGGCTCAGTTCCAAAATATTTGCAAACTTAAGCTGGGATTCAGTTTTATAGTGAAACCTAATATGGTTTGGGATATTTCTTAGTCGGAGGCATTGTCTCAAAAGTCTCTTTCCCCCAGATAGATTTTATTTTATAATCATGATGTATGACTATTTGTTTGATTAAATGTGCAGAGTTTCTGGAAGACTCTTTTTTACTGCTTTAAACTGTGAACTATGCAGTTTTTCCATTTGAAATTTTCATAGTAGAATCTTTGCTTCAGCAAATCACAAAGCATTTTTTTTTTTTGTTGCAGAGTTTTGGCAGCTAAATTCACTCTGAGCACAGTGGGCTGTCTTTCTTCAGCGCACTGCATTAGAGAAACAGTTCTGTACCCTGAGGGATTTTGGAGTTTCTTTGATCGACAAAGAATTGAATCATATTCCTGAAAGTGGATCTATTTCTTTCAAGGTTTAGTTTAAATGATCATTGACAAATCAAGCTAGACACTAATTAGCTCTCCTATTGAAATTAACATATTTTATATGAATTAATGTGCATATCAGAGGAGACATGCTGTCAATCTAGATTTTATTAAGGAATGTTATATACCTTCCAAATAATTTGTACTGAAAAAGGATTCTAGAATCCTCTCTCCTCCTGAACTAGTCTCCTTCTTGCTCTTTGTGGTTTGGTCACACTAGCCTCCATAGTTCCTTGACCTCTTCAAGAATTTTTCCATCTTAAGGTCTTTGTACTTCCTGTTCCATTGGGCCTAGAAATCTATTTTCCTCTTTCTCCTATGACTTATATCTCCTCACCATGCAAGTCTTAATTTCTATTTTACCTCGTAAGAGAAGCTGTCTTTGGCCATCCCAAGAATAGCAGGTTTTCTCACCACTCATTTTTTCATCTGTGGTATACTGCTCTTTATCATAGTAGATGACTTGTTTCCATCAGTGTCCATATCACAATATTAAATTATTTTGCTTATTTATTTATTTACTCAAATGGAGTTGCTCTCCACAAACAAGTATGCTTGGTTAGAACAAAGATTCCCACTCTGTCTTTTTTTCACAGCTGCATCCTCAGCACAAAATATGAACACATTTTTGTTTCTTGATAAAATAGTAGAGACAAAACAATGTGTTCATGATGGTGAAACAAAATGTTATTAAAAGTAAAGTTCTTAGAAAAAGTCAAGTATGTAATGATATTATAGTTCCTGCTTTATTTTAAACTAGAGGCCTGATGCATGAAATTCATGCAAGAGTAGGCCTTCCTTCCCCTGGCTGCCGGCACTGGCTTCCCTCCTGCACCTGAAACCTGGGCTTCCCTTGCAGAGGGAGGCCCCACCCACCCACCGCAGCCCACCAGTCAGTGGCCTGGGCCTCCCTCTTTGGGGTGATCATGGAGCCCTCTGATTGATCGCCCTGATAGCCAGTGGCCTGGGCCTCCCTCTGTGGGGCAATCATGGGGCAATGTCTGGGCCCCTGACCAATCGCATCGCACCCACCTTGGCTGGCCTGGTGCCAGTGGATGTCACAGCGTGGTCCCCGATGGTTATCTGGATAGTTGTCCAGATGGTCGTTCTGCTGTTTGCCGTTTGGTCGATTTGCATATTATGCTTTTATTATATAGGATGAAATGGCTATGATGATAAATATCAGACTCCAAAGTCAATGTGAGATAAACAACATACACAGAATTTACAAAATTTAGACCCGTTAGCTATATTAAAGATACCCCCCCCCCAAAAAGGGTCAGATTTTAGAAAAGGCAAGAAGACATTGTGAAATTATTTGTTTAAGGTAAGTTGTTGCTCTACTGGTCCCTTGATCTCCTACCTCATTTACCGCTTTAAAGCTTAGGGACACAGATAAGGTCAGTTTGAACATGGAAGATACATGGGCAGCAAAATGACAGCTGATAAAAATGACAGCTGAGAGTGACGTACATTCTCAGAAGATTTCATTCTAAGGGGAACATGTATTCCTAGGAGCTTAGAAAGGAGTCACACACATTTATTCAAAATTAGAGTGGAAATACTTGCACCAAGGTCAAGGAATCGACAGGAGACATGGAACTCTTTGAAGGACCTAAGAAACCCATAAGAGAAGGTGTCAACTTTAAACATCCACCAAGCCCATAGAGCACAAAGCCATTCATCCAAGTAAAATGAGGATGAAGAATTACCTTTCCATCCCACACATTTTCTTAGAATTCCCACCCCACTCATACACCCTACCTACCACCTTTTCTTTCATGTTTCTTTTTGCTGTAGCCAAGGTCCATAGCACTGGCGGAAGAGGGAGCACAGTAAGTCAGGGGGAGAGTGTAAATGTTGACCTTACCCTTTTCCCCCAAAGCAGGCAACATCTATGATAATAAAAGTGTAATATGCTAATTATACCGGACATCCTTCCAGACAACCTTCCAGACAAAGCCGGGCTGTGAGGGAAGCCTGGGTCCTGCGTGCCCGCCGGCAGCTGGAGGGAAGCCCGGGTCCCGGGTGCCAGAGGAAACCCGGTGCAGGCAGCCGTGGGAAGGAAGGCCTACTCCTGCATGAATCTCGTGCATCAGGCCTCTAGTCTATTATAAATCTTAGCTTGGGCAGTGTTGAAAATTCTAATTTTGAGTAGAGACGAAAGCATTTGAGTAATTGCTGAGTTGTATTGCAAGTGGAAAAAATTGTCTATTGAATAAGATGAAACAGAATCCATGGGATATGACTAATACACACCCATGGTGGGGGGAAAATTATCCCCACTAAATAAAGTTTTAAAGAGGGTCAAATAGAAAAATACTATGGAAAATAAAATTTGAATTTCACATTAAAAAAAGAGAGAAACCAATCTGTGTGGTGAGCTCAGATCATGAATCAGGTACTCCAACATACCAGTTACAGGAAATTCTGTGATCTGAATGATTTTTTCAAAATTTATAGCTGAAACTTGTCTCTCTTTCAAACCATTCTCCATACAGCAGCCATATTTTAAAAGCTCAAATTAGATTATGACAATGCCCTCCTTAAAACCTTCCAATTGCCCTTTAATGCTTTTAGAATAAAATTTAATCTCTTAACCATAGCATATAGGATCTATTTGTTTGGCTGTTGCCCAATTCACTGACACATTTCCTTGCATTCACCACTCCAACCCCTATTCTTTAAACACATTGCCCTACTTTTTATTCTTAGAATATTCCAGGCTCATTTCTGTCAGAGAGTACTGTTTCTCCAACCTAAAGTGATCTGGTCCCAGATTTCATCCCTGTTTCCTTGAATACTCCAATCTCAGCACAAATCATCCCTCTGCAGTTAAGCCTTCTCTGTCCTCATAATGTAAATGTGACTCTTTCTGTCTGGCCCCTGTGGGCTGACTCTAGCCTTCTCTACTTCATTGACCAGTTTTATTTTCTTCACTAGAGGCCTGGTGCACGAAATTTGTATACAGGGTGAGGAGGTCCCTCAGCCCGGCCTGCACCCTCTCCAAATCTGGGACCTCTGGCTCCTAACCATTCTGCCTGCCTGCCTGATCACCCCTAACCCCTCTGCCTACCTGCCTGATCACCCCTAACTAACTTTGCCTGCCTGCTTGATCACCCCTAACCACTCTGCCTGCCTGCCTGATCACACCTAACTGCCTCTGCCTGCCTGCCTGATCACCCCTAACTAACTTTGCCTGCCTGCCTGATTGCCCCTAATTGCTCACCTACCTGGCTGATTGCCCCTAACGGCCTCTGCCTCAGCCCCCGCACCTGGGACCCAGGCTTCCCTCCCTCTGGCTGGCCACTGGCAACTGGAACCGGAGCCGGCTTTGCCCGGGCCAGCCACAAGCACCTGGGACCCCAGCTTTGTTCAGAAAGGACGTCCAGAAGACATCTGGTCTATCCAGTCTAATTAGCATATTACCCTTTTATTAGTGTAGATATTACTTATCATTATGTGAGATTATTTGTCTGCTTGTTGTGAACTGTGGCTTGCATCAGATTATGAGAGTAGTAAGTTGGTTTACCGCTGAAACCCTGGTACATAGTATGTGTTAAATACACTTATTGAATGAAGAGGGGGTGATGATAGAAAAAATGGGGGAACATCCATAATGCTCTAACAATAAAGATAAGTTAAAAACTAATTGAAACCAAAATATTTACTTAATTAAATGTGTAATCATCATAGAATTGAATTTATTTACCTTTTTTTAAAAAATATTTTTATTGATTTCAGAGAGGAAGGGAAAGGGGTATAGAAATATCAATAATAAGAATCACTAATCTGCTGCCTCCTGCACACACCCCATTGGGTTTCAAGCCTGCAACCCAGGCATGTGCCCTTGACTGGAGTAAAACCTGGGACCCTTCAGTCTGCAGGCCCATGCTCTATCCACTACCAACCGGCTAGGGCAAATTTATCTTTTAAAACAATTTAATTGTGATCTTAAGAAATCCATGTACATGTAACTCATTACTTTTTTTGATACCTTAGTAGCTTTAAATTTATCTTTTACTTTTTGAGATAGTTTAATTACTCATAGATAAGCTATGCCCAACATATTTTTTTTTAAATATTTTTAAAAATATATTTTATTGATTCTTTACAGAGAGGAAGAGAGAGGGACAGAGAGTTAGAAACATCGATGAGAGAGAAACATCGATCAGCTGCCTCCTGCACACCTCCCACTGGGGATGTGCCTGCAAACAAGGTACATGCCCTTGGCTGGAATCGAACCTGGGACCCTTCAATCCGCAGGCCGACGCTCTATCCACTGAGCCAAACCAGTCAGGGCTATGCCCAACATATTGATAAAATATAAAAAAATCACACCACTATTTTTTTGCAGTGTCAAAAATTGAAGTGTTTTTAAAAAGAGTAGACTTATATTTATCTAAAACAGTTGAACAATAAAGAGGCCAGTTGATAGAATATTTTGATAAACTGTTAACATATAGAACAGGGATTGATGAATAACTTCTCTAGAATCAGATTAAAGAAATCAAATGTAGGTTATTCTGTGGTTTTGACAACTCTAAGTGCACTCAGGAATTTTGCTGAACATCATTAGAAATACTGTAGACTCACAGGTATGGGTTCTGGATAGGGTGTTGGGACCCTCTGCATCCCTATGGGATCATTTGTTCTCAACACCAATAAGTAAAATGTTACTACTGAGGAGGGGAGGGGTAGCTCTAAATTACATCTTTCCTGTCTTCACATAGAAAGTGCTGGATAATGATAACAAAACAGTCTGGGAATATAAAGAAATGGTTCTTCATAGAAAAATCTTAACTCCTCTTAATATTACGGTAGAAAATAATTTTATTTTATTTTCCTCAAGTCTGCAAACATAAAGAATTGGACTAGTCTACTGTGTCACTGGCAGGGTAAGATATGAGGGTGCCTTGCATCCAGATAAGTAGAAATGTTACTAGAGTTCTAACTTGCTCTTGTCCTTAATTAAGTGTTAATCTCATAAACTGCTGTATGTTTATGAATGTCTTTTTAATATCACTCAAATAATGTGGAAAAAAACTTCATCATAAAATGGTACAGTGAGTCTTTATTTACCACTTTATGGTTTAAATTATTTAAGTAAAACTTGACCTCATCTCATCATCTGTAAAAACTGGGAAAACACCCTGGGGTTTTTACATAAGGATCATATAAGATAATGTGTTTTGTTCATATATGATATATTTTTATTTAACATGCTTGTATTACATTGTACTCCACTTATTTTTTTATCTCAGTATCCCACAGTATTGAACGTTAGTTTATTAGGTGAGGCAAAAGTTTTTATTAATAAATAAAAGGTTTTATTAGTAATAAAGGGTTTTATCAATTCTGTGTATCTACCTCAATATTTTACAACTAGAGGCCCAGTGCATGAAATTCATGCATGTGGGGGGGGTCCCCTCAGCCCAGCCTGCACCCTCTCCAATCAAGGACATCCTTCTCACAATCCAGGACCACTGGCTCTTAACTGCTCACCTGCCTGATTGCCCCTAACTGCTCCCCTTCCTGCTTGCCTGGTTGCCCCCAACTGTCCCCACTGCCAGCCTGGTCGCCCCATGCAGCCTGCTGTTCAGTTGTTTGGTTCTCCCTCACTAACCCCCCTGCTGGCCTTGTTGCCCCACACAGCCTACTGTTCGGTCTTTACTGTGAGGGCATCCTGACCGATTTGCATATTACCCTTTTATTAGTATAGATGGTCTTGGCCTGATATTTGAGCAAAGAGAGAGCTGGTAAGAGAATGACAACAGATCCAAAATAGTGTTTAAAGAAAAACAGCAATTTTTGTATGGGTGGTAAAATATGAGCAGTTCAATATAATCTATACTAATAAAAGAGAAATATGTAAATTGACCATCACTTTGCAACACCCACAGCCAATCAGGAGTGAGTATGCAATTTAACCCGACAAAGATGGTGGCGGCCCCACCCCCCGGCTGCTCTGGACCTCTGGGCAGCGCACCTCCTCAGGGCCTCCCTGCTGTGCTCCACACCTGCCAACTGTCCTTGCAGCCTCCCTGTGGTCCAGTCCCCGGCCTCAGAGGCAACCCTCTGGTGCCTGAGGTCGTAGCTCCCGGTGTCTGGGGTCTCCCTCTACCCCACCCCTGCCCTGCTGCTCTGGTAAGCAAAACCCTAGCATTGGAGCAGCCCTGTGGGCGTGGACGCACACAGGAGCTCGGTGCACAGTTAGCACACCCTGGGAGCCCCAGGCCAGCCAAGGGGCAGCAGCAGGCGGCTCAGCTTTGTTTTGAATAGATGAAAGAGGCCACCTACACAGTAACCCAAATTATCAGATCTCCCTCTTCCCTATTTCACCAAATCAAGAGGGGAGGGGCGATGGGTGTGGAGGGAGGTCGGGCAGGCAGGAGGTGGAGGGCAGAGGAGGAAGAGGATGAGCAAGGGGGCCAGTTGCATCCCACTTTCACAATGGGAAAGTGAAAGGCACTAGCACACCCAACCTCTCCAGTCCTCCCCGCCTGCCTTGCTCCCCCCACCTCTTCCCCTCTGCTCCTCCCATGGAGCGCCGGCGCTGCACAGAGGAACTCTCCAGAGAAGGAGGGCGAGGAGGAAGCGGCACCGGAGCACACATGGTTTGCCACCGCTGCTGCTACTGCACAGGCTGCTGAAGGAAGCCTGCCACGTGCTGGCAGCCAGGGGAAGAAAGGCCTATTCTTGCACAAATCTTCATGCATCGGGCTTCTAGTAAAATATATTTTAAAGTGTTCTTTTCATTTCTCTCTTCTCCTCTCCTCCCCTCCCCTCCTCTCTCCTCCCCTCCCCTCCCCTCCCCTCCCCTCCCCTCCCCTCCCCTCCCCTCCCCTCCCCTCCCCTCCCCTCCCCTCCCCTCCCCTCCCCTCTCCTCTCCTCTCCTCTCCTCTCCTCTCCTCTCCTCTCCTCTCCTCTCCTCTCCTCTCCTCTCCTCTCCTCTCCTCTCTCCTCTCTTCTCCTTTTCTTGGAAAGCTGGATAGTGGAATGCATTTCTGCTTGTAATGGGCTATAATGCCCTCGGAAGAAGTATAGGTATATGCCACCACTGGAAGGAAGAACTCTGGGCCAAAGGGAAAAACTGGAGCAGAAAGCCCACACCCCTTGGCCATCAGATAATTGTGGGAAGAAAAAGGTAGAGGGCAGGGAAGCACCTGGTGAGACATTTTTGTCATGATTCTTCTGCTCCAAGTCAAATTTCACTTCCCACATGGGGCTCTGTGAAGAGACCACCAGCTTTCAGTGGTTCCTGGCCCAGCCTAGGGCACTGTGCCAGTCAGCTAGCATGCAGACTTAGCAAATGAGTGCTCCTGGGATGCCCTTGGCTTCCAGGCAGTGTGAAGGGACTCAGAAATTCCTCCACACCCTGAGGATGGATGAGGCAGTTACTGAGTCTGAGTGGGTAGATGGCCAAAGGGAACCACTGAGAGGTGGGAGAAATCCTGCGGAGGCCTATAGGGATAACCAGTTTTACTTGGGTAAAAATGAAAATCACAGCCAGTACTCAAGTTGTCTGTGCCAGCAAGTATTGAATCAAGGGACGATTTGGAGGGATGATGACAACTTGTCCTGATCCATCTAAGATTTATTCAACTTTTAACCAATGTCAGATTTCAGCATCAGATGCTAGTGTCACATGCAGTGTCCAGGTGACAAATGGCATCATCATGGAAATTTGATGAGCCAGAGGATGGTACAAGTTCTCTTTCATGTAGATATGACACGTATGTGCTTTCCACATAGGAGGTTGCAGAGATGCCATCTGGTAAGAATACAGAGAAGGAAAGGAAACCTCAAAGATTAAACTTTTATCAAGAGAAACAAAAAAGACTGAATGAACCTCAGTGACTACATTATTGGATGAGACTAAGTTTACCAGATTGAAATATCTATCATCTATCTATCACCTATCTACCTATCTATATCTATCTATCATCTATAATCTTTTTACACACTACCCCTCTCCAGTGCCCAGTATGGTAGACTAATATTAGCAAGAAAAATAGCAAAATAGATGAAGAAAGATTATCTTCAATTACTTAAGTGCTTCTCTGATGAATACATTATAGTAAATAGATTTATATTACTGTAGTCTTCCCAAACACCCACACAAAAGTTACTTTTGTTTGTATTTTTGACAATTTCCTGTTAACATTAAAGCTAAAGTTAGAATTGGTTTAAAAGAAAAGACCATTTTAAGAAGATATGGCTTTTATGAGAACACTTAAAATTGAACATAATCTGACCATTTATAAACTCTTTATCATCTCTTCTACTTATTTACTTTTTTAATATTTACTTTCAAAAATGTGCTGCAGAATAGGAAGCCATATTTGCCATATTACTTTTATCATTTTCCAGTTATACTTATAAGTGGAAATTACTTAGTTTTCTTATTCATCAGTCCACTTGCCTCTATTATCAAGAAACATAGAGTTAATTGTTTATAAAGATGCTTCCAAGAAAGGTGCTCTTTGTGGATGTTTAAGTGTAGTGGAGTAAGTTTGTGGACTTACTGGTAAATTCATCAATTTCATAGCGTGACATTTTGATTTTTCTATCCTTTCCTTGCTTGGGCAATTCCTTCCTGCACAACATGCTGCAGTATTTGTGATTCTCTTCTGAACACTTGAGCATCCTGCTATCATGGTAATTTAAATATCCCCCTCACCTCACATCTCAGGTCATTCATCTGATATTCTCAATTCAACTTGCTATGGAAACTGCGATGGTGCTATGCATACAAGAAATCCACAGACAAATAAATTAATATATTTATTCAATAATTCAGTTTCCTCCTTGATTAAGTCAACTGCTAGAGGTACTAATAGAGTATCTTTGAATTTTGTCCCTAAGCACCTAGTGCAGGTGCTAGTAGGTAAATAAGCAAAAGAGCAGCTCCCAGAGGAGAAGAGCAGGGACGGCTGGCGGGAAGATGCGTCCCTGTGTGAGGAAGAGCTGGATGCCTCCCGTTTGAGCTGTAGGACAGAAACGCACATCACAAGTCTGTGAGTTTGAGGCAAAGGAAAGGTTAATTCTCATAAGGTTATCTTTCTCTACACTGACTGATTAATAATAGGACTCATTAGAATTATTTAGCTTCTGGATATATGAAATTTCCATTTTGTCTTTCTCCAGTATTATAATTTGAGAAAAATCCTATAGATGTCACAGGGATACCTACTCTATATGAAGATACTTAATTTAAATTAAGGTATTTAATGAAATTGTCTCTACTTAAGGACTTCTAAAATGTAGATAGGTATTGTTAAATGTTTGAGAGTGGAGAACAATAGAGAAAAAGAGGATCCAGGGGAAAGGATAAGAAATTAGAGAAAACAATACTTATGTTTGCTTAGTAATTGTTATGAAGAACACTAAGATAAATTAAAAGCAGCCCAGAGATGAATATGATAGGACTTTCAATTTTTTTTAGAGCTATTAGATTCACCGATGAAGCAAACATTTTTAGCGCCCACTAGGGACAAATACATCAAGCTTAAGGAACTACAGTAGAGAAGGGGAGAAAGACCCATAATAATGCTTACTCAGCATCAGGTACTGTTCTCAGAGGTTTATGTGAATTAACTCATTTGATTTTCCCACTTACTCTGAAATTCAGGTACTCTACTTTGGTTTTATGAATGAAGAAAAGTATGGTGCTGATCCCTGAGGTTAACTTGTGCAGGGCTTTGTGGTTATTCTGTTAACCAGGAGAGCTGAGACCATGATGCTATATCAAAGAAATACCAAAACTGTAAGAGCTTAACAGAATAAATGTCTGTTAGGTCTGTTTCTTGCTCATGTTCTGGTCTCATGTGGCTGAGAAAGCCCTGCTCAGTGTGGTGGCTCAGGGGCCCAGGTCGCTTTCTTCTTGCAGCTACAATACTATAGCCACAGCATCAGGAATACCTGTCTCTTAAGATAATTACGGAAGGGTTAGGGAGAGTAAGGACTTGCTCAGGAGGACTATGACCAGCCCTGGAAATGGCAAACATCTCTTCGCTCATATCCATTGTCCACATCAGTCACATTGTTCACACTTAATATAAAGAAACCTGGGAAGTGTCCTGTGTACTAACAGGATGAAATGGATTGGTGAACATCTGACAAGTCTCTGCTTAGAGTAGCATAGTCAAGATTTCAACCTAGACAGATGTATCAAGCCCTCCCTCTTAAACCAATATGTGTTTCTTATGAATAAATATTTATTATGTAATGTGGTAAATAACCATAAGCAGAGAAATAAACACAGGAGAGCAAAACGAGGGTACTTTGTCATCAGCATATCATCAAACTCATACCCAAATCACATGTAACACAACAAAGACTGGCACTTGTCTTTTGGAATGAACAAGACGACATGTCACCACTGCATTATAATAGAGTGTTTATTTGTAAAGAAAAATATTCTTATGGTTTGCCAGTCTTTTATTTTTAAATTAAATTTATTGGGGTGACATTGGTTAATAACGGTTTGCCAGTCTTATTGCATTATTTTATTTATACTATTGTTTATATGTCTAACCTAAAAACCAGGGAAAAACTTTTCATGATTTTTACTTATTCAACTGTAAAATAGAATTTACACATGAAATATAAACATCTGCAAAACCAATAAAATTCAAATTAACGTTAATTTAATATGACAGATAAGATTATTTGCTGAAACAAAATTGCATTTCCCATTGGGACTATGATTTTGATTGGTATATTGCTATTCCTTTGATTTTTGACAGGACTCAACTGCTTTTGGCTTATGTGACTTGAAATTGCCTATTTAAACAAGTGGGAAACATTTGTTCATGTAGCACTTTCTAACATAATTTTGCCTTCAGTTAGCTTTGGTGCAAAATACAATATTTACATGTTAAGCTGAGCTCTGTCTTGTATTTACCTGTGACATCTAAGGTTGAATTGCCTGGAGGCAGCTTAATTATAAATATAAATGCAAATGTGGGCACTAAACTTGTTTAACAGAACTCCCAAATGTAGTGGATAATTTTTTTGGTATGGAACTTGCCGATGTCTAAGAATACTTGGGGACATATAGGGACCTGTGAACAAACTGATAAGGAATGCCTTGGGGGCGGGGGGGCTCATTAAAAGCAAAGAAATAGCTTCACTTTTTTAAAAGAAATAATGGGTAAGTATCTCCACAGAACGCAGACCAGGACCAGGCCTTTATTACTTGGTCCATAGAAGTTATATATAATCTCGGCCTGCTTGGAATTCAATTCTTCATTTCCATTTTTTTTTTGGCACTTCATTATACCTGATTTGTAGTCTTTATGCTTATTTGACATAAAATTTTTTCTGGAATACATATAAAAATGTGAAAAATGGGCTTGTTGAGCAGGCATTGTTAAATTTATGTTATAGACAATGCTATATATAACCTGATATTTTGATGGACATCTGGAGTAATAGAAATTTCTAGTTTAATAAAAGTTCAGGTATTTTATTTTTAGAGATCTCAATTTCCTGAAAGCAAAATAATACATTATTCAATGAAACAAGAATTCAAACCTGAATGAGAATTTAAAAGAGACACCTCCATTTTGTTCTTTTCTTGCCTCAGTTTCTTTCCTACCTTTTTTTAAATATCTCCCCCACCTTTCTTCCCTCTCTTTCTTCTTCCTTTCTCTTTCTTTATTTGCTTCATCAGTAAAAAAAAAAAAAAAAAAAAAAAAAAAAAAAAAAAAAAAAAAAAAAAAAAAAAAAAAAGGAGGGGGTATGGAATTCATATTATTTGTCTAGCATTAAGCTAAGTACAGGGAACTTACAGATGTATAGAAAACAGTTTTGGGTTTCAAGAAGATTTCAGTCTATTAAGTGAAATAGATGGAAAAACAATCACTAGTGTACTGAAGTGATAGGCTGAGTGCTATAATTACATTTAAATGGAGAGGGTTAAGTGAAGGTCAGGGAAAATCTTGAGGCTAGATAGAGGTGAAAAGGGTTTTCTAAAAGCCCTATTTTAGGTTGAGTCTTTAAGGATGTATAGGCTACTCAGGTGATCATAAGACTTTGGGGAGAAAGACATTACAGGGCACAGAACAGATTAAGAAGTATGTGTACAATGAGGGATTATCTTTTTTTTTTTCTTATTTTTGAGGGATTATCTTTTAAATAGACTATTAGTTCTGTTGGCCCTATATTGATGGCATTACACCAAAAGCACCTGAAGTGTTTAGCAAGCAAGGAGGTATCTAGATCTTCTCCTCAAACTTTCTAATTAGAGCTGTATCAGGACTGACGAGTCATCATTTTAAACCACCTTGGTGTGCAGATGTAATGGTAGACTTGCAGTTGTGTTTGGGTGTAAAGGATTACTACAGTTAAATAGTTCTTCCTAAGTGAGTGAGGAGAATTGTTGGGATACAGTGGGTAGGGGCTGTGGGAACACATTTATGGAGATATAACTGGGAGAAGAAATCTGTGAGAATATGAAAAGTAGGAGTGCTTAATTGTAATGCAAGGGATAAAGAACATTAATATATGATGGTTGACTTGAAGTTTTTGTGTTGTTTTAATTAAAAACGCACAAAAATACCTCCTTTGCTCCACTAAATTTTTAGTGGAAACCACTGCACAAGTGGAGTCTGGTTTGTTGGTTTTTGTATGTGATTTTTTTTTGAAGAAATTTAATAAGATGATCTGCCAGTGATATGCTGGAGCCAGACTGTACAGAGCCAATTAGTAAATTTTCAAGGGTTTCTGAGAAGGTTGTTAAACACAGCAATTATTAAAAATTAACTTATATAAACTTACAATCAAGTAAATCTCATTACAAAGTTAATAAATACTGAAGGTGTATATCATTTTCTAATTCTTTTCATTATTGTCAATTGTATCTCCATGCACATGTAGATACAGTTTCAATTCCGCATTAGTGTTCTGGTAGCTTGAAATCATCATGGTGGGAGAGTTTGCAGCATGACAATCGTCAAACACTACAGGAAAAGACTTTATGCTTTTTCGTTTTGTTCCTTTTCTTTTGGACTGGTTGTCAAATATTCATCTACACCCAACGGTCCTACTGGACTATTTTCTATTTCTTCCCTCCCTTCCTCTCTGCTTTCTTCTTTCTTTCTCATTTTGCCTTTCTCTTCCCACTCTTCCTTCCTCCCTTCCTCTCCCTCTCACTGCCTTTCCCTTCCTTCTTTCCTTTTTTTTTTTGTTGACCATCCAACATTCCCTCTCTTCTTCTATTGATATAAAAAGTCCATTTTGCTTTTCGGAACCACATATATGCACTAACAGCCTTTCTACTGTGGATGAAGGGATCCAGGAGAGCATAGGACTTAGGGTAAATCAATCCAATATTTTATCTTCAGCCACAGCTGTTTCAGGGAAATGTACTTGACTCAAGCCAGGCCAGTCACAGTTGAAACTTCTACTTAAAATTTCAGGATTTCTGTTTTGAAGGCCTAGGAAACAGTCAAAGTTTTTCCCCTCTGTATGTGATTCTCCAGGGTGATAGTTTGGGATTGCTGGAAGTAATTTAGTGGCTAAGAGGAAAGATGAGTTGAGATTGAAGGCAACACTAGAAAAGGAACTAAGAACACAGGAAAGTAAAGTGGGTCCTGATCATATCATTTGAGCCCTAAGTTAAGCTACCTCTGGACTATTCACCTCCTTGAGCCAATACATTGCTTTTTTTTTTTTTTTTTCCTATTAAATGTGTTTGAGAGGGCTTTTCTGCCTTAGTTATATAAAACCTTCTAACTGAAACAGATTGAGTTTTGGTAAAAATAGCACAAAACAAGAGATAATTCCTACGGGCTGGTGGGATAGTGGACAATCTGGAGGAGTAAGAGTTCAGACAGAGCCTGTGTTGATTGCATGTGGAGAAAAGAACCTAAGCTCTCAGAATTGGCACCGGTGATGATCCTATCACTTATAATGTCTAGCTTTACTATCCATTAGCACTTGGCTTTCAAAAGTGATTACTTTCATTCTATTCTTACATAGTTATAGAACCCATATTTCTTGGGTTTTTTAAATGTATTTTGTTAGTTAAAACAGAAATTTATATATTTAGTTAGTTAAAATAGAAATTTCTTGAGGTCAGAGACTATATATTTTAAAAAACTTTTTTTGTTTTTTAACTTCACATCAATTGATGTGTTGCTTTAAAATATTGAGTGTTCAGTAAATGCTATTGACTGACTAACCATGTCTTATTGTATCTTAGACAGAGATATTATAAATTCAGAATTTTCCTATACTTTCATTATTTATTATATGACTCTTTTGAAAATTATATATTACTCTAAAGCACTTCAGTGAAAAAATGGATAATAAATTGGGCAAATTAGATCAATAACCTCTATCTGTAATAAATTATAAAGAAGGAGATTCAAGGAAATGATAGAAAATAAATTTTTCCCTTAAGAAGTTCATGCATTGAGTGGAACTTAAAACAGTTTATTCCTAAGGTGACCATACATTCTAGTTTGCCTTTCATGCTGGTGAAATTATTAATAGCACTCTCTTTAATTCTCTAAGATGTCCCAGTTTAGATGATAAATTACTTTGCCCAGCCATTATTCCAATAGGTACCAAACTTGGATGGTGATCTGAATTACCTGAGTACAGTATTTTTAAATATTATAACTTATTTTAAATATATAAAAGTAAATATAAAATAATAGTAACCTGTATATCCACAATAAAAATTTGACAAATGTTAACATATTTTCCTAAACTCTCTTTTTAAGAAGAAAAACAATATTGCAGTTAGAATGAAAGAATTCCCTATCCCAATCCCATTTTATTTTCACCTTGACCAGAACTCACTTTTAGAATATTGGCATATGTTCTGGCTATGCATGCATTTATTTATATTTTGATTTTGTGTATCAAAATATACACAAGAGCTAGACTGTAATAATTTGCATATAGTTTAGTACATTTATATATGTAAAAGTTACTAAAACAAACAAATATATATATATATATATATTACTATGAAAACATTTAAAAATATGACTTTCTCTAGTGTATTAACTCAAAATGTTTTGGGGTTGTGTTCATAAATATACTGTATACTGTGCCATGAAGACTCCAACATTCCAACAGACTTGAGAAATTTGATAATTTTAAGATCCCAAACTAATTTACAGTGTTTATTTAGATTTAAAATATCTGGTTTCATGAGCTAGAGATTCAATATTGAATATGAGCTATAAACAACTCAAGAGGAAATTTGAAAACATTAAACAGGTTCACTTTTTAGTGATCTTTTACATTATAGCCTGGTATATTTTCCTTTATAATATTAGTATATTAGTTTATAGGAGTGAGAGAATATGGAATTTGTAACTATTATTTCAATTCCCAAATGTAAGTGGGCCAATTAAATTGTGTGGTGGTCAGCATAGACAATATTTTAAAAATTAAATGGAAATAATGCATGAGTAAAAGACAATGCTGACACATAACTGGATTTCAGGAAAGGTCAAAAACATTTTGAAAACTATTAATGGTTTCAGAGACTAAATTTAGAAAAAAATGCCTTAATACACTAAATTAAGAAAGAATAGTATGGAAAGCACCGAAAATGGGCTTTCAGAATAGAAATAAAATAGAATTTAAAGGTATAAACCTAAAAAAAAAACAACAAAAAACGTTGATTCCTGGTACACACTGGGACAGATCTAATTTCAAAGAGTTCACTAAACTTATTGAAATCCTTACTGTATTATATATTTGACTTCCTTAATCATGGAATGTTTGGTCTCTCTCTAACCAAAGCCAAGTGCTCTGATTATGTGAGTGTTTATACGTTTGTCCTTCAGTCCTAAAGCAAATTGTAGGTTCATTTCATACAATGGTCCTAATGATAGAAAACAGTTTAGAAGATAAACTTTGAGACTCTGCCAGACAATTTCAAGTGACATATCTTAAATATTTACATGTGTATTTACATGAGACCTCATTGACAGAGTCTCACTACCATCCTTCATCAATCAAGCATCAGAGTTCTTTGGAAAGACAGGAACACATTCCCAAAATTTCATCAAAAGATTCAACGATGTCACTCTCTGTTTCTAAAACTTACAGTGAACTTGGCACCTCATCTTTTTACTTAGTCTTTTGGCATCTCAAGATAATAGAAAGGGAATAATGGGATGGATAGGATAATTTGGGAAGAAATTGTGTTTGCAACTGAGCTTTCAAATAAATCACATTCTAAGGGAGACAACAATGGAAAAGATTTGGGCTCTAGCAATCGGATAAAGGTAAGCATTCAAAATGAGACAGCTAGGGCTAGGGTAGATAATAGCTTGTCCATCAGAGGCAATTGTTTCCAATTAATGCTAATAGAAGTGTATAGAATTTCACAATATTGCTGCTAGCCATGCCTAGAATATTGTTAACGTTAGTATACACCTAGAATGAGAAAGTGGGGGGAAATTAAATCAAAGCTTTTTTTTTTTTTTTATTGACGGTAAGGGAGATTTTAATTGAGAATCACTTTTTAAAGAAGTGTTTTAGAGAAAAAATAAGGTGGTTTCACATTTCCTTTTATTATCCAGATGGTTCTCCATTGTGGCCTCACAAAAGTTTTGACCTCATTAATCTACTAATTAAATATTACAAGTGCCTGGATCTGTATGAAACACTGGAGATATAGAAGTGATTAAGACCGTTGAGGCCACCGCCAATTATAGTACTCTGTGCTAAGCCTTCTTTAGGGGAATTACAGGGGAAAATGGGAACACATAAGAAAGTTACTAACCCAGATTTAAGGGTCAGGAAATGCTTGCTGGGGAGAGATAACTCAATGACCAACTGAAAAAAAGGTGGGAGTTAAGCTAAAAGAGTGGGGAGAATGATAGAGGCGTGTGTTAAAATTCCTGGTAAAATTAAAAGCACCTGCAAAGACCTGTAATAAGGATAATATGCTTAAATAAATAAAAGAAGTTTGCTTTGATAGAATCTTAAGAGGGGCAGGCAGCAAGAGTGGTTAGAAATATAGCTGATAAATCATGCAATGATAGATATTTGAATTTTATTATAGAGCCTGTCAGTAGTTAGTGAAGACTAGACATGATCGGACTTGGGTTTTCGAGAGATTGTTTTGATCCACTGTGGAGAATGGATAAATGAAGGCACAAATGGAAACAGGAGGAGCTTTTAGTACTCCAAGTACATCTAGATAAGGGTAGTGACAGATGAGAGAGGAAGGCAGATTTGACAGATTTCAGGTCAGTACTGACAACTATCGGGGATAGATTTGACAATTAATCAATTTGGTGATTAACTGGATGAGGTTGATGGTGAGGGAGTAAAAGGAATTAAGGGTAACACGCAAGTTGAATATTGCTGTAGGTAAGTGGGAACAAAATATTGTGGTGCCCTACAGTGATGTAGAATCACTGGAGCAGAAGATTAAGGGAGAAGATACAAATTGAGTAAGAGGCAATGTTTGATTTAGGTGATTGCACATAAGATCTTTTGTTCATGACAGTTTCCTGGGCTGGGATTATGTTGTTGAGCATCACTAACATTTAGATATTAACTGAATTCATAAAACTGAGTGAGATCTCTTAGAATATGGAAAGAAAAGACACAAAGGCTCAACATAAGATTTCCCTGGGGAAAAAAAATACATTTAACAAAAAAGCATCTCAAAAAGAAAAAGCCAGGAATGTGGAATGAAAAATAGAAAATAGAAAACTCTGGAAGCATTAGGATACATAGAGATGTTTTTTTTGTTATGGGATGGAGCTTCCACAGAATGCAATGGATGACATAGAGACCAAGTAGATCAAGATTTTTGTTTCCCTAACCCTGTGACACTGTGAAATTGCAGCTCAATCTCCCAATCTCATTTTCTGGAAAGGGAATGACTTTGGAGCAAAAGCAGCCCTGAGTGTGTGGCTCACGTCACTTCTCTGGATTCCAGAGAATCCAGTTTAATTCAGTCTGCTAATTCTTATGAACATATTATTTTCTAGTTCAAATAAGAATTTTTGTATTTAATTTGTCCAACTTGTAAAGAAGGAGGGTTGGTCACAATTACCTAGACAATCATTACTAAAAGTGGAATTATTCTGGAACTTTTATTTTTTTTTTCTTTTGCAGAGTAATTGGATATTTTAGGGATCCAGTTAGATCTAGGGGTTTTAGCTATTATTTCTATCTTTACAAAGTCCCAAGGGTGTAACCTCTGCCTCCATGAAATCTATCCTCTGGCAGACTCTGTTCAGATCAGATTCTGAGGCCCCTAAGGCTATAATGGTTACACTTAGCGAAATTATATCTCTTGCCTAATATTCTTTTCTTATTTATTCACAAGAGAAATTCTTCTTTCCTTTTTCCCATTCCTTCTCCCCTCCCTCCTTCCCTACTTGCCTTCCTTCCTTTAAAATAATTCAAACCCTGGGCAAGTACTAGTATGTCCTTACAGGCCAAAATAACCAGCCACCTGAGGATATAGCACCCCCAGGAGAAAGACAGCAAACCACTGGATTCTTATAACATCTAAAGATACTTTTTTTTTTTTTGGAATAAATGGAGTATGTGTGATACCATTTAGTTAGAAGATTAAACTTTTGTGTAAGTCTTTTTATTTATTTTTTTTTTTTGCAGTGTAACTACAGTGCTTAGTATATTTTCTATAGGATGGATTGTTAGAGTGCAGTACATGTAGGACATCTTAGTTGATTACAATGAGCTATCAAAGATATACCTTGAGTGCATTTGTTTGTACAAGAGCGTGTGTGGGGGGTGGAGGTAATGATAATAGTTACCTTATATGGATTGTTCGTATACCCGGTACAGTGTTAGGCTGATGGCGCTTCAAATGAGGAACCTTTTACCTCAGAAGTTTAAGTGACTTATCTAGGTCCCAATTAAGAACGGGGATTCTCACTTTTCAGCCTGCCAAAGCAATTTTTTGGGGAAACTTTACTTTTATATCAGGCTAAAAATGCAGTTTTTAGATGATGAATGTTATCTGGTAGTGATGGAAACTGGAGGGGGAAAAACAGGCTCAGCCTATTGGTGCTAATAAAACAAAATACCTGAAGTACATGCACTTAGGACTGGTCCATAAGTGTATTCTTTAATGCCAAGCAAAGTCTCCCATGTCATCTTTGGCTATACATTCCATTTTTGTGAATTTTCTGACTATTCCAAACTTGCCTTTAATATTTTTTAACCTGCATCTACCACAGAGTCAATTTTTTCTGGGCCCTGCATCCAGCTAGAGACAGCCAGTAGTTTAAAGTTGCTCATAGCAGGCCCAGAACTGTTGTTACTTAGCCTAACGTTTGGGTTCAACAGTTGCAATAGGTGTGAGGGGATACTACCAACAAACAATATAAGAATTAAAGTACTTCTGGGTAGTAACTGTACATTTTAACCCTTTGACTACTATAAGGGATGAAGGTGGACCTTAGTATTCAGGATGAGTTCCCATTTATCTAATCTTCTTTGACAGCATGATATATTTCTCAAGGCTCTGTGCTACTTATATTACCTACAGTTGATTTTATGCCAGGAGATAGGTATAGTGAACAAATCAGTGTTACTGTTTGTAATACTGGTTAAAGAAATGTAATTATAATTTTAGTGCCACCAAAATAAGTTTGCAATATTTAAACTTGCCTTTGTAGACTTAGATTTTAAAAAAAGTCTAAATGCAATTGCAATGGTTACCTCAAGGTGGAAAGGTGTTATATCAATACCAGAGGCCTGATGCATGAAAATTGTGCAAGAGTAGGCCTTCCTTCCCCCCTGGCTACCAGCACCAGCTTCCCTCTGGCACCAGGACACGGGCTTTCCTCACAACCTTGGCTTCGTCCGGAAGGATGGAAGGACTTCCAGAAGTCATGATTTTCATGATTTAGCATCTGGAATTAAACATTTATTTTAAAGGTAACATCTCAATCACGCTATTATCTATAGCAAAGTTTATAGGAAAAGAAAAACAATGTAAGATCACAATGAGGGACATTGGGATCTTTATCTTAAACATTCAAAGTTGTATAAAGAAATCTCTGAAGACTATGTACTTACAGGATCGAACCCCTGAAACAACCATGTGCTATTATCCTGGGGGTTTATTTGTTCTACAACTTCAGGATTCTAGGAAGGACAACTTTTGTGGTAAACATCTTCTGGCAGTTGATGTTTTGAAGAATAAACCAAATCTTTATGTATTGCTTTATTTTAGCCCCAAGTAGACGTTAAATATTACTGTAACAACTGCTTTTCTTTGGCATCAAGTCTTTACTTATGTGATACCATAACAGTTATATTAATAATGGCTAAAAATGTGATTGCATTAAACTTTTGTATCAAATTATGGGTTCCCCTACAGTGTTCACATTGTTTCCGTGTGCGCGTGCGTGCGTGTGTGCATGCACACAAGGTAGAATACTCTCAAGCAAACCACTGACACATGTTCTTAATTCTGTTGCTGGAATCCTATATAATAAAGAGGTAATATGCAAATTCACCATCACTCCAACAGTCAAAGATGGCTGCTTCCATATGGACACAAAATGGCCTCCACAAGATGGCCGGCAGGGGAGGGCAGTTGTGGGCAATCAGGCCAGCAAAGGAGGGCAGTTGGGGGGGACCAGGCCTGCAGGGGAGTGCAGTTGGGCAGTTAGGGGTGACCGGGCCAGCAGTAGAGGGCAGTTAGGGGCAAACAGGCTGGCAGGGGAGCAGTTAGGCTTCAATTAGGCTGGCAGGGGAGTGGTTAGAGGGTGATCAGGCTGGCAGGCAGAAGTGGTTAGGGGCAATCAGGCAGGCAGGCAGGCAAGCGGTTGGGAGCCAGCAGTCCCAGATTAGAGAGGGTGCAGGCTGGGCTGAGGGACACCCTCCCCCCCATGCACAAATTTCATGCACCAGGCCTCTAGTTGTTTTATAAATATTAAAAGAAAATGCTCACATCATTTAATCACGAGTTGTTCATGTCAGTAGCCCAAGCTATGAAGTCAATTGATTATTTTCTATTAGCTGTAAGATGATTTGGTTTCAAAATCTTACTTGGCAGAAGTGTTACAATATATAGGTAAGAATTTATACTTATCACTATGGGGGGAAATTCTCCCCCCATCCATATCCCCAAGAGTCTCCTAGAGCCAGTGGTGAAAGAGAAACAACTAGATAAGGTCTGCCTTCATCTTGTAGCTGGTGCAGAGAGCTAAATCCACATATCCAATGTATCCAGAACACTAAAGAATTACTTTGCTTTAGATTTAAGACTTCTAATTTATATGGGTCATAACTATGGGGGTGAAGAATTGTGTAATTCCATCCTCATAATTCAATAACCTCTGAACTAAACTGTAACATTTACCGCCACTAACAAGAAGCAAGGGAGAGAAAAAAAATGTGTATATTCTATATTGTACAGTAATTTGTGTTGATTGTAATTATACAAATGTAATTGAAATATATGCAAGATACATGTGTTCACATGAGAGTGTGTGTTTTAATTGAACCAAAGGATGTCTTACTTTGTTTTGAGTAAAAAGACTGAAATTTCAAACAATGGCAAGACCCCTCTCTCCTTTCCTTAAATCAAAAAAGCAAAATAAATAAGGGAATATGTATTTTTACCTGTGAATCTTCGAAGTCTTTGATATTGTTCCTAATCTTTGCAATTCTTCCACAAATGGGGTGTTTTAAAAATATATATTTTTTATTGATTTCAGAGAGGAAAGGAGAGGGAGAGAGAGAGAGAAACCTCAATGATGAGAGAGAATTATTGATTGGCTGCCTCCTACACGCTCCATACTGGAGATTGAGCCCACAACCAGGCATGTGCCCTTGACCAGAATCAAACTTGGGGCACTTTAGTCCGCAGTCTGACACTCTATTCACTGAGCCAAACCAGCTAGGGCTGGGAAATTGATTTTGCTTTATTATGTTGGAATAGAAGTGTGGTTTCAGAGGCTTTCACTTGCCCTTTTCTTTGAAAATTACCTTTACTTCATGAGTTAAGGAATTAATGTGATGATATTGCTAGCCTGCTAAGATCACTGTGAGAACATATCAGATCAAACTCCACTTATTATTTCACCCTCATAAATTCCCACTTTCACTGCTGGATCCCCATAATATCCTATGTGGCCTGAAATTACTTGTTACTCTAGAGCCTGGTGGTAGACAGAATAATGGCGCCCCCATATGTGCACACACCTACTCTCCAGAACCTGTAAATATGTTAGAGGATTGAGTATGTAAATAGAATAAATGTTACTAATTCACTGACCTTGGGATGGGAAAAGTACACTGGATTATCCAGGTGGGCCCAATATATCACAAGGTTCCTTATAAAGTTGTAGAGGGAGGCAGATGGTTGTGTCAGAGTAATGTGATATGAGAAAGATTCAATCACTCATTGTTGTCTTTGAGACAGAAGTGAGCCAGGAACCAGGAAATGTGGGCAGCTTCTAGAAGCTAGAAAATCAAGAAATCAAATTCTCCCCTAGCTTTCAGATATGGATGAAATCTTACTCACATATGGTACTTTATTTCACTACAGTATCTACACACACACACACACACACACACACACACACACACACACACACATTAAACTGATTTTTTAAAAATATATTTTAATTGGTTTCTAGGAGGATCAAGGAACCAAGTTTTCATGGTGTGGAGCACTGTAGGCATGAGAAAGCATCCAACTGTCATGTGATTGATTATCCAGATCAAATCTTGTTATTAATGCCTGCCTTTAGGGACTCATAAAATGGGGGGGGGGGGATATATATACTAGTATATGTACAGTATATATATACTAGAGGCCCAATGCACAAAATTCGTGCAAGAGTAGGCCTTCCTTCCCCCAGCTTCCTTCCCCCTGGGACCTGGGCTTCCCTTACAGCCCCGGCTCCATCTGAAAGATCGTCCAGGAGGAGGTCTGGTCTAATTAGCGCATTTTGTCTTTATTATTATACTAGGAGCCCAGTGCGCGATTTGAAATCGAGTGGCGCCGCCCACCCTCTAGTCGCCAGTCTGGCCCTGCCTTGCTCCCTGGGCCCCGCAGCAGCTGCAGCTGCTGTCGGACCAGCCCTGCCTCCTTCTCTGGCCCTTGAAGCAGCCATGGCCACTGCTGATCAGGCCCTCCCCCAGCGCAGGTGCACGGAGGCCCCTGCTGCCCCACCCCCGACACTCCATGCACAACCTCCTCCTGTCCGGTTGACCTGTTATGGTGTCCTGGTTAATTAGCATATTTCTCTATTATATATATATATATATATATATATATATATATATATATATTTAAATATATTTATATTTGACATTCAATATTATATTCATTTCAGGCATACAACATAGTGATTAGACATTTATATACCTTACAAAGTAATCACCACAATAAGTGTAATAATCATCTGATGTCATACACAGTTATTACAATATTATTGATGATGTTCCTTGTGCTGTACAATGCATCTCATGACTTACTCTATAGCCGGCAATTTGTTCTTTTTAGTCTCCTTCAACTTTTTTTGTCCATTCCCTTACCTCCTTCCCTTCTGGCAACCATCAATTTGTTCTCTGTATTGAGTTAATTTATGTTTTGTTTGTTTTATTTTTTAGATTCTACATATAAATGAAATCACACAGTATTTTGATTTTAGCCCAGTAAGATCTATGTCAGACTTCAGATGTTCAGAACCGTAAGTTAGTGTAATTTGTTACAGTACCAATCGAAAACTAATACAGAGCCCATGTCAAATAAATCCTGAAAAGTCTGAACATTTGTCTTTTCCCAATGTGCAGTTAGCTTGGTTAATACTAGAAAGTTTTTTTATGAAAGAAAATTTATAGCAAGAACATATGATATTGTTTATTTCTTTCTCACAGGTACCCATTCTCCTCTTCATTCAAGGAGCTCTGGGTCTTCGAACTGACTTAGAGGCTCTAGTTCCCTATTTTAATTGCTTAAGTCAGGCCTTGTTCATCTGAGAGAGAGGTTTTTCATGTATGTGAAATAGTGGGGCCTTGTAGGTTGATCTTAGAAACCAACAAATATGCCTGCATGTCAAACAATTCTGCTTAGACTCTGCCCTTACTATCTATTACGGTACCAGCACTTTCCTTGTCTTGACAGGTATTTCTATGTGCCAACAGGTTTAATGAAACCAAATAATTATTTCTTGCATACCATTAGTCAATAGTTCCATCTTCTAATATTAACTGGATGCTAACTATCTTCAAACTCAATTGAGTTAGAAAAAGAATCTAAGTTTCCTCATTGTTTGATGATCTGTTGTTGGCAATCACTTTTGTTTCTAGTTGTCTTTTTGATCTGTATTTTTACTTGCAGGCAACTATATCTACTGCATGCTTTCTTATAAGGTAGGTACTTATAAGAAAGCATGAGTTACCTGACAAAATTTCTAGGAGAATCAAGTTTTCATGATGTGGAGCCATGTAGACACGAGTAAGCATCCAATTGTCATGTGATTGATTATCCAGGCAATTTCTTGTTATTACGATTGGTCTTCAGGGACTCATAAAAAGAGGGAAAATGAAAAGGTCAGAAGGACAAAAGGACCACTGTTGCAAAGTAATTAATTGCCTCTCCACAGTGCTCATAAGAAGAGCCACTTGTGATTGACTTATGTTACCCTTTTTGCCTTCTAATTCCCATGTAGATACATTTGCTTAGTAGAACTTAAACCACCTATGGATATTGAGTTATAAAAAAAAATCTAGGAAATGTATCTTTTTTTTGAGAAACAGTATGTTTTATTTAGGGGGTATCTCTTATAGCAACATAATCTATTCTATCCAAACTATATTGAATAATATATATGTGTGTGTTCCTGCATTTATACACATGCAGACACATAGACAAATTAAATACATATATGAATATGCTATATATTCTTTTGTAGCCTATTTTTTTGCTAAGAAATATGTTTATTATTCAAAAATTGTTTATTGAGTACCTACCATATCTTTGCACTTTTCTAAGTGTTGGTACTATATTTTCTAAATGCTGAGCAAAGCCCAAACAGGAAAAAATATAAAGAAAATCACACATACATACATCAAGTCAAACAGTTAAAAACAAAACAAAAAAAACCCATGAAAGATAATCTTGAAAAAGTAGATAAAGATAATCTAATAAAAACAACTTTACAAACAGAGGAGAGCAGCAATTTAAATTTCAAATGACCACTGACTTCTCTTCAGAAATAGTGGTGATGTATGGCATGAAATAACATCTTGAAGCTGAAAACAAAACAAAACAAAAAACCCATCTTGTCAAACCAGACTTTTAAAACCAATGAATATACTTTATAAATGAAGGCAAAATAAAGACTGGCAACAGCCAGCATAAAAATGTTGGAATGGCATTATTAATATAAGATAAAATACATTTTTAAATTGAACATTATGAGATACAGAGGGACACTTCATAATGATAGAAGGGTCAATTAATAGGAAGGCATTATTATAAAATTGTGGAGACATCTAATAACATAGCTTCAAAATACGTGAGGCAAAAATGAACAGAATTAAAGAGAGAAATAAAATGTCATCCATAACAATCATTAATTGCTGAAACAGACAAAAGCAGAATGTGGTCTGAATAACACTGTTAATCACCTTGACTTAATTAGCGTTTATAAAAAAGTATACATGATGATTGAAAAACAGACATTTTTGAAGTACACATGACACTTTTATCAAGATAGACTCTATGCGGAGCTATAAAACTAGTCTCACTAAATAAAAGATTTAAAATTACATAGAGTATGTTGTCTGATTACAGAGAAATGAAATAGAAATCAGTAAATATAAGATGCCTAGAAAAACCTCAAAAGGTTTAGAAATTAAATAACATAATTCTCAATTATCTATAGGCCAAGGAAGGAATCACATAGGCATTTCTATAATTTTTCAAACTACATGAATATGAAAATGGAGCATAAGAACATCTGGCTGCTGCCTAGTTTGGGAACACAGCCACACTTTCTTGTTTATGTATTTACTGGCTGCTGTCCTGCTAATGGCAGGAAAGAGTAGCTGAGACAAAGAGCCTATGGAACAGCCACAAAGCCTAAAATATTTATTATCTGGCTCTTTACAAAAATAATTTATGGGCTATTATCTTAAGCCATCATTCAGAACATGGACCTGTTTTGGTGAGTTGGGGATTTTAGCATATTGATTATTTTGTGTGCACATCTGTAGTAGTTAAAAGTCACAAATGTCAGTGTTCATTGGGTAAAGGTTGTGGGTGTCAGAGTGTAGGAGATCAGCAGGGTCATTAATATGTACCAAGAACTAAACCATATTGATTGGGTGGGATTGAAGACCACATTGCTGCACAGGAAAACAATTGGTTTTAGGTAATGGCATTCTTTATCTGAGTGTTTTTGCTAATACAGATATAATTCTAATGTATTTTTTGAAAAAAAAATGTATGTAAACATGGAATTAAAATCTCTCCATTGAAAATGGCTAAAAAAGGGAAGAAAGAGAACTTGGAAAGAAAATTCTAAACTATGTCAGAAAATATAATTCCAAATGTTATTATGCATTAGACATTGAAGAGAAGGTTGCTTTTTTTGGTTTGAGTTTAATCTCCTGCTAATTGAGAATGAAGTTACAAAGCGAAAGCAAAATTTGATTTTAAAATTTACATAGCCAGTGCAAAGTAACGGGCTAACATTCAGTACATAGGAGAGTCCAATCCAGACAAATGTAGAAGTTAACTACCTTTGTATGATTTTCGTAAGGCTTTGAGGTGATAGCATACCTGTGGTATGCAATGCATGGCACATGATAAGCATTCAATGATTACAGTCATATTCTTATTGTAATTATTTTCATTTCTCTCCAACACATGAAGCCATTGTTACCATTCCCACCTCCACTAATTGAGATGGTCTCGCCTGTAGGACAGATTTTGTCAGAGTCTAGAAAGACAGTACTTGGTATATATTAAGAATGCTTTATAGCTCTTTGGGTTTTGTCCTTCTTGTGCTCATTCCTAGAAACAGTAAGATATTTGTGAAGCCCTGCTATATTTACCAGTTGGCTTTATATTGACCCAACCATGACTGTCATAGAGAAAATTACACATGTGCACATATGTGTGCAATAGACTCATGGTTCTTCAATATTAGAAGTGCTCTTAGGGGAAAGATGGTAAACACTAAATCTTTGTGAGAATCTCACAGCTTTCAGAAGACAGGTTTTCTATTTTATTTCGCCATAAGGGCTAATGCGATATCAGTGACATTGTGCAAACAGATGAACAATGCTTCTTCTGGGGCTGCTAAATTTGAAATCAGGAAAGAGTTGATGGGTAGCACTCATCATGTAGTCAAATTACGCTTACAAGCTATTGGATGATAAAATACAGTTTAGGCAATCAACCAATTTTGAAGCATATTTTTAATTTCTGTAGATATTTATAGGGATGGATTGCTATTGTTCCATTAGGTATCATCACTGCATTTTTTAAAGAATGATATCATTAGCCGCAGGCACAAGCAAAATATAAGAACTAAATGTTAAAAGAAAAGGTGACCTTCCTTCTTGGAACACATATCAATAGTAAATGAGCTCTATACCCTCCAACATTGATGTTTCAAGGTAATTTAATAAAAAGACCCTTAACTAAAATACTGGTGTGATACTATATATCACAGTTAGAGGCATTCACTGCTTGTAAAGGCAATTAGTTACAGCGACTTTTCCAATCCCACCATATTAGATTCAATTAATCTATCATCAGTCGAAAGATACCTAGGTTTTATTCGACATTTTCTAGACATTTGCAGTCATTAATAACACTTGTATATTCATAGTTTTAGCTTGAAGAGACAGGTGTTTATTCATTTCCAAGACAAGACTTTAGACATCATATTTAGTTTCTATAATGACTGTCTGTTGTTCAAGGTCGTGTGTGTGTGTGTGTGTGTGTGTGTGTGTGTGTGGAGAGAGAGAGGAGAGAGAGAGAGAGAGAGAGAGAGAGAGAGAGAGAGAGAGAGAGAGAGAGAGAGAGAGAGAATGGGTAGAGATAATTTTATTGATAAGATGCTTTTGACTTTTAACTTTGCAAATAATCCCCCTGCTTCTCCTCACACCAGGCTGGGTTTTCATGCTAGTCTGCTATCTCCAAGAAGGCAGAATCTAGATTTTGATGTTTCTAATACTTGTAATAATTTTAACAACATTATGTTCTTATAGATGTTAATTCTGATTCTAATGAAACAGCAGTTGATATTTAAACTGTTACAAAGTACAGAATGATAATACATAGAACAAAATTTTATCTCAATTATTCTAAATTACAGTCCTCAAGTGACATTTAGGTAGTATATGTTAGTCATCCAGAACTCTAGCTTTGGAGTCAGAGAAATATGAGCTTGAGTCCCAGCTACACTCAGGTTCTTTGCTGAGGTGGCTGAGATTTGCTGATATTGGACAAGGTAATTATGTTCTCTAAATCTTATTTTCCTCATTGATAAATGGGAAAACCAAAAATGCCTATTTCATTGGCTTGTGTGAATTATCACTACCATCCTCATGTATTTGTTTCATGATGTCTGAACAAGCAATTGCATTATTGACAGTGTGTTGCAGCTAAGATGTTTGAAGAATGTATAGCAATCTTCCCAGTATGTGGTGGAGAGAGAATACTAAGAAAATAGCACCTCCTGTTGCTAGTAGCCTGCCAATTAGTCATTTCCTCTTTCATTTTTGCAAATAGAATAAAATTCTGATTTTACTTATATTTGAGGGAAGCAATATGCTCTTCACCAGGGATTGATTGGTCAATTATATTATCCATGTACCTTTTAAAAAATATACATTTTTTTATTGATTTCAGAGAGAGGAAGGAAGAAGAAAGAGATAGACACATCAATAATGAGAAAGAATCATCGATCGGCTGCCTCCTGCAAACCCCCTATTGGGGATTGAGCCTGAAACCCAGGCATGTGCCCTGATGGAATCAAACTAGTGAAGCTCAACCACTGAGCCACACTGGACAGGCTAATCATATACCTTTTTACCTGGTTTAGGATTAAGCATGTGATCTTGTTCTGGCTGAAATGCCAAAACAGTAACTCTGTTGTGGGATTTTGGGGTAAAAAGTTTCCTATCTAATTAAAAGAGAGAGATGGCCCTTTTCTTCACACCTTTGCCTTTGAACGCAGTTATATGTGACTGTGGAGTTTGCAGCAGCCTCTGGCAATCATGAGGAAAAAGTCCAGAGAATCATAAATGACAGACATGGTTGAGCTGCTGAATTAACCTCTGAACTTTTTGTCATTCAAAATTTATTAATATGACGATATGTTTAAGCCACTAGATAGTAGGTATGCTATTCCTCGAAGCTAAAAGCATTTTAAGGCTATAGCTATAGTAAAAATGCACAATTAAGTTCTTTATTTGGGAGGTCTCAAATGAAGACAGAAAGGAATAATACTCTAAAGTGCTTAAATTTAATAATTGATACATTTCATTTATACATTCACTCAACATGTTTTGAAGATCTAAAAGTGAAACAAAACTTATTAGGTACTGGATGAGGGCAGATACTAACCAAATCAGGATAATTAATGAGCAACAGCACCTTGTTCTAAAACCCCATGAGGGTTGGAGGTACACAAAACAGAATATTAATCTGGTTTCCACAGAGCAAGCTTTCTCAGAGTCTCTGGAAAGTGAGGATACATTGATCCCTACCTCCAGTATCGTCTCAAAGATTGAAGATGAATGTTATCATTTATTATCTAGGCATTATCTCTAACCTTAATAAATAATAGTTGAATGAATGAGCAAGTGGTATATTTTCTCATTGGTACTAATTGTGATATATTTTCTCTAAAGTTTAGTTCTCTAAAGAGGATGGAGTATAATTCATTTTAGAAGACATCACTTAAAAACTGGTTATTAGGAATTTAAATAAAGTTGTGGAAATGTCCATGAACCTAAGGCTCTTGGAAGGATGGTATCTGTACTTCATTTATTTTCTTGTGGATTTTCTACTCTGCATTATATTGCAGCACTATTTATGTATCGTTAGCTTCAATAATTTAGGCCTAGATGAAATTTATGTTTATTCACATTTTTTGTTTCAAAATAGCTGTCTAGGATGATCATATAAAATGTCCTCACTTTCAAAGAGTCAGGTAAGTAGCTTCTCATACAAAACATAATTAATGCACATAGAAAATTTCATTGACATAAAATTCAGTGTACATAATAATGACTCTTAGAACATTGATATATATGTGGCCTTTATTAATTTTTAAATATTTTTACTGGCATATAGACAAAATCATATAGGCAATTAGATACAGCTAAAGGATTTGGAGCCATATTGAATTTAACCTAAAAATAAGATACATTCTTAAATCACTTGAACAGTTATTAACTATAAGTAAAGTTATTATTTATTGAGCATCTACCATGGGATAGATCTTGTTCTGAGCAGTGTACGTGTATTAAGTCACTAAATACATATATTTCTCTTATTCTTTTTATTTTAAAGAGGAGGAAACTGAGGCACAGAGAGGTTTATTAATTTGCTTAAAGATATACAGCTAGTAAGTGGAAGATCTGAGATATAATCTGGGATAGATGTAGGCAATACATTCCATGCTTTTAATCACATAAATTACTTGGGGGAGGTGAGATTTATATTAGCAAATTATTAGTAAGTGCTAATGGTTCAGTTCTTAAATGCTTAGGGCTTTTGACAAATAAAAAATCAATAATGCTTTGAGTAAATATTGGTGGTTTCTTGTAGGAAGCAGGACCTTCCTAGAAACCTGAAAACATGCTTTCAACAAGCAGTACACAAAGAAGGGTGCGCAGTTGGGCAGTACTGGAATGAGTTCGTAATATGGGGTTGGGCAAAAGTAGGTTTATACTGGTCTATATGGAAAATAAAACAATAATTAATCTACATATATAAAAGGCTAATATGCTAAGCGTCCCTCTGACTGTCCAACCGATCGCTATGATGCACACTGACCACTAGTGGGCAGATGCTCAACACAGGCACTGCCATGATACACACTGGCAATTTACAAAGAAACGGCACCACAAACCTGGCACCGACAAACCAACACTTGGCTTCCTCCAAGTGGGACAGAGGCCCTCCCACCACCCTGAAATGACAGTCCACCAAATCACAGCCAATGCTGCCAAGACCCCATGGTGCAAAATGCAGCCCACAGCCCAGCCCAGCCCGGAAATGGTGGCTGTGGGAGCCGGGTAATGACATCACGTAGCAATGCCCGGTTTCCTTTCCCTAGTAACTAGCCTCCTTGGGGTTTCTTCAGCCCAGGAATCCAACTTGCTTTATAGCCAGGTGCAAACATTTTACACTGTAACCAGATATCTGTGAAGTGTTTTCCCATGCCTCATCTCATTTGATCCTCACAGAAGTCCTGGACTAGGTAGATAGAAGACTTGGTGGAATCCTATTTTCTTTTCATTAGCTGGGAAACAGAGATTTAGAAAGTTTAGAAACTTGACCCAACTGAAAAGAAGTAAGAAATGGTGAACCTTGAAAATGACTTCAGGTTTTCTCATTGCGCAGAATATAGTCAAACACTGCTGCAGTTAAATATTTTATCCTTTGCTCTCCCTGCATGATCTACAATAATAATCTGCTTCATGTTGATACTTACTGCTGTGTTGCTGGCAATTACCTGAAAGAGAAGTTGGAGTGCTTCACTGGGCTGGAAAAAGTTTAGCTAAATCAGAAAGCAGGTCTAATTAAGCAAGTTTATTCTATATATATATATGAAAATCTAAGTTGACTCGCACATGCACGATACATATAAAGTTCTCGCTGATGCCAATAGCATGTGTACGTTTTGATCCATTGTTGTTGATTATGAATTTGGTTAGCACTTGTATTATAGAGAAATGGAGAATAGTGATATTAAAATATTTCTTATAATTAATTTCCTTTCAATGTGCATGAATCCATGCACTGGGCCACTAGTAAATAATAATATGAGAACAAACACTCTCTTCGTGTACTTGCAACTGTAAATCTACTTTTGCCCTACTCTGTTTATATGGGACTTCAGGATATGGATGAAAATGGTCTCAGGAAAATAAAAAAAGTTTGTATCGCTTTGTTGACTACTCCCATGTTTTGTTGTCTCCATGCTTCTCTGATCCCCTCAGAGCCTCCTTATAATGTAACTAGAGGTCTGGTGCACAAAATTCATGCACTGGAGGGGGGAGGGTCCCTCAGCCTGACCTGCACCCTCTCGTAGTAGTCCCGGACTCCTTGGCTGATGTCCACCTGTCAGCTTAGGCCCCATCCCCCTGGGGATGGGGCCTAAGCTGGCACTCAGACATCCCTCCTGCAGTCCAGGGCTCTTGCAGTCCAGGACCCCTGCTCCTTACCACCCACCTGCCATGGAGGTGGGAGAGACTCCCACTACTGCTGCTCTCCTCACCGGCCGTGAGCCTGGCTTCTGGCTGAGCTGGGGGGCGTGCCACTCAACCAGAAGCCAGCTCGCTGCTCCTTAGCACTGGCCCCACCCCCCTTCCACTGGTGGGGGGGGGGGATCTGGGGCCACCCATGCCGCCGCCTCTCCAGCCCCTCTGCCCCAGCCCCCGCCCACTGGTCGTTCCGGAAGGTTGTTCTGCAGTCCAGTCTAATTAGCATATTAGCTCTTTGTTATATAGGATGATGTGACAGGCTGTATGATGACCCCCTAAAAATGTCCATATCCTAATGTCTAGAACCTTTGAAGAGAATATGTTACAAGGTAAGATAGATTTTGCAGATGTAATTTAGATTATGAGCTTCAAAATAGGCAGGTTACCCTGAATAATTTGGGTGGGCCAATCTCATTCCAGCAGCCCTTTCTCTGGGCTGGAGTCAGGGGGATGTGAAGCAGCAGAAGACAGATGAGATGCCACAGAAGGGAAATAAGGGAGGTCCCAAGCCTGAGAGCCACTCAGCATGCTGTTGCTGGTTCTGAGATGTAACATGTGAGGACTGAAAAGAGGCTTCTAGAAGTTAAGGTGTCTATTAGCAAAGAAAGGGAACTAATCCCACAGTTTATGGAACTTAAATTTGCCAACAATGTGAATGACCTTAGACTGGCTTCTTCCCTAAAACCAGCAGCAAGGTTGACACCTTGGTTTTGGTCCCATGAGACCCATGTCAGGTTTTTGACCTAAAGCAACGATGAGATAATAATCATGTGTTGTAAATTACCAAGTTTGTGGCAATCTGTTACAGCAGAAATAGAAAATGAATACAGATGAGGTATAGAACATTCTGTTTGGATTATGAGTCAAGGAAGGGCAAGTAGTGGTAAAATTTCTATCATTTTTCTTTCCACTTCAACTCCTGGTAATAATGGGTATAAATATAAATAATCCAAAAATCTTTTTCTCAGATACCATGGAGCCTGGTATTAAAACTTGTTCTTTTCATTTTCTGTCCAGGTTTTTAACTAGAAAATGTCATTATTTCTCAAAGTGCTTTTAAAAATGGTAAATTGAGTTGACTTTCTTTCTCTGCAGAGCAGGAGTTTTCTTTTAACTGATATATTTTTTTATCTTAATCAATCCTTACTAGGAAAACAACAGAACAAAGATTATGTTTACTTTGAGAGGTCTATATTACTGGACCTTTTATGAATTTTTATATGGAGGGAAGAGGGAAAAGACTTTTGCCTACCTGTATGTTGAAATATAAAACAAAACAAAAAATGTATTAGTCATGTGAAAGCCACTGGTAAGTTAGGTTAATTGTGATTCTAACATAATGATGTTTATGCCTGTACAAGGGAAAGGATTCCAGAATTGAAAAGTCTTTTCCTCTTGGTGCATCTCTGTATTACGTTCCATATTTCAGGCTTTACCATTGTCTACTGCCCTCATGTGGATGTGTTTGTGAGGATTAAAAACAACAGCTTAATTAAAGATAATACTTAAGTCAATAACTTCACCTTTTCTCCTTTTGCCAGTAATCTGTTTAGTTTATGTTCAGGAAGATAAAATACACTTCATTTTTGGATAATTTCTTTTCAACATCAGAGATGAAAAATTTATCTGAAAGGAGCACTCTGTCCTAGACAAAATTTCTTCAGAAACTTAGGAAAGTAACTAGCAATCCTACTGAGCTTAGGGCAGAGGCTATACTTTCTTTCATTGATTGAATTTAATCAAATACATTTTGTTGATTAGATGTTTTTGTTGTTGTTACATTCAAATAACTGAAGCTATCTTGACTAACAATGCATTTTTTAATCAAACTTATAAAATTACTTTGTACTAAGAAGAACATAGTATTTAAAATGCTACATGCTTAACCTTAAGTAAAAATAGAATTACAGATATTGTTAGATGAATTATAATGATTAGGTTATGTTTATCTAATTTCTTTTGAGAATGGCTTTCATGTTTTAATAGGCATGTTTCATTTCATGTTGATTCCAGAGCCCTAGACCATTAATTACCTCAGTGTTTAAAAATAATAGCTTAAATAGTTTATTATCTGTATAATTGTTCTATTGTCAGAAAAAGTTGTTTAGAATTCCCTCAAGTTAACTGCAGCTGAAGCTTTTTTATTGTGACTCCATGGTTAAGCTGACAGAACCCAAACCCACACATATTTTTAGATGTTATATTTTTTAATTTTTATTATTTTAACCTGGTTATAAGTATAATACATCATCATTCTAAAAAGTTTGGGGAAACTTTATAAAGAAGATAAAAACTATCACTTATGGCCCTGGCCAGTGTGGCTCAGTAGTTTGAGCATCATCACAGGCACTAAAAAGTGGCCGGTTTATCCAGGTCAGGGCACATACCCAGGTGGCAGGTTCGTTTCCTGGTTGGGGTGTGTATGGGAGGCAACCAATCAATGTTTCTCTCTCTCCCTCTCCTCTTCCTTTCTGTCTCTCAAAATCAATTAAAAAAAATCACCTATGCCCAGCTGGTGTTGCTCAGTGGTTGAACATCAACCTATGAACCAGGAGGTCATGATTGGATTCCTGGTCAGGGCACATGCCCAGGTTGTGGGCTCATTACCAGTAGGCAGTGTGCAGGAGGCAGCAGATCAATGATTCTCTCTCATCACTGGTGTTTCTATCTCTTTCTCCCTCTCCCTTTCTCTCTGAAATCAATAAAAATATATTTTTTAAAAATCACCATCAATAAAATGTTAATATTTTGGGGGATATTTCTTTTAAGACTTTTATTATGCATATGTAATGGGATACATTTTGAAAGAAAATTAGTATATTTTCATACACTTCTTATCATAAGATCTACCTCTTAGTCCAAGGGCTTCTTTTACCTGGCGGAAATGTATGATTGTTACAAGGATGTAGAAAAAGAAAGAATGATACACTTTTGATGTTCAAAATAAGATTTTCAGAAAATCTTCAAAGCTAGTCTTCATAAAAGAATGATTTTTCTAAATTTATTTTAGCTCATATTTAACCTATCAAGGGGAAGATCATAGTTTTTTTTTTAAAGTTGAAGAAGATACTTTGTCTTTCATTAAGACAAGATTCTAGAAATGGGAAGTGTTGAGAATGTGACCAAGGAAGTGTAGGAACATGAGAAGGACATGTGAGAAAATAAAAGAGGAAAAAGAAATGGAGGTGATCAGGATCCTTAGCTAATTATGTCCCCTCATTTCCCTGGCTCCAAACCAAGGCAAGGGCTAAGCTCAAAATGGGTGGGGGCAGGGAGTTGAGGAAAGCACTGAGGATGGTTGGAATTAATCTAAAATTGGGTGGTCTTTTAAGGAGACAGAACTGTGAGCTGAGACAAAGTTGTGAGCTTAGGCAGGGAGAGAGGGAGTGTACATAGTTCATATGTAAGACTTGTTTAGTTTCTCTATGGTGCTGTGCTGAAATTAGTGCCAGTATGTGAACAAGGCCAGGCCATTGTCTGGATGAACTGGGTACATAGCGGAAACTACATATAGGTCAGGAATACAGTATATGGTAAAGCTTAAAATTTCATTTTAGCCAATGGTTATTTATGTGAAGGCCATGTCAACAGGAAAGGCTCCTGAGAAAAGATTGAAAGGGTAAAAAGGTCATGAGTTACATCTGTGATATCAGTTACATTGTCTGTTGACATCAACCTTAAATGCTAAAATGAAAGCCAGGTAAACAAGGGGTATTGCTATTGAGCCCAGAGTAGCCACTGACCATCTTGCTGAGGTAATGACCTTCTTCTTCTGTTCAACAAGGTCACATGAGCTTTTTGGCCACATTCATCTGAACATCATCTTGAAGTGAGCAGGAATATGATGAAGCACATTATATAATATGTACAAAATATGTATACATCGATTGAAATATGATTATTATATAAGAATGCACACAGAGACACATGCACAGTCATACAAAGGAAATCCTACTATTCTATCTAATATTATAAAATTTATTTTCTTTTTTCAAGAATAAAGTTTGATATTATACATTTAACAGTGTTATGTTTGTATTAGAAAATATAACATAAATAATTATAAAACATACATTTAGCAGGGGTGGGGAAGTTTTTTTTTCCTGCCAAGGGCCATTTTGATATAACATCATTTGCAGGCCATACAAAATTATCAACTTAAAAATTATCCTGCTATATTTGGTCAAACATTTAATTAACTCACCCCTAATGCCTTGGCAGGGCCAGATCAAATGACTTATTGGGCCTTATATGGCCCAGGGCCACACATTCCCCACCCCTGATTTATGGAATAAAATCACACTTCAGAAACCTATAATACATTGCTTTTAGTCATAATCCTCTTTCTACTCCAAGAAGTATTCACTAACATGCCTTTACAAAAAGTATTCTCTTATTGTTATGTACACTTCATCACCTATATATATTTCCCTAAACAATATGGTATTGTTTTGCTTCTCTTATTCTTTATATAATACAATTATGCTGTATGTATTATTTTTATCTCCTTTTTTTAGTAAAACATTTCAAAATTATTTAATCCATTGTATACCATGAAGTTATAGCTCATTATTTTATAAGTACACTAGAGGCCCGGTGCATGAAATTCATGCAAGGCGGGGGCGGGGGGTGTCCCTCAGCCTAGCCTGCACCCTCTCCAATCTGGGATCCCTCTCACAATCCAGGACTACTGGCTTTCAACTGCTCGCCTGCCTGCCTTCCTGATTGCCCCTAACCACTTCTTCCTGCCAGACTGATCACCCCTTAACCACGCCCCTGCCAGCCTGATTGACACCTAACTGCTCCCCTGCTGGCCCAATTGCCCCTAACTGCCCTCCCCTGCTGGCCTGGTCACTCCTAACTGCCCTCCCCTGCCAGCCTGGTCACCTCTAACTGTCCTCCCCTGCAGGCCTGGTTGCCCCCAACTGCCCTCCTCTGCTGGCCTGGTCTCCCCTAGCTGCCCTCCCCTGCAGGTCTGGTCCCCCCAACTGCCCTCCCCTGCAGGCCTGGATCCCCCCCAACCGCCCTCCCCTGCAGGCCTGGATCCCCCCCTCAACTGCCTTTCCCTGCTGCCCTGGTCCCCCCAACTGCCCTCCCCTGCAGGCCTGATCACCCAAAATTGCCCTCCCCTGCAGGCCTGATCACCCACAACTGCCCTCCCCTGCTGGCCATCTTGTGGTGGCCATCTTGTGTCCACATGGGGCGGCCATCTTTGATCGCATGGGGGCAGCCATCTTGTGTGTTGGAGTGATGGTTAATTTGCATATTACCTCTTTATTATATAAGATAGTATATTATATGACTATATCACAATTGTATTTATTTTCCTACGGATAACATGTGGGGTATGCAGTATTTTGCTATCACAAAACTTACTGCCCTGATCATTCTTGAATATATATCCTAAGCATCACAGTATAGATTTCTCTAGAGTATATAATGTAGGTGTATCACAGAGTATGCATATTTTCCACTTCATTAAGAATGCCAAACAATTTTTCAAATAGATGAGACCAACCAAATCATGTTTAGTAGTTTAATATTTTTTTTACTTGAATAGATACTCTGTTGTTTGTGTATCTATTTGTTTAGCTAGGCATTTAGGTTTTCTTTTCTTTATGATTACATATAATGCTACAATGAATTTCTTTGTCCACTTTATTATTTTTTTTTATTTTTCACCAGTATTCAATCATTTTTATTTTTCAGTTACACTTGACATACATTATTATATTAGTTTCACATGTCTAACCACTAGTTTCAGGGATGGTTAAACATTACATGTCTTACTAGGTGATCATCTTGATAAATCTCTCATCCTGACACCATACTTAGTTATTAGAATATTATTGACTATATTGCCTTTGCTGTATTTTATATCCCCATTACTATTCTGTAACATCTGATTTGTACTTCTTAATCCCTTCTCCTTTTTCACCCATGTTCCCAACTTCCCTCCCATATAACAACACCAAAATGTTCTATGTATATATGAGTTTGTTCTGCTTATTATTTTATTTTGATTTTTAGATTCAACTATTGATAGTTATGTATTTATTGGCATCTTATTGTTATTTTCTATTTTTTTTTCTCCTTGAAGAAGACCTTTTAATGTTTCATATAATACTGGCTTGGTGGTGATGAATTCCATTAGCTTTTATTTGTCTGGGAAGCTGTTTATCTGCCCTTCAATTCCAAATGATAGCCTTGTTGGGTAGAGTAATGTTGGTTGTAGGTCCTTGCTTTTAATCACTTTGAATATTTCTTGCAGATCCTTTCTGGCCTGCAAAATTTCTGTTTAGAAATCAGCTGCTTTTAAGAGTCTCTGTCTTTAATCTTTGGCATTTTAATTATGATATGTGTTGGTGTGGGCCTCTTTGGGTTCATCTTGTTTGGGACTCTCTGAGTTTCTTGGACTTGTATGTCTATTTCCTTCACTAGGTTAGGGAACTTTTCTGTCATTGTTTTTTTCAAATAGGTTTTCAATTTCTCTCTCTCTTCTGGCACCCCCATGATGCAAATGTTGGTATGCTTGATGTTATCCCAGAGGCTCTTTACACTATCCTTTTTTTGGGGGGGAGGGGGCGTGGGGGTGTTCTATTTTCTGTATGCTATTCTGATTTGGTGTTTTTTGCTTCCTTATATTACAAAGCAGTGATTTGATTCTCTGTTTCATCTACTCTACTGTTGATTCCCTATAAATTATTATTTATTTCAGTTAGTGTATCCTTCATTTCTAACTGACTCTAGTGAATTGCTGGTCTCCATTTTGTTTAGTTCTTTTCTGGAGTTTTGTTCTGTTCTTTAATTTGGAACATGCTTCTTTGTCTTCTCATTTTGGCAGCTTCCCTGTGTTTGTTTCTTTGTATTAGGTAGAATTGCTGTCTCCCAGGCTTGGTACAGTGACCTAATGTAGTAGGTGTTTTGTAGAGTTCAGTAGCATAGTCTCCCTAATCATCCAAGTTGGGTACTCGAGGTGCACCCCTCATGTTGTCTGTGTATACCCTCCTGTTGTAGTTGATCCTTCATTGCTGTTGGCATGCCAATGAGAGGGATTTGCCCCCAGGCTGATCAGCTGCAAGGACTGCCTGTAACCACCAACTACTGACCTCAACCACCATGGAGGATCAGCTGTGCAGGGGCCTACCCCACAGAGCAGGACTTACTTCAGCAGAGCTCTGGTGTCCACTAAGTCTGCCCCTTGAGTATGTCACCTGTGGAGGTGGTTGGGTGGTAGTGCTTCGACATCATCTGAAGTTGTCCGCTTGATATACTATCTCTGGGACCACTGAGGAGGTGCCATACAAGGTTAGCTACTGCCTGTGTCTGCTCTGTGCCACCCAGTATGAGCTACAAAGTGATGGGCAGAGGGCTGCTAATTTTGCTGGGCTTGGAGGTACCCAAGTGAGGCCAAGCTGTGAACCAAGTCCAGCTAGCCCAGCTACTGCTAGTGCCAGGCCTGGGGCCACTTAGAGAGGTATGGGCAATGCTAAGCCCAGATGTTGCTTGTTTTAGAGATTTTAGGAAAATCTGAAGCATGAGCCAAGACAGGCCATTTGTATGGAAAAGCCACTGAAAATAACTTGGGTGGGCCTGAAAGTTGGGTGGGGCAAGGCCTCAGGAAATCACCAGGGTGTCTCAGACAGTATGAGCCAGGTTGATGGAGTCCCAGATATGGCACTTTCCTGCTAGCTCTATAGGGGAGGGCTCATCAAAGGAACACTGGCCTCTGCCAGCACTTCTGTCAAGGTGAAACTCTTGCCCTGATGCCAGATAATTCAGTTCAACCCTTTATGCCTCTGGTGCCTTCAAGCTGTTGCCACAGTGCTGAAACTCAGAGGGAGTGAGTCTGAGGAGGTCTGTGTGGGGGCCCTTTAAGAGGAACTGCCTGGGACTCCAGCAGCCCTCCATCTCTATCAGCAACAATCCTTGTTGTTTTTCTCCAGCCAGAAGTTATGGGAGTTCTCTTCCTGACACTAGAACCTTGGGATGAGGGTCTGGTGTGGGCCTGGGACCCCTTGCTCCTCTGGGGAGACCTCTGCAGCTGAGATATTCCATCCAAATTTTATCCACCACATGTGAGTATTGGACTACCCAGTTCCTCAATTCCTACCAGAGTCTTCACCCCTCCTACCTGCCTCACTGTGGTTTATTTATAATTCCATAGTTGTAGGACTTCCATTCAGCCCAGTTTCAGGCAGTTTTGAATGATGATTGTTCTGTAGTTTAGTTATAATTTTGATGTGGCTGGGGGAGAAGGCAAATACTGTGTTTACTTACATCACCTTGTTGCCTGGAAGTCCTTTATTCAGTTTACACAGTGTCAAAGTTTCCATTTTTTTTTCTTAAAATATTTAGATTTTTAAATTATTTGATCAAGAGTTTGCTTATTTGTGTGGTTCTTGATAAAATTTTATGTTTAAACTAGAGGCCCATTGCACGAAGATTCGTGCAATAGGCCTTCCTTCCCCTGGCTGCTGGCACCAGTTTTCTTCTGGCACCCCCAGGCCTTCGCTCTGGCCACCGCCTTCCATCTTCGCTGTGGCCGGAGCCTTCAGTCTTTGCTCCAGCCAGAGCACTTCTCCTGTAGCTCCCTCCGCCCCCGCCCTCCCCCTCATAACAGGCGTCCCGCACTGCCCTGCCACTCCGCTCCTGCATGCATGCTGCCCAGAGGCCTGGAGCGGCTGAGGGGCGGGGCTGCTGCTATCTTTGTTGGGTTAATTTGCATACTCACTCCTGATTGGCTGGTGGGCATTGCAAAGTGACAGTCAATTTGCATGTTTCTCTTTTATTAGTGTAGATGTGTTTTTATTTATAATACTTTGCATATATCTCAGCCACCTTGTAAAGTATAGTGCTGTTAATGAAAGTCAGTTTATAATAACATCAAAGGAAAGAGATTTGGCAGAATCAAGTATACTATTTGTATGTTTTCTTTTATATATCAACTATTTCTTATAACAGAAGTGTTTCCCAGTTTCCTGGGATAGTAGACATGCTTTTTCTATTTAAATTATTTTCCTTGGAACATTGAAATTGTTAGTCTGAAAACACTTTTTTTAATTGTACATAATGTCTGGGATATCTTTTGTTCAAGAAAAAAAGTCTCATGTTAAAATGTCTAAGAATCCTGTTCTAATGCACAGAAGTGTCAAGAGTTTCTTTTTTTATGACTAGAGCTAAGCAAAACAATAGATGTAAAATATGTTTATATAAATAATTATATTTCTAGGTGAAATTTTAGGGCTGCCAAAATACATTGAAGTATACCTGGAAAAAAAAGGAAAGTTCAATTTTCAAATATATATGAAATGTGCAGTTATTTAGTATTAGTTTAAAATGACATTTGGCTTTTATTTTTTAATTTATTGAGGTGACATTTGTTAACAAAATTATATAGGTTTCAGGTGTACAATTATATATTATATCCTCTGTATATTGTATTGTGTATTGACCACCCCAAGTCAAGTCTCCTTCCATCACCATTTCTTTCTCCTTTACCTTATTTTACCTCTGCTTCAGCTCTCTTTTCCTCTGGTAATTACCATGCTGTTGTCTATATCTATGAGTTTGTTTTTTCCTTAACCCCTTCACCTTTTTCAACTAGCCCCCTCCACTCCTCTACTCTGACAGCTGTCAGATTGGCTATTCTTAAGCATATTTTAAAATTTTAATAGGGACATATTTTCTGTGAAATTCCCTGAGGTTTTATTTCAAAATACCTTTCCCTTCAAATGTAGTTATTTTTAAAGGGTTAACCATGCAGAAAAGTAAGCTGTGACTCAAGAATAACCATGCTGGGAATTAACCTACAGGGAAAGGTAAATCTACTGAGACTGTACAGGATGGAGCTGTGCTAATGCCAGTCCATTTTATTTGGATTGAATTGCCTACAATGAGAGCTGAGTTAACTAGAGGCCTCAAGTTCTTTTTTTTTTTTTTTTCCTTTTTAGTAGTGGCCTGACTGATGTGATTTCAAGTCACTTGGGGTTTTAAGAAACAAAATCCTCCCCCATTAAAACTGCATGGTGTTTATGACCACCACTGGGATGGTTTAAAAAACAATGATAAAAGTCAACTTATGAAAAATAAAGCTGGCTAATTACAGCAAATGGGCTTAATTTAAAAACCACAGGTGCCTCTTTTATAAGCTTTTGTTGAGCTCTTGCCCATAGCATGTTTATATGACAAGGTTCAAGCTGAAATTTTTGCTGTGGCCAGCTTTAAATGTGAAACATTTGGTTCACCTCTGTTTACAGTTCAGACCATATATGATGTCATAGAAATGATAAAACCTGGGAAAGCTTGGTTCTGCCTTCAGGAACATTGCATCTGATTCATTATTTATGGAATTTATATGAAATGATATCAATGAATGCCCTGGCAAAGAACCCATTTGCCATCTATTTTGGTTTAAGTAGAACTATAATGAGACTTTCTAGTTCATAGTATTTTACTTTTAGAACTCTGTAATATGAGAAGCATTAAGATATATTTAGTGAAAATAATTTTTTTTTCTGAAATAGCTTTGGGTACAGTTGATATCCATAAGCTTATAAATAAGATGTGTGTAATTTTATATTCTAGGACCTAAAACATTTCCTCAAGTATATATATTCATTATTTTGCATTGACATTTCATTTGCAAGTTTATTTAATTTGGTTATTTTAGTGATGTTCATCTCTTACAAGTATGATAAATTTTATTCAGAAGACCCTGTAATCTCCAGAAATGAAAATATCAGTTTTCTCTTTGCCTAACTCCTGACACATATATTCTCTTGATATATTTTTCATGGATGTGATAAGCTTTTAAATCTTCTACCCTAGGTGCTTAGACTTTATGTTGGTTCTTGAGGTCCTTGTGTTTCTAAATCAAGCAGGCATCTAATCTTGTCCTTGAGTAGTTAGAACTTCTGGGCTATAATAAAAGATTTAGACTACCAGGTAGAATTATTTAGAGAGGATCAAGGAGGAAGCTAATGAACCCCAAAGATTACCCTCTTGAAATTAATCCAAAGCAGCAGAGAGAACAGCAAAAATAGGTATTAAATGTTGCCAATTATGTTTTAATACAAATATCCTATCATAAACGAATCACCTAAGCTTCTCTAAATAACACCATTTCAGATAGCTTTGAATCTGTGCATAGATTTGAATGAGCTATGAACTCCGATATGTAATCATAGGTAGGCATCTATTCACTTCTTATATTTATCAGGGAAAAATTAATGCAAACTGTATTGGTTTATCTTTCACATTAGTTTTATGGTTGTGTTTGGAAAGCATATGTTATGTCCCAGAACAAGACCCTTAGTTCCTCATCTATTAAATCAAGCTGACAATCCGCTCTTGTAGAGTTCTTGGTGGAGTTGCAGGGACTCTGTAAATGGTATAATTAATGTTGTTTTTATATTCATATATACATCTATAGTATTTCTTATTTGAAAATATCACTCTTCTTTGCAAAACTATTTTCTTTATCAACAGTTGTTAATTACACAATCTTTGGGACTCTCTCAAACATGAGGATATATCAATGACAACTGGCATGACCCAGATTCTACTATATTTTCAGGAAAATTATATGTAACTTTATATCCACCAAAAGATATTTCCATTTATTATTATTTTATACTTTTAAAAGGATAATCCTGACTATTGAAGAAAGGTAAATAGAAATTTCCCCATTATCACAATTAATCATCATCTTAATTGCTAGTTTATTTAGCACCTGGTACACTAAAAATGGTATACATTATAAACATTATTGCTATCCCTTACAGCACAAATACTACCCTAATTTTTTATGATTAAAGTGAGAGTTGAGGAGGTTATGTAATTTGTCCAAAGTGACCAAAACATGAACTAAATACAGGTTTCTCTGACTCCTATCACCCAATTTATTCTAGAAATGCAGTCATCATCTTTCTTTGAGGCTAGCTCAATTAGCCAACTAATGTGTACAGATTTTAAAGCCTAGAACTTGGTTACCTGTATTTGGAAAGTTTAAAAATAACTTAATATTGCTTAATATTTTCTGTGCTTTTTTTGCTACAAAAATATTAAGTTGATTCAGTTTTTGTTTTGTTTTCATGGCATTTGAGCACAAATTAGAAGGCAGTACTGGGGTAAATAAGTGACTATATATCAGAAGGACATGCCAGGCAGAGAGCCACCACGGGCAAAAATTCAGTGAGATAGGGGCAATTTTTATACACTTTTTTCTTTTACTTTTCATAAAATAAAAAAATAGCCAGAATTTCAGCGAGACACACATATATATATTGCATATATATTACATATATATATATATATATATATATATATATATATATATATATATAAATTATATTTATAATTAAAATATATTGCAAAATCTTAGTTACTTACAGGATTTAGTAGACTTTGAAAAAGACAACATGGCTCAGTGGTTGAGCATCCACTTATGAACCAGGAGGTCACAGTTTAATTTCCAGTCAGGCACATGCCTGGGTTACAGGCTTGATTCCTGGTGTGGGACCTGCAGGAGGCAGCTAATCAGTGATTCTCCCATCATCATTAATGTTTCTATCTCTCTGTCCCTCTTCCTTCCTCTCTGAAATCAATACAAATATATAAAAAAGAAAAAAGACACTACCATTCAGAAAGTGGAAGAATTACTGTAGTAATTTTCAAATTCTGCTGGATAAATATTAAATTGAACCTCTGCCCTGAAGATAAGAAATATTCCTGGTTTAGGACACATTTTTGCATCTGCTGTAGCTCTCCAATCCATTGTTTTCCATAGCTCTTAGCTCTTCCTTCTAGAAACTCCCTTAATTTATATTATCCTCTTTGGCTTCATCTAAAAGTTTACTGAAGAATATCTTTTCTTTAGATGCTGAACAATATCCCATCCATAAATGTTTGGGGTATCAAAATTCCCCCTCAAAGGTTGAATGTTTGTTAACAATAATTCAGTTTTATCATACTGGGTAATAAATGACATTTTGGTTTTATTATTCATGCATCAATATATGATTAATTTGATATTTCTGTTTCTTATAGACTAAAATATTTTCCCATAAATATTTAAGATTAATTAAAGTTACTCAGCAGAGAAAGAGAGATGTGAGAGAGGCACTCCAATTGGTTGCCTTCTGTATGCGCCTGGACTGGAGCTGGAGTTGGCACCTGCAACAGAGGTACGTGCCCTTGACCAGGAATCTACCCCACAACCCTTGAGTGTTTAGGCTGATGCTCTAACCACAGAGCCACACCAACCAGGGAGAGATGATTCATCTATTGAAAAGGAAGTGGATAAAGGATTTATGAGAATATACTTAGAGCTTATTAATAAATTTTTAAGTGAAAAAATTGAAGTTTTGTTTTCAACGTATCTAAACATTTTGATTTTCATTTGATATGCAAAGATTTTCATTGCTGAGCTAAACAATAACCTGAATTCTTCGATAAAAATCTACCATCAGAAATAGCAAAAAAAAAAAAATAAGTATTGATTGGATATACTAAATCAATTATCCTGTCTCAGAATAGGACGGGAAAATAATTACTTTGGGGAATTATACTCTGACCTTATAGAGCACAATGTGATTGTCACATTTAGCCCACTTTTCTGTATTTCATGTATTGTCTGGCAGATCTCCTTGAGGTTACAACTTTCCAGTTATTATTTATGCAGAGTAACAACTTTATCTGTTTTTGGTAACTCATCTCTAAGTATGAAGTATAAAGTGTGACTTCAGCACAAAATAGTATTTTACTTTTGCTATATATTAAAATATACACCCAGGAAATCAGTTGTAATTTGATTTTTGAAAGGATTATTCTTAGAATCAGCATTTCTTAGTGGATAAGACAGCAATGATGGCACTGTGAATAAAGACTGTGTGTGCTACTGCTGTATTTATTCACTATAACATTCATAACCAATGGTAAATAGAACACACAGAGATCAGTCATAAGGTATTATAAATTATAAGAACATTTAAATAATATTATCAGATAAACCAAAGAGTATAATCTATAGATCTGGGATTCTTTTTTTTTTTTAAGCTCATTTACTTATTTACTTTTTGTTAATTCTCACTGGAGGATATTTTTCTATTGATTTTTAGAGAGACTGGAAGAGAGGGGGAGAGACAGAGAGAAATATAGATGTGAGAGAGACGCATCAAGGGTTGCCTCCCACATGACCCCAACCAGGGTTGGAGATCGAGCCTGCAACCAAGGTATGTGCCCTTGACTGAAATCGATCCCTGGACTCTTCATTCTTCAGGCCAACACTCTACCCACTGAGCCAAACCAGCCAGGGAAAATATGGATTCTTGATACCTAAAGAGACATGGCTAGATTCAGAGAAAGAATTAGAGAGGAAGGCTGGAGGGTATGGACAGGTACAAGGGTTATACAATTTAAACTCTGGATGGAGGAGTGCCAGGGTTTCTTCACCCTTAGTAACTCCTAAGATTAGGAGTCTAGATAATATACCTGGGCTATTCCTACAAGCTTGTCTTTTGTATGGCATGCTCACCAATCTTATTCTATACTAGAGACCTGGTGCATGAAAATTTGTGCACTCGGGGGGGTCCCTCAGTCCAGCCTGCGCCCTCTCACAGTCTGGGACCCCTCAGGGGATGTCCACCTGTCAACTTAGGCTTGCTGCCTGAAGGATTGGGCCTAAGCTGGCAGTCAGACATCCCTCTGGCAGCCCGGAAGCCCTTGGGGGATGTCCAACTAACGGCTTAGGCCTGCTCCCTGGGTCGGACATCTTTAATGCTGCTGTGGAGGTGGGAGAAGCTCCCACCACCGCCACTGCACTGGCCAGCCATGAGCTGGCTTCTGGCTGAGCGGCACTCCCCCTGTGGAAACACGCTGACCACCAGGGGACAGCTCCTGCATTGAGCGTCTGCCCCCTGGTGGTCAGTGCTCATCATAATGACTGGTCATTCCTGGTGGTTCTGCTGTTAGGGTCAATTTGCATATTACTCTTTTACTCTATAGGATAGTGACTTACTGCATGAGTCACATGGCTTGCTCTCCTCTCTGAAGTATGTCCCATTTTCTTGTGTGTGTATATATAAAAGTCTTTTGTTGTAAATGAGAGTTAAAAGATTTCTAATGCAACTACACTTAGAAAAGACAGAACTTTTATATAACATGGTTTTATTACTGGTTGGTGTGGGATTTGTTTTTGTTTTGAAGCTTAAGTTAAAAGGAGGATTACATACATTGAATTTGTGAAATGAGGGATAATTGCATAAAGGAAGAGTAGGTTTACAAAAGATAAGATTCACATTCAGTTGCACCTGGGTTCCTCTAGAAATCCGACAGGTCAATAGGAAGCCAAATATGAAAGAATTTTAGCCTTGTAGAACCAAAACAGACAGGTCTTTATTAGATATAATATTTTTGCTTGCTTTTCACTAGTCTCACTTCATATAAAGACATTTGATACCAGGGATTTGTCAATGTATAAAAGAATTTGTTATATGGATTTCATCCCAAAACCGTGTTTTGTTTTGCCTATCTAATGAAGTGAAAGCAAGACACTTTTGTCCTTCTGTCAGCATAACAGGCTTCTGAATATTTCCTAATCTCTTGCACATTGACTAGAAAATAGTTATTTACAAGTGAAGAATACACACTATCCCAAATGACCACAATTTGAAATGCAAATATAATTTCCTAATGTATAAGAACGGATAACTTTAGTGTTAGAAAGGGCTATCTCCGAACTGGTAATTTATGGTGGATAAGCCTCAGTTTCCATGTACCATAATATACATAGTAGCCACTTCACATAGTTTTAATGAATATTAATGAATAAGATACATATGCAGCACATAGTAAATGCTTAACAATAAAGTAGGGGGTTTCTTGCCTTTTTAAAAAATCATCACCTGAGGATATGTTTTATTGGTTTTAGAGAGAGAGATGAGAGAGAAAGATCGATGGAATGTCTCCCACAAGCTCCCTGATCTGGATCAAACTTGCAATGTAGGTATGTGCCCTGAGTGGGAATTGAACCTGAAACCTGTTGGTACATAGGACAACACTCCAACCAACTGAGCCATCTGGCCAGGGCGATTTTCTTATTAGTAGTGGTAACTTTGATAACTGCATTGAGGTGGTGTCTGCCACGCTCCCATTGTAATTTAGTCTTTTCTCCTTTGAAATTAATTGTTTGTTGGGAAGAATTTTGATACCTATTTTATTCAACGGTTTTAATTTATTACTACTACTGATCTCAGTTATCAGAGTTAAATAACTAAGGAATTTTTGAGTGTATATACATTGAAACTACTGCATTAATATGGTTTAGTTATTACAGCAAAAAATTTTCTCCAGGAGAGGTAATTCTATAAACCATTAAATAACTTTCTTTTTTTCCTTTATTAATTAAGGTATTACATATGTGTCCTTATTGCCCCCCCACCCCTCCACTCATGCCCTCACCCCCCTGGTGTCTGTGTCCATTGGTTAAGGCTTATATGCATGCATACAAGTCCTTTGGTTGATCTCTCCCCTTTACCTCCACCCTCCCCTACCTTCCCTCTGAGGTTTGATGGTCTGATTGATGCTTTTCTGTCTCTGGATCTGTTTTTATTCATCAGTTTAGGTTGTTCATTATATTCCATAAATGAGTGAGATCATGTGATATTTATCTTTCTCTGACTGGCTTATTTCACTTAGCATAATGCTCTCCAGTTCCATCCATGCTGTTGCAAATGGTAAGAATTCCTTCTTTGGAGAAATTCCTTTCCTTGTTTTAAGAAATCTCTTAAAATTTACCTGGTAAAGAGCTAACTAATGAACCAACAGTTTAGTTAATTTTTTGCTTAGGACCCTTGCCTTGTTTTTTCCCTCAATCCTAGACTATTTAAGCTAAACTAGTAAATCATAAACTTTCCCCAATCCAATCAGATTCCTACCTTAAAAAAACATTCTTTAAATCACTGAGTCCAGATCACAAAATCTTATTAATAGCTCACTTCCTTTAAATATCTGTCAAGATGGTGTTCTTCCATATTGCATAAATTCAAATAAACTTAATTTTGACTTATTAATAGTCTGCTGACATTTTGGGTGTGTCCATCTGCATTCACACATGTATACCCACTTTTACACCTATGTTAATTTCTTTAATTACATATATATCTATATCTATATCTATATCTATATCTATATCTATATCTATATCTATCTTTACCTATATCTATATCTATATCTATATCTATATCATCTATATCTATATCTATATCTATATCTATTTCTATATCTATATCTATATCTATATCTATATCTATATCTATATCTATATCTATATCTATATCTATATCTATATCTATATCTTTACCTATATCTATATCTATATCTATTTGTATGTGTATTTAAATACATATATGTAGCCTGGCTGGTGTTACTTAGTGGTTCAGCATCAACCCATGAACCAGAAGGTCATGGTTCAGTTCTCAGTCAGGCACATGCCCAAGTTGCAGGCTCAATCCCCAGTAGAGGGAGGCAGGAAGCAGCTGATTAATGATTCTTTCTCATCATTGATTTCTCTCTCTCTCTTCCTCTCTTTAAAATGAATAAAAATTATCTAAATATTCTAAATGTGGTGCTGAAAACAGACTGAGACATTTATAGAAAGAAATTTGTAATCGTCATCAGTTTATAATCAAAGAACCAGACATTTCAAATAACCAGAATACATTCTAATCTATTCTGGAAAGAAAGATGTTTTATAATGTCAAGGAAATAAGTCAATGCATGTATTGTACACAAAGGACCATTCAAGTTAGGACAGAGGCCCAGTGCCCATCATCTTCTATAGGACAACAGACCCCACAATGATGCTGATGGCCCTGACCACAGTAGAAGTAATGTCATGTTAGGTGCTGGCCATTGATTTATGTACTTTACGTAAATGTCCCCATTAATCACTACAACCTTAAGAGACATGTTTAATACTTTTTAATTTGTTTTAACTAGATGAAGAAACTTATTTTAAAGGTAAATAATCTAATTTCACACAGCAAGTAGAGAAAAACTCAGAATAAAACTGAGTGGTCTGATCTCAATCTACTCCTTTTATAATTCTGAGCAAAGGAAGATTACCTTTTGGTATAGTTTATTGTTAATTACCTCCTTTTCATTGTTTTTGAGAGAGTATGAATCATATTATGGATTAAAAATGAACTAATATACAAACTTTTTAAGTACATGTAAGCATAATATGTAATGAGCACAACAAATTTATCATCTGTGTGCCTAAAATGAAATTGTTTGGAAATAATAACCTCATATCACATGAGCACAGTGCCCATTTTCTTGCCGGTGTATAATTTCACGTCCCCTGCATAGACAGAAGAGTAAATGTCAAGAAATGATGGAGAGTATGCACTTGGAGATTTTTCCCCTGGTGATCCATCTCTCGTTGTTATTAAATTTTTAGAGGGAAAATAAAATCTTCCTTGGTAAAGCAAAAAAAAAAAAATGTGTATGTGTATGTATGTGCACATATTTATAAAATCATAACAGAACATGAGAGTTCCTCAGGAGTTTGAAGTTGAAGTATTCTAACCAAATCACTGGGTTAGAAATAACTCCTATATCAAAGTTCTATATCCACTAGGAAAAGTGAAGCACAGATGACCTATTTTTGTAAGTTCATTTGGTACCAACACACCAGAAACACTTTGTCGAGCAAAGGAGACCTAAGTAATAACACAGATTCCACTGTTTTTAATTTTCATATTAAACTATTTCAAAGAACATTAAATGTTTACATTAAATATATATGACTTCACATTTTAAATAGCATATACACTGTATAGAATATATAAAATATATCAATATAAAATATGTAAATTATAATTATGCACCTATTTGTTTAATGTGTGCTAGTATATTTACTTGTTATTTGTGCTAGTATATTTACTTATTTGCTTTGCTTATGTGTGCTAGTATATTTATGTATTATTTACTTTGCTTTTCTTAAGACAAATAATGTTCTATTTTGCAGACAAGGAAATTAGGCTATTGCTTACTAACTGACTTACACCTAGGAAATTATACAATTAGGAAAATTATCTAGATCAATTGCATTCTTTTTAATCATGGTATAATTTTCAATAATATTGGACTGCATACATTAGTCCTCATTCTTTGATCTTAAACATTCAAATCTCACTCTGTTTTATTTGTTTGGATTCTAAGAATTATAAATGACTAATCAAAGTTCAAGAGATTTTAAATTGTAATAAATTTTGTTGATGTATTTATACAATAACTAGAGGCCCAGTGCATGAATTCATGTGTTGGTGTTGTCCAGCCAGCCCATCCTGATTGGGGCTGATCATGCCAGGCCAGCTGGGGGGAGAGTTCACAGGCAGTTGGCAGGCTGGCCCCGCCCCCTGGTCAAACTCCTGATCGAACTCCTGGTTGAAGGGACAATTTGCATATTAGCCTTTTATTATACAGGGTTATTTTAAACACTTTCTCGTAATCTAAGTTGTCAATATGCAGAAAATGATGACACCTCCAAGTGCTTCAAAACTGTCTTCATTGCTTATTTTGCATTTCAAAGTGTTATGGGGGTATAAAAGTAATAAAATGCAAGAACCATTTCTCAGAAAACTGCATATGAAATAAAGATTAAATATTATTTGCGAAGATATGTTTAATTTAATTCATATTACAACTCTACAAATAATGAGTTAAAGTGTAGAATAAGTGAATTTAAAGAAGGTTGCTTAGCCAAGACTTTTTGAAAGAGATGAGTTTTCAGCTGCTTTTAGCAGAAGAAAAGGAAAAAGTACTGTTAGAAATCAGTAGTATGAAGATGTTTTCTTATTATCTGCCAACTGAGCCTGGGTAGAAAATCCCACTAACTATTAAAAGTACCTTCCTTTCTTATTATCAAAAAAATATTTTTATTTTTTTAAAATATATTTTTATTGATTTCAGAGAGGAAGGGAGAGGGAGGGAGAGCTAGAAACAATGATGAGAGAGAATCATTGACCAGCTGCCTCCTGCACCCCCTTCCACCCCCACTGGGGATCGAGTCTGCTTCCCAGGCATGTGCCCTGACCCAGAATCAAACCATGACCTTCTGTTTTATAGGTTGATGCTCAACCACTGAGCCACACTGGCTGGACTAAAAAAGTTTAATGTTGACATCATTGCAGGCGTCCCCCTTCCTCACCTTCCTTTATATATTTTCTTAACATTTATGATGCATTTAATTTTTGAAAGTTATTATTTATTACCATGGAATCATTTCCTGAAATCTTTGTGATCAAAGCCTTCCTGGATAAATTTAATCACAATACTGTGGTCCTCTCTCCTATACTATATTTGGAGCTTCCACTCATTTGAAGCATATAATTTTTTTTATAAAACATTGCAGGTAATAGCCTCCTGTTATAAGCAAATCATGATGATGAAAACATGGCATCTATTTTGGTAACTATATGAAAGCATCAGCAATATTTAATGTAGATCACATGTGTGCATTGACATTGATGTCTATTCTATCTTATACCCCTTTCTATGGTTTTTGATTTAGTGACATAAATATTCATACAATTTTGTTTTTTACTCTACATATTATAATGATTGGAATAAGTTTTTTAGAATAAATGGAGCTCTGGGGGAAATTTTATTTCTAGAAACATCTTCTGGGTGAGAATGAAGAGTATATAGATTTTTAACCACATAGATTTCAAGTTTTCAGTTGCTCCCAATCTCTTTATAGGTGACACTCTCCAAAAAAATAAATAATCATAATATTTGACCTTGGACTAAGCTAATGTTACACTCTCAGATGCTGTATTTAAATTTAAGCTTTTAATACCATTTTATAGTTACAACCCCAACAAGTTCTGCACTATTCTGTAAGTGTCCCAGTGAAGGACATTTTTGGTTTTCCACAGTTTTCTTCACGATAAAGAGATCAACTTCACCTTTAGATCTAACCTTCTGTTGGGCAATACTTGCTATGTAGGTTTGGGGAGTAGATTTATTTCCTTGAAAAATGCTTCAGATCTGCCATTGAATAAAAGAAACAAACAAACATTATAGTCAGTAGAAATTGTGCTTGTGTGTAAAATAAGATAGGGGTTGACCTTCTTTGTGTTTTTTCCCCCAAGTCTTTTTTATTTTTTTAACCTGACTTTTGTATCTGTTTGGTGAAGTATCTCTGTGAAAGTTTAATAAGCAGTCTGTGGAATCCTTAAAGAATGCAAGCTTTTGTGTGTTTTGGTGTTGAAATGTAGAACTAATTCTCACTTGATGTCAGAAGTGCTATCTCTATTAATAATTTGACAACTGTTCCAAAATATATCTTTTGGGAGAATATTTTTGAATTGGAGAAATAGACTAGAATAGAAATATAAATAAAGAAAAGAGCAAAACATTAGCCTTCTTTATTTTTCTACTTTTTGCCTAGTGACAATATAATGCAAATCAGAAGGTTTGTTTCTTTTAACCAACCTTCTCCAAAATTATTTTTAAAACTTATAAAGTTTATTTGTTAGAGCAGTTTCAGGCTTACAGAAAAATTGAACACTAAATATGGAGGTTTCTCATATATTCCCCCCTCCCTCTCACCAGTTGTCTCCCCTAAATAGTTTTCTCTATTATTAACATCTTAATGTTTGTTACAGTTGATGAACCGATATATACATTAGAGGCCCAGTGCACGAAAATTGTGCACTGGTAGGGTCCCAAGCAGCTGCTGACTGGGTACTCCCTTCCTTCCCCCAGCCAGCCCCGCCCCCTGGTCGAACTCCTGAACGAACTCCTGGTCGAGGGGACAATTTGCATACTATGCTTTTATTATATAAGATTATAATTAAAGTCAGTAGTTTACAGTTTGGTTCACTCTTTGTGTTTTACAGTTCAATAGGTTTTGACAAATACGTAATGTCATATCCACCAGTAAGATATACAGAATAGTTTCACTATTTTTAAAATGCTACATGCTACACCTATACATTTCTTCTCTTTCCTCCCCCAGCTCCTGGCAACTACTGATCTTTTTTCTGTCTCCATAGTTTTGCCTTTTCCAATATGTCATATAATTAGAATCATATAGCATGTTGTCTTTCCAGACTGGCTTATTTCACTGAGCAATATGCATTTAAGTTTTCTTCATGTCTTTTTGTAGCTTGATAGGTCATTTACTTTTATGGTAGAACTAGAGAACTAGAGGCCCGTTGCACGAAGATTCGTGCCAATAGGCCTTCCTTCCCCTGGCTGCCGGCACTGGTTTTCCTCCGGGACCCGGGACCCAGGCCTTTGCTCTGGTCACCACCTTCCATCTTTGCTCTGGCTGGAGACTTCAGTCTTCACTCCAGCTGGAGCACCGTTCCTGTAACTCCGCTCCCCGCCCTCCCTGTCATAGCAGGTGTCCCACCCCGCCTGGCTGCTCCGTGCCTGCATGTGTGCTGCCCAGAGGCCTGGAGCGGCTGGGGGGCGGGGCCACCACAATATTTGTTGGGTTAATTTGCATACTTACTCCTGATTGGCTGGTGGGTGTCATGAAGTGACAGTCAATTTGCATATTTCTCTTTTATTAGTGTAGATAATATTCTATTGTATGGATGTACCTCGGTTTATTTTTCCTTTCACCTATTGAAAGACATTTTGGTTGTATCTAGTTTTGGGCACTTATAACTAAAACTGCTATAAATATGTGTGTGTAGGATTTTCTGTGGTTGCATTTCAATTATTTGGATTAATACCTGTAAGCATGATTGTTGGATTGTATGCTAAAATTATGTTTTGCTTTATAAAAAAAAATAAAACTGTCTTCTAAATTAGCAATATCGTTTTTTGCATTCCCACCAGCAATAAATGAGAGTTGTTCTTAGTCCACAACCTGGACAGCATTCGGTGTTGTCAGTGTTTTGGATTTTAGCCATTCTGGTAAATCTGTAGTGCTACCTCATTGTTTTAATTTGCAGTTTCTTAATGACATATGATGTTCAGCATCATTTTATATGTGTATTTGCCATTTGTATATCTGCTTTCATAAGTGACTGTTAAGACTTTCTCCTTTTTTAATAGGATAGTTTGTTTTCTTTCTGTATTTCAAGAGATCTTGCATACTTTGGGGGTACAAATATCTATTTTGAAAATTTTTCTCCAAGTGTGTGACTTGTCTTTTCATTTTCTCAATAGTGCTTTTGGCAGAACAGAAGTTTAAATTTTAATTAATACAACTTATCAATTTCTTCCTTCATGGATTATGTGTTTGATGTTATATCATTGCCAAACTCAGTCATCTTGTTTTCCCCCCCCCCCTTTTTTTTCTAGAAGTTATTTGTATTTTCTACATAGATAATTAGGTCATCTGCAAACAAAAACAGTGTTATTTCTTCCTTTCCAATATAAATGGCTTTTACTTCTTTTTCTAGTATTATGACATTAACTAAAACTTTCAGAAGTATGTTCAATAGAAGGGACATCCTTGCCTTCCTCCTGATCTTAAGGGGAAAGCATCTAAGTTTCTCACCATAAAGTATGTTAGTTGTAGGTTTTTTTTTGTTTTGTTTTGTTTTGTTTTGTTTTTTGTTTGTTTTGTTTTTTGTAGATGTTTTTTATCAGGTTGAAGAAGTTCCCCTCTATTCCTTCTGGAGTCTCCAAGGAGAAAATACATTTTCTTACTTTTTACAGCTTCTGAGGCCTCCTGAATTTCCTGACCTTCCTCCATCTTCACAGTGAACCACTCCAACATCTACTTCGTCTGTTGCAACTTTTTATGAATTTGACCTTCTCTCCCTCTAATTAGGTCTCTTATGATTATATTTGACCTCCCCAGATAACACAAGTTAATCTACTCATTTCAAGATTCTTAATCACATCTGCAAAGTTTATTTGCCACATAAGGTGACAATCCTAGCTACCACTTCTGAGGATTAAAACCTAAACATCTTTGGGAGGCCTTCTTTCTGTCTACCACAGTAACTTTTCCTGCTTCCATCTTTGCTTTTTAAACCTTCTACATTCATGTAAATTCAAGAGAGCCATCCCTTCCATGATGAAATTTAATGGGTTTTGTCTTCTCCTTCCTTTATATAATGTGTACACTTTTTTTCTGAACTTATTATTTATATTTGTTTGGGCTCACACAAGAAAAGTCTTTTAATTTTCCTTATTGTCTTCAGTATTTCCTTTTAGTAATCTTTCCTCTTTTTCATTACTATACAATCTCAAAAATACTTACTCATTTAACATATATATATTTTAAAATATATTTTTATTAATTTCAGAGAGAGAAATGGAGAGGGAGAGAGAGATGGAAACATTAATGATGAGAGAGAATCATTGATCAGCTGCCCCTGCAGGCTCCCTACTAGAGATCAAGCCCACAACCCAGGCATGTGCCTTGACCAAGAATTGAACTGTAATCTCCTGGGTGATTGGACACTCAACCATGGAGCCACACCAGAAAGCAAAAGAAACGCCTTTTTTTATTTTTGTCTTAATAAAGCTTACAAGTCACAAAAATATCTATATATATAAAACCTTAATATGCAAATAGACCAAACGGTGGAACAACTGAACAACAAAACAACCAGTCACTATGATGTGTGCTGACCACCAGGGGCGTAGCGTACATGGAACATGATGGGCGTCGGCCGTGGAGGGATGGTGGAACAAGTGAGCAGGGGCACCAGACCAAGGTGGGGCACCGGTCGCTGTCATGGGGTGAGCCTCTGTGGTTACTGAAAATTCTTTGCTCCCACATTCTGTGGTCCTGCCTGGCACTCACACTTGCTGCCAGTGCCGGCCTCGCTCACACCCACGGCTGGCGCCGAGTGCCAATCCCCATAGCTATGTGCTGTCAGTGGGTGCGAGTGGTGACAGCCAGCCCGAGTGCCCCTCAGGGCTTCTCCAGCTCCCCCTGCTCCTGAAGGACAATCAGGCAGAAGCCTCCACTTGCACCTGCTGATGGTGCCAGCCCCAATACCTCCACACCAGCAGCGGGTGTGAGCGGAGCCAGTGGCATCAGCACATGGGAGTGGCAATGGTGGGAACAGGGCTGCTGGCAGACAGGGGACTGAGGCCGCAGCAGGAGGGGCCGAGTGGGGGTATGGAGGATGGGCCGAGTCCTGCTCCTGTGCCCACGGTAGCCTCACAGCCCACAGTTCCTTTCAGGGTGCATGAATTTGTGCACTGGGCCCCTAGTGTAATTATAATATGGGAGAAATTTAATGGAAATAAGATAATATGAAATTATATAGTAGAACTGAGCTGGTCTGGTTGGGGCAGGAGTGGTGGTGGTGATGATGGTGGAATTTAGGAAAACAGACTTTTACATGGATATTAAAGTGATACTTGAGGTTTGGGAGATGTTCCAGGCAGGACATAGCATTTAAAGAGGCCTTGGGAAAGAAAAAAATGTTCAAGGAATTGAAAGAGAGTCAGAGTGACTGAGAATGGGGAACAGGGAAAAGACATGCAATTGGGACTTTGCAGGTAGCAAAGGATTGGTCTCTATGGGCTTTTTAAGCCATGTTACTAGTTCTCACTGGTAAGTGTGGTTGTTAAGCAGTGAATTATCATGATTATATCTAAGTTTTAAAAGGGATCACTATGATAAGTACATTTCTTTAAAAACTAGAGGCCCGTGCACAGGGGGTGTGTCCCTCAGCCCAGCCTGCACCCTCTCCAATCTGGGACCCCTCGAGGGATGTTTGACTGCCCGTTTAGGCCCAATACCGATAGGATTGGGCCTAAACGGGCAGTCAGACATCCCTCTCACAATCCAGGACTGCTGGTTCCCAACTGCTTGCCTGCCTGCCTTCCTGATTGCCCCTAACCGCTTCTGCCTGCCAGCCTGATCACCCCCTAACCACTCCCCTGCCAGCCTGATTGATGCCTAACTGCTCCCCTGCCAGCCTGATTGTCCCTAACTGCCCTCCCCTGCAGGCCTGGTTCCCCCCAACTGCTCTCCCCTGCAGGCCTGGGTCCCCCCCAACTGCCCTTCCCTGCAGGCCCGGTCGCCCCCAACTTCCCTCCTCTGCTGGCCTGGTCACCCCTAACTGCCCTCCCCTGCAGGCTTGATTGCCCCAAACTGTCCTCCCTTGCAGACCTGTTCCCTCCCAACTGCCCTCCCCTGATGGCCATCTTGTGGCAACCATCTTGTGTCCTCATCGTGGCAGCCATCTTGTGTGTTGGAGTGATGGTCATTTTGCATATTACTTTTATTAGATAGGATTATTTGATAGTTTCTTATAGTCTGATCACATTATACAGTAATTTTTCATACTACCTTCTATATAGCCAACTGGTTAAGAAGATTTTGTCATTATTTTCTGCTGGCAGTTTGTTTTTAGTTTAAGAATAAAGAAAAATATATTAAATATGGAATATTAAATTGAAGGGAAGGAAGTGTTAGATGCTTCACTTCCTGTGCAGACCTCTTCCCGTGCAATCACTTATTGCTTTGAGCTTAGCAGTTTAGCAGTTTTCTCAGAGAGGCTGCAGAGAGCTCAGAAAAGGTGTTTTAGTGATGTTTGCAAACTGAATTACCAGGAACATAGTAGGTGTTCAATACATGTAAATTAAATAGAAAGAGTTAATTTGATTGGAAATATTATATGAAGAATATTTCTTTACACTTATTTCAGGGAACTGCAAAATTTCACACAGAGAAATGGAATTTCACCAAAAAGAATTTGGACATTTGTTCTCTTTTTTATTGCCATAGTAACAATGCACTTTTCGGTGTGTTCTTATAATATTCACCAGTTTTCTACTCTGCGTTCTTTAAAAATAGGAAGAAAACACACTATCCATCCTGAAAGAAAAATAATAGAGCATTAAATATAATTTAAAATAAAATATGGAGTCATTTATAAAAAATCCCCACCCAAAGAAAGGTTTATTGATTTTTAGAGAGAGAAGAAGGGATAGAGGAAGAGAGGGGGCGACAGAGAGGGAGAAAGTGAGCAAAACGTCAATGTGAGAGAGAACCATCAATTGATTGCCTCCCATAGACCTGACTGGGAATCGAACCCTTCATCCTTTGGTGTACGGGACAATGCTCCAACCAACTGAACCACCCTACCAGGGCAACATATGCAGTCATTTTTACTGAGTGTCACCATGTCCAAAAAGAGTAAAATATATATATTATAGTATAATACTAGTCTGAAAACTCAAGGGAAAATTCATGTCATCTCTTGTATTAACCACTCAACATGATGATTTTGAGGTTGTATGACTCTATTTCTGTAAGAAACCATGGTAACTCAGGTACTGGATTTCTTTTCTGATGATCTCACAAATCTCAGGTTATCTGTAGATCTTAAGTATCCTCTCTATAATCTGCCTCACTCTTTGTGCCAGATCAATATGCTGCTGTTCTCTTAAAAAGAATGCTTTCCACAAAATTGCATTACTTAATGTTAACATGTTTAGTTCCATCTCATTTGCTATGTGTCTGATTTAAAAGACAACTTCTCATTTTAGTAATACACATAAGATCAGGAGCAAGTACCTTAGTATGTATAAGAGATTAACTGGGCACTATATTTCACAAAGAGAAAAAATGCAAGTGTTCACTGGGGTAGTGAATGAATGTTGTGTGTGTAAGTATATATATATATATGTGTACCTATGTGTATATGTGTGTATATATATATGTATATATATATATGCATATATGCATTGTACTATACATGTATAAGCACAAAATAATAAACATGAAAATTAAAGGTATGAGACTAATGAATAATAATTAACATAAACAATTATTCATCTTATCCATAGGGCAACTATTTTATTTTGGTGAAGGCAAAAAGAAAAAAAAAAGAGTATTCATTATATGCTTATTTATATTATTATGAAGAGTATCTCCTATTAACAACTTTGTCTCAGATTCATTGACTAACCAAGTTCAAAGAGAGAGGTATCAGTATATACTAGAAAGCCCACATATCGTGGATATCTGTCAAATGACTGGTTATCTGTCAAATTTCACCTGTGCAGGTTTCATAGCTGTTTCATATGTAAAAATAAATGATCATGATTACAAACTTTTGGCATTAGTTATTATGAGGATTAACTGGAAAAGTGTTTATATAGTGATCAGAGAATGCCATTTCTCTCAAATGTGAAGTCAAGGAACAAAGAAATTAAGAGTTATTTGGGGATAAATAATAATCTCCAATATCCATAGTTTTAATGTCGCTTTAAATATAGATGGAAAAAGAAGTTGCCTACATGATGTGATTTGCAAGTTGCCAAAAATATTTATGTTTTACAAAATGTTATCCCACAAGAGCAGTGAATGTGTGAAATTGTCATACATATCATTTAATTTCTTGTTTTTAAGACCTTGTAGGCACTAATAAACTGGTGATTTCTTACATCCGTGTTATGTCTCAGAATTTACAAGACTTTTCATATTTATTATCCACTTAATATTTATTCAAACCTGCAATTTAGGCATTTTAAAGATAATTATTTCAAAGTTCTAGGCCTGGTCCAGGTCAGACCTGAGAAATGAGCTCAATGCTTTTAACTCCAATGAATATGAACAACTGTCTTTTCACAGTGCCATGGCTGACTGAAAAGAATATCTGGATACGTTTTCTCCCAGGATGAATTTAAGGCATATCAAATTATCTCCTATGAGGAAAAGTATGTTCGAAGGTAAATGGACATAGGGAACAGCAAATTGCATCAAGAAAATTCTGAACTGTAAGGACAAGTTCTAGAAGGCAAATGTATATAAGAGTGGCGATTATTGAGAAGGAACACTGTTATCTATCACTAGATATCCCAGAGCGGAGAAGGGCCTAAGTCAGTAAAAAACAGTCCAAAAAAGGTCACTAAGGAACTGTTCAGAATACTTTGTGGTCTGGTTTTATTCCACACTCGTCTCTGTTCCTTGACGTGCATTTTATAATTTAATCATTAATTCAATCATTTATTGAATTACAGTTATAATGAATCAGGCACTGTTATAGATACTGGGAATGCAACTGTGCCCAAAAAGATAAAAAGGCCTGCCTCTATGAATATTAACTTAATGTTGGAGATATTAAAATGCTCTTGATCTTTCATAAGCCATTATCTTTTTTACCTATTGCCCTACTCTCTACAATGTTCTTTCCTTATTCACCTAGGCAATGTCTACTAATATTTAATATTCATCTTAGTTCTCACATCTTTCAGGAAGTCTTCCTGTATCAATTTACAATCTGGATAATATTCCAATATTTTATGTGCCTCTAAGATTACACTTAACATATTTCTTTAGTGTTATCTTGTTTTCCTCTTAGTTAATATCAGGGTCCTGGTCTTCTTTGTATGTGTATCATCCATGCCAAACCTTGTGTCTTACACAACTGCCTAACACAGGTTTTTTGGACAAAAGAATAAACTTGCTTTGCAAATATGACTAAGAGCTTTTCTTGCTTTAGTATAGTGTGTGTGTGTGTGTGTGTGTGTGTGTATGTGTGTGTGTTGCTGATTGAACTTTAGTGAATGTTTAACTAAATTTTTCAGAGTTATGAGTCATTGATCAAATGACTAGTTATTTGTCAAATTTCTACATCAACTTGGAACCATGTAGTCATGTTTTCCCCCGTCTTTGAAAACCATGAAATGAACAAATAAATACATAAAATAATTATGTTAACAGAAACATAAGGCAGCATGGTACTCACAGTTAATATAGCAAGCACTAAATAAATGTTCTGTCTATACCTTTAAATTCTTTTAATTCCTTGTGTGGTAGTGATAAGGTAAGAGTTTGTGAATTAAGTACAATTCCACCTTCATCCTCCCCCACCCCCCAAAGCTAATGACTGACATTCTTACTACCATTTTCAATGATTTTGAGCAGCACATTAGCCCAAAGATAATAAAAAAAGAACAAATCCCAAACCCATTAGGGAGAAAAATTACCTATGGAGCTGGAGCTGATCTGAGATATCCAGCAAAATTGGGGATAGCAACTTGAATAACGACCCGGAAGACTGACAGAGTGATTGATAGGCTTCGGTAAACCCATGGGTCTGGTAGAGGATTTCTTTGATCTCCATCTGCAGTCGTAGTAAGTGGCATGGTTCTTTTAATCTGCAGCTGAAGTGTATAAGAATATATGATGAATTAACATGGATTTATCTTCCTTTCTCACTGTCAGTTTTATAAAAATAGGAAAAATACGCTATTAGACATATATTAAATAGTCATGTTGTATTTCATCATTATCCTTTTCCTCAGTGATTTGTTTATTTATTATCTATGATTCCTTCTCATCAGCTTAGCTTTATTTTGTGCTGCTAAATGAATAGACACTTAAATAGTTGCTCATAGCATCTATTAGCCCATTCTTCATGCTTCCTTTTATAATTCTTCAAGTAGTCCTTCCTCTCACTAACACACTTAGTCCTTCAAAAGCCAGGTGTAGGGTAGGTATGAGGGCATGCCTGGATCAACTTTGCTGCTCGGGGACTTAACAGTTGGATAACTTTGACCATGCTACTTACCCTTTCTGCATCTGCCTACTTGTGAAATAAAACCTCACAGTATTGCAGCGAAGGTTGAATGAAACTGCAAACAAATCATTTAAAACTCTGGAAACACCAGGAAGTGTTAATTCCTGCCCCATTTATGAGATAGTTCTTTTTCTTTTATTGTGTTTTCACATTTGTTTTTTTAAATTATGAGAACAAGTATAGAGGGAACAAAAGATATATTTGAACCCTAATTTTATGCATAAAGAAACGTAGTTACTCACCCGAGTTCACTTAGCTAAAAAGGCATAGGGGCAATAATGTGTCAATTATAACTTGGGTATTCTAGCTCCTACTAGTCATATAATTTTAGATTAATAAAGGGAAATCGGTGGAAAGAAACTATTATGTTTTGGTGCCTATACATGCCAGATTCTGTACTAAGCACTTAATTTTCATTATTTTATTTAAGCCCCACCACAATCCTGAAAGGTGGATACTGATTTTATGAGTAAATTTAGACTTATGGTGGTTATGGTGGTTAATTTTCCATTGCTCACTCAGCCAATATATAGTGAATTTTAGATTAAATTCAGACAATAAAGACCTTAATATATATTTAATCTTATCACGCCACATTTCATGCTTGGAGGGATCTTAGGGATAATTTTCACCAATCATATTTTATTAGATGAAGTTTGGTCTAAGAAAATCAACTTATTCAAGACAACTCCAAAACTTGTCTTCTCAAACTTTGTCTCATATATGTTGGTTAGAATTTTTTTTAGCCTTTATTCGACCTATTACTTTCTTATAGCCTTGTTTCCTTTGCCACTAAAATCTCCCATTATTTTTCCCCCATTGCTTTTTTAGAGAGAGTGGAGGAGAGAGAGGGAGGGCCAGAGAGAGAGAGAGAGAGAGAAAGAGGAAGAGAGAGCGTGAGAAACATCAATGTGAGAGAGGCACATCAATTTGTTGCCTCCTGCAGGCACCTCAGCCAGGGCCAACCAGGCCCAGGGATAGAATCTGCAACCCAGGTACATGCCCTTGACAAATCGAACCTGAGACCCCTTGGTGCTCAGGGCCGACGCTCTGAGCAACACTGGCCAGGGCATCTCCCATTATTTTTTTTAATCTACATTTCCTCAGACTGTTTACTAAGAACCTCGGTTTCTTGCCCTCAGCTGACATTGTGATACTTGATAATAAGTAATTGTCTTTCCCTCCCTGTTCTGTTGGCTTATGTGACAAAAAATGCTAGTGAATAAATTTTAAATCCTCTGCCACATATTAAGTGCCAAAAGTGATCATTGCTGCATAATTTCTAATATCCTTGGCAGAACCTCTTAAAGCTATTTCAAGTACGTATACAAAGAAACATGATGATTATTTAAAAATACGTATATATATTTAATTCTTTTTATCAGAGAGTCTATATTTGTCAAAGTATATGTTTTCTGATTGACCCTATTTACAAAGCTCCCCCTCTTTATTCTTTCTATGTTGTCTGTGTGTTTGTTTGTTTGTTTAATTTCCCCAAATTATCTACCTTTTCAGATCATCTATGTTCTGGCTTGACTGCCTTAGGAATCCTCTGATCTTCAAAATAATAGCCAATAAATTTTAAGTATGGCCCTCTTCTTAGATATGTGAGATATGGTTGTCATAATGGCTGATTTTTAACACAGATGACATCATTTCAACATCATAATAGAAATGAAAATTCTTAGTTCTGTCAAAATAAAAGAGTTACTAGAAAGTTCATTTTTTTATAGGAGACACAAAATGGATAAAACCAAACACACTAAAAAGCTTATAACTGATCTTAGGATGTCTTAAAACAATGACATCTTTGGTAATTTCTTTATGATAACACCTTGTAGAAATGTACCTGGCCATGAGGAGAAAGCAGGTTTTACTTGGGAATGGCCTGCCATTGAGGTTAAAATCCACCAGCATTGATAAATATAAATATTTATTTATTTGAACAGAGACCTGTTCATGTCAAAACTTTATATTTATGAAGCTAGTTCCTGGTTTCAAGTTAATTTTACAAACATTTTCCCATTTGATCTTTATAATATAGGGTGGGGCAAAAGGAGGTTTACAGTTGTTCATATGGAAAATAATAAAATAATAAATAATAACGAATAGATTCTGGGTTTTGTGTACTCACAACTGTAAATCTACTTTTGCCCCACCCCGTATATCTTTATAAAGAAAGGCAGATATTAGTATTCTTATTTCACAAGTAAGGAAAATATTATTGAAGTTAATTTAAACCAATCAGCTTATTGGTATTAAGGTAGTTATTTGTGCAATAAAATTAATTTGCCAGATATTTATGTTTACAAAATCCATCAAAGTATTTTTAAATGTAAACACATATGCTTATTCACCATGACACTTTGTGTGTGTCAAGAAGGGGAATTTTGAATCTTTCCAGACGGCTATTTTCTAAGTGGATAGCAATAACATTAGTGTTGTGATCAGCAATAATTTTGTGTGTGTGTAGTATCAGTCTCCCTCCTTCAGATTCTTTGTGCTCTTGGGATAACACAGCATCCCTCCTGAATAAGGCACAGTAATTGCATATTCTTTGGGGAAGAAGTGAGCTGGGACAAACAGAAGCCTCTGCTGTGTCTTAACTGGCTTCTTTTTTTATTTTTTATTTTGAGGATGAGTTTATTGAAGCTGGGGACAGGGAAACAAAGAAAGGCTTGGGATAGAAGAAGCCGCAGGAGAGAGCCTAGGTGGAGCTGCTTGGGTTCGAAGTGAGCGAAGGCGGGGCTGCGGTCAGCTCACTGGAGAGTCAGAGAAAAGGGGGCCTTGTAAACAGGTTCAGGGAGTTAGCCTGGGACTAGCTGCTGCCGTGGTTTCAATTCTCTTATAGGGACCCTTAAGTTGGGAGGTTGCATGCCTTTGGGAACGAAAAAGAGGAAGGGAAAGGCGCAGGTGAGCTCCTGGCAGGGAGAGCATGCTTATCTCGCTTCTTGCAGATAAGCACTTTCAGGTCAAGTCAAGGTTTTATGCTCCTGATATCTTTATTAATTGCTTTAAATTATGATAAGAGGCCAAAACACAGGACTCCTTCTAATATATTTCCTAATTATTTTATGTGTGTATACATATGATATCTCAGAAGAAAGGGGCAAAAAAAAAAAAAAAAGAATTTATAATGAATTTAAAGACAAGAAATGTGAAAGGAGACACAATGCTTAGACACCCCGAGTGGTCTCAAGTACGGTTCATGGCCATGTCCGAGGCCATTTGTCAGTTTGAAGAAAATATCCAAAAATTCATAAACTATTTTTGATAGCCTTAAACAAATCTGAACTGTAACTTTGATTTTTGATGTGCATAGAAATCCCATTATTCATACAATTATGATAATTACGGCCTCTAAAGTTATACATGTCCTTGCAAAGACCACATTGGTTGATTCGCCTGTAAATATTTTGCTAATAGGATACAGTTTGTCTCACCTAATATGTTTTCCTGCCATTTTCATGCTGCTGTTCACATTATTAAATTTGTAATTCTGTTTTTATGCTTGTGTGGCATTATATCCCCAATTCTCAAAAATGGACCCATGACTAAAATGTGGTTCACTGAAGCATAAAAAGTGATGAAAAGAGGAACATAAATAGTACAACCCAAAATAACATCATAAACAAAGAGAGAACTGGTCTCCAGTGATGAATAAGGAATGCAAATCTGTATATGCTGGGACACATCGATCTGCAAGTGTCATGATTTCACATAGGCAGCAGAAAAAGAAAAGTGCAAATAGGAAACACATTTATGAATATATAAAAAAATTGAATTATATATAACTGGAGGTTAATTTACCACTATTCCCCAGTTCATTTTGGGTTAGAAAGCCTTGTCAAACAGGGGCATCCGCGTCTGGTAGGATTATTTCTTAAAGGATTAATGGATGTGTTCTCTTTGCTTCCTTGTGAAGTCTCCTGCTTGTACCCTGAGGAATATTCCTCCCTCCTAGAGCACATGAGTAAGGAAAATCACTCAATTCAGCATCATCAACAACAATACTAAGATGATACAGAAGGTGGGGGAAAGGAGAAACGAAGGGAGGTAAGAACTAGAGAGGGGAGATGAGAAAAAAGAAGAGGAGGGCAGAGAAGGGAAAAAGAAATGAGGACAGGAAAGAGAGCTAACAGCCTCTGATACTATCCGAGGAGCAGGCAGACAATACCTTTACTTTCAGACACCAGAAGCCTGGGTGGATCCTGGCTAGCTGAGGAGCTACTGTTTTTGTTTCCCACGGAGAGGTCCGCCAACAGAGGAACTGCAGCCCTTGGATTTGAACACCAACTTGCAATGAAAGTGTCCTGTAACCTAGAGAGGCTCCCTTCGTTTTGCCACTCCCAAATATCTCATTATGTGTGACTGAATCGCCATCCTATAGTCTGATCTGGGGCATGCTCTTGATTTAATATATCCCCCAACAGTCTTAGTCACCAGGTCGTCTGGTGGGTTTGTGGTGACAGTGGTGATGGTGGTGGCGATGGTTTTCTTTCATTGCAGGGTTGAGGTTGGGGGCAGTGGGAAACAATACATTGGAAATGGTCATTTGACCTGGGGCATCTGTGAACATAGGATTCCTATTTTAAAGCCATTGATTCTTTTATTCTTAATCCAGTAAACTAAGGGAGATGGCTCTTTATAACATACATAAAATAATTCACATGCAGTAAAATTGATTGATATTGTTGCCAAAGGTACAGAAGAGACCAAGAGTAGGAGAGGCATTTAATGTTTCACTCTTTACAGCAAAAGCAGTTTAGAAAACTGTATAGCCAACTGCAATATTAATGACCAATATTACTGTCTAAGAAAAAAGCAGAAGGTGCTATTGCCAAACATCTTTTATCACATAATATTTTAGGATAATACATAATATTAATTATGTATTAAAGGAAAAAGAACAATTACTAACTGTGGGGCTGCAGATACTTTGCTAAACAGTTGAATGGAACGCAGCTATACAGATTATAAATACTTGGCTTATGCACAGAGCAGATATGTGAGAATCATGGTTGGAGATGTTTAATTTTGTTTATCACCGAGGAAACTGTGATGCTGGATAGGGGATTTTTTGTTTGCCTTTTCTTCCGTGGCCTTGGCTTTTGTGGCAGTGGCCTTGCACAGAGGGTTAGGAAGAGGAAGAGGGGCTGCTCTGTGGAACAGCTTGAGTATACTTTAACACTAATCTATAGACAACTTCATTCTTAGTGAATAATTTGTGAACATTGAAATGCTTGATTTAATATATCACGAAACAGTAAAAATGTTAATTCTATCCCATTGTCTCTGCTAAATCTGTTGTTCAGTGAAAAAAATGGGCAGTGAGTTCAACAATCTGCTTTTCCTTGTGAATGTACCCTCTCTGAGCTGGATGATGTGCCTATATTACTCTGAAGTTCTTGTTGATGTTAATATACTCTGTTCACACACTAAATAGCATTCACATATTTCAAGTAATTTCCTTGGTGGTGTATCAAATATATATATAATATGTTAACTTACTTGAGCCTATCCTTCAGAGCTAAAATAATAATGTTTAATATTGGGGAGAAGATATTAGGTTTTCTAAGTTGATTGTGCAGCAAATCTTTATCTTTGCTACTTTGATTAATTTTGTATCATTTGATTATATTTTTTCACTTGTTGAAGAAATACATCAATAAAATAATTAAAGTGAACTTAAAGATCACATTAAAACACAATAAGATAAAATGAAAAAAAAAGAACTTTAAAACAAATCTAACGTAGAGTGAATTAGGAATTCATCCACTGATCTCCAAAGACATAAGATCCATATCCATTTTTCCCTTTGAGAAATTTAGAAAGTGAATATTTTTAAACTGAATAATTATGTTTGTAGCTAATTTCATTTAGCCATTATTGAAACTAGGAGGACTTTTATATCCACTTATCTATTGATGGGCACTTGAGCTATTTCCAGATCTTATCTATTGTAAATAATGCTGTTATGAATTATGAGTGCAAATATTCTTTCTGATTGGTGTTTCAGGTTTCTTAGGATGTATGCTCAGAAGTGGGACTTCTTGGTTAAACAGCAGTTCTATTTTTTAATTTTTTGAAGAAATTTCATACTGTTGTCCATAGTGGCTACATAAGTCTGCATTCCTACCAGCAGTGTGCTAGAGTTCTCTTTTCTCCACAGCCCCACCAGCACTTGTTTGTTGACTTATTGATGGTAGCCACTCTGGCAGGTGTGAGGTGATACCTCATTGTAGTTTTAATTTGCATCTCTCTGATGATTAGTGACATCAAATATTTCCTCATATGTCTATTGGCCATCTGTATGTCTTCTTTGGAGAAGTGTCTACTCATGTCCTTTGCCCATTTTTTAATTGGATTGTTTGTCTTCCTGGTGTTGAGTTGCATATGTTCTTTATATATTTTGGATATTAAATCCTTATTAGATGTAATCAATGGCAAATATGTTCTCCCATATAGTAGGTTCTCTTTTCATTTTGTGGATGGTTTATTTTGCTGTGCAGAAGCTTTTTAGTTTGATGTAGACCCTTTTGTTTAGTTTTTCCTTGTTTCTCTTGCCCTAGTAGGTATATTGGCAAAAATACTGCTACATGAGATGTCTGAGATTTTACTACCTATGTTTTCTTCTAGGATTTTTATGGTTTTGCAACTTACATTTAAGTCTTTTATCCATTTTGAGTTTATTCTTGTGTCTGGTGTAACTTGGTGGTCTAATTTCATTTTCTTTTTTCCTTGTACTTGTCCAATTTTCCAATGTCATTTATTGAAGAGGCTGTCTTTATTCCATTGAATTCTCTTGTCTCCTTTGTCCAATATTAATTGACCATAAAAATTGAATTGATTTCTGGGCTCTCTGTTCTGTTCCATTGATCTATATGCCTGTTCTTGTGCCAGTACCAGGGTGTTTTAATTATAATGGCTTAGTAATATAGTTTGATATTTGGTATTTGTTCTTCTCTCTCAAGATTGCTGAGGCTATTCAGGATCTTTTCTGGTTCCATATACATTTTTGGAATATTTGTTTTAGATCTGTGAAATATGTCATTGGTATTTTAATAGGAATTACATTGAACCTATAGATTGTTTTGGGTAGTATGGACATTTTAATGATGCTATTTCTCCCAGTTCATGAAATGGTATATGCTTTCTCTTGTTTTCATCTTCCTCTATTTCTTTTGTCAATGTCCTATAGTTTTCTGAATATAGGTCTTTTACCTCCTTGGCTAAGTTTATTCCTAGGTACCTTATTTTGTTGTTGTTGTTGTCATGGTAAATGGGACTGTTTTAGTTTGTGTGTTTGTTTTAATTTCTTTCTGAGAGTTCATTATTGGTATATAAAGATACTACTGATTTCTGGATATTAATTTTGTATCTTGCTACATTGCCAAATTCATTTATTAAATCTAGTAGGTTTTCAATGGAGTCTTTAGGGTTTTCAATGTACAATATCATGTCATCTGTGAATAATGACAGTTTTACTTCCTCCTTTCCAATTTGGATGCCTTCTGTTTCTTCTTCTTGTCTGATTGCTGTGGCTAGGACTTCCAGTATTATGTTGAATAAGAGTGGTGAAAGCAGACATCCCTGTCTTGTTCCTGATCTTAAGGGAAATGCTTTTAGTTTTTTCCCGAGTACGATGTTCATTGTAGGTTTGTTATATATGGCCTTTATTATTTTAAGGTCTGATCCCTCTATTTCCTCTTTGCTGAGAGGTTTTATCAAAAATGGGTGCTGAATTTTATTGATGCTTTTTTTCTGTACCTATTGATATGACCACATGATTTTTATCCTTCATTTTGTGTATGTGGTGTATTGCATTTATTTATTTTCAAATATTGAACATAATTGTGTGGGAGGATTTCTTAATAGTAGTTGTTTCTAGGAATACAGGGCTCAGGTAAAGATGAACTTTGTCAGTTATAAACTAAAGTAGAGGCCCAATGCACAAAATTTATGCACCGGTAGGGTCCCTAGGCCTAGCTGGCGATTAGGGCTGATCAGGGCCTTCCTGCTGCCTGCCAGGGCCTTCCTTCTTTCCTTGCCGCCTCCTGGTGGTCAGCGCACATCATAGCAAGCAATCAAACTCCCGTCCCCTCAAACTCCTGAGGGGACACTTTGCATATTAGCCTTTTTTATACTGTATATAGATGATAACAGTAACTCTGAAGAAGTTCCAAAGAGTTACTACTACTTTTACTTTGAGGCATGATCTCTTATGTACCAAGTTCAGTTTTATAGCTAGAATTGATAGAGAAATGGTAAAACTAGTTTCTTATGTGTGAGGTCATAATGTAGCTGATGGAACAATAAAACCTTTCCAGAAATTATGACCAATTCATAAAGAACTCATTTCAAAATAAAACAAAATAAATTATTTGAAGGAAAGAGTATTGAATTAAAGGCTGATAGAAGTAGATATTTCATGTTTGAGTGACTGAATAAACATTTAGTATTTCTACAAAATAAAAAATCAGTTTGGTCTTAACTTTTTAAACCTATAAATCAGACAGCCAGTTTTTATATTGCCTATATACAGCATTTATAATATTTTAAATTTTTGCATGAAAGGAGAAATGCAACATGGCTTTCAAAGGCAAGTAAGATCAAGGAGAAAAAAGTTAGAAGTCTAGAAGACCCATTTCTATAGATTTTTAAATATTTTTAATTAAAATAATTGAAGTAGATAATATTGATATTATATATCTGTGAAAAGTTACCATTAAAAAGCATGAGAATTTTATAGAAACTTTTGATTTGATTTTTCCAACATAGTAAGATTCATATATGGGCAATCTAAAAATCTGGAATATTTTCTTTAATTATAAAATAATTTAAATTTAATCATAATTTTACCAAATAAATTGTTGGAATTGCTACTAATGAATAATTGAAGATGACCTTTGAAAAGCAACTTAACTTGCTTCATTTTGAATAAAAGTTAAACATGACCATTCTGAGATTGACTGAAATCACTTTAAATTTCATCTTGCATTTAATTCCACAAACCTCTCTGAGACTGACTTCTCTACGCATATTATTAAAACAAAGTATAAACACTTAGTAGATATACATTATCCCATGCAAGTAATCAATCTCAGCCAGTTTAGATAAACTAACAAGCAAGAAGCAAGCTCATTTGTCACAGTAAATACTTTAAGTATTATTGATATGCATGGTATTCATCAAAGTGTTTATAAAGAGATTTAACATGGAAAATAGCTATTTTGCTCACAGCTTTTTATTAATGTACAGTTTGAAATGATGGAAAGGTAAAATTGTAATAGTGATTCTCTATATTACCACTTTTGAACAGTCAATAAACATGACTGATTTTTTTTTTAAATTCTTTTTTCCTATGTTGGTGAAATTTGGTCTTTTCTTTCATGTATGCATCTTATTTTATTTTTTCTAGTAATTTGTTATATTGTATAAAGCTCTCTGGCTGAACCCTGAGAGCTTCTGAGATACTGGGGCTTATGTTTTCAACATACGAATTTTGGGGTGGGAGGACACAAATCAACCCATAACAGTGACTATGATGGTTTACCTCAGTGCTCCATCCACTACTTTCACCAGATCCCGCACACCTGTGTCACAGAGGGATTACTCACTCCTGGCCCTTTAGCTGTGGTAGATTGCTGATGCTTGTTATTTAATGAGGGACCTTCGGGGGGTGGGGGGGCATGCAGATGGCAGATGTGCTTCTCTGTCAGTTTTAAGCAGGTCCTTTTTGCCTGAGACTAGCAGTGAGGTTTTCTCTGATTTTCTGGCCCTCTAAGTCACAGCAGGCACATTCTTCTTCATATGGTACAGAGTCTGTTGGGCCAGTATGTGTCCCGCTCCTCCACTCATCCCATCCAAACTCATCCTTGTGTGGGTAAGGAATCTTGGCTGCGCATGAATGTCCTGCTCTTCTAGTTTTTTATTTTTGTATTGGTGTAAGTTCTAGGCCTGAGCAGATTTCCTGCTTTTGCCCCAGTGGCAGACGGCTCTGGCTTGTTATTTCCGAGTAGAATTGGGAGGAGGTGGCAGGTTCCTTATACCCTCTTTCAATGGCATTTAATCTTTGCCGGGAACCAGGGAGTGGAAGGTATTCTGTCCCTCTCCCATCAACAGATAGCTTTAGCTTCTGCTCCTCACTTCAGTAGCAAGCAGTTTGCCTTGGACCTGGTGAAGAGAGATGCCCTTTCCTTCCCACAGTGGCCGTCAACTCTTCCTGTCAAAGCAGGGTTAGGTCATAGGTAAAGTGCACTTTTTGCCTCTCCACAGAAGCAGCTTACTTTTGTTTTGTTTCAGAAAAAAACATGTGGCAGGTTCAGCCCTGTCCCCAGCAGCAGCTGATCAGCATCCTGTATTCATGCACAGCCTGAGCCACTGATGTGATTCTCTAAGTACAAACACTCCACTCTCAATGCTCCCTCCTAGCCTGTGCCACAAGGGAAACTCATTCACTTCTCTTGCCCTGTCCCCAATGTTACTCATGGTGAAACTCTATTGAGAAGAACTGCAGAATGGGGCAAACTCACCCTCTATTATCTGAGGCTGCCATTATTCTACACAGTCACTCTGACCCATCTAGCACTTTGACAACCTTTAGAATTCAATTTACCTTATTGCCTGGTAACTTCAGCTCCCTAGTGAATTAAAAAGTATCCAGACATTTCCCATTATTAGGGTTGGAGTGACATGTTGTTATACACATCTGAAGTGTTAATAGAACTCTTTCTAATCACAACCTGAATTATTCTCCCCTCCCATATTTCTGGTACATTCCTCAGAAGCACCCATACTTTCCACATCAGACTTCAATTATCTGTCTTTTCATGGGTTTTATATTTTCTTTGATAACTTTTCCTCCTTGCCCATTTCCCCTATGTTATCTACTCTACATCTCTGTTGGTGATTTCTGCAAATAATTTTCTTACCGATTCAATGGGTATTTTAGGATTTATTTCTCATCCTTCCTTAAGACAAACAGCTAACATTTTAGTCCAGAGACTCTCACAAGTTTGCCTTCCTTTGTGTTTTACTGTTCCCACTTCTTGCTCTTCTTTCATAGCTGTCAGACCTCCTGGTAACCTATTGAGGACAATGAAAAAGGTTTTCTAGCATTTTTAAAGGCTACATTATAAAATCTTTCCCTGATATAAACACTTTACATTTGAGTTTCAGGATGATCTTTTTCTTTTCTGCAGCAAGACTTTGGTTTTCCAGTGTTTATTTTCACACTTTTCTTTATTTAACACTGATATTTGCACCCAGGGAGCATGTGTGTGATTTACAGTGTTGCTAAGGGTTCTTTGCCTTGTGGTAGATTTGTCATATCATTGCTATGACCAAAGGCAATTTGCATTATACAAACTGTGGCATAATTTCTAGCAATATCCTGAAAATAGTCAGGAAATGGGTGTGAAGTAATTTGACCAACACCAGAAAGCATCAACCTTGTTGCATAGAGGTCTGCTGCCTTCTGATGAATAAATGGGTTGTGAACTGGAAGCATTTTCTATCTACTTCCAAGAACAGAGCAACAAGTTAGCTTTGTTTCATGGGATAAATCTGAAAATATGGCTTAATTAATTAGGCTTGTCAATGTAGCTCTATGGCTTTTGTTATTTAAAGTTTCTCTTTATTTTCAGAAGGAAATTTAGTGACTCGGCTTTAACATTATTATATAACGAAGTATTTTCTCCTCTCCCTTTATAGGCATCTAGGGAAAAGTTGAAAAATTTGGCTCAGAGACTACTAGTCAGACTTCATTTTTAAGCTGAAAACCTAACGTGACGTTTTCAGACAATGACACGCTACATTCTGTCGTCATCATATTGATGCTGAAGTTGGTGGTTTTTGATTAAGTAAATAAACAGCTGTTTGTTACTGATACAGCATACGAGGTGTGTGGAACTTAATCATTGAACTACATCTGTGCTTTAATCAATTGTTGTCAGATATTTATTGAGTGCCTAGCAGGGGTCTGAGCTATCGAACCTCCGCTGTGGCACCATCCTATGAATTCCAGAGCTTTGAAATTTGACGGAGCATCTTTAAAGCAGCCTTACTTAAATTCCGCTTTCAGACTGTTACCTAGTTAGGTGAAATACAACCTTTGTCAATTTTAATCTATGCAAGGAAAGAACATCTACATTAAAATCAAACAAAAAATGGCATGCTCATTTCTCATGCAATTTTCTTCCCAGTTTCATGGATACTTTACCCTCTGGAAGCCTGGACTATCTACAGCATGGCTCTGTGCTGTGGTGTCTAGGTTATTTGTTCTGCATTTCTCAGGGCCGATCAAATTGGGTCTGAGTTCTTTGATGTCTGATTGGGATTCGCTGGAGATAGCAATGGGATATTGAAATTCTGGTGAAAGCAGTCATGGAAAATTGTAAACATCCTGAAACTTTAATCAGAAATTGAAACAATGTGGTGGATATGGGGACTCCCAGAATAAACCAGACCTGTCATGTGAAAACTTCCATATGCTTTAGAATTTTATGTCAGTAAAGTGGATATTGCTAACTAAGAGCTATTAAGCAAAAACCATGCCCCAAATGTATTAGGTATTAGTACCTACATACCCACTTTTCCCATTTTCTATTCTCTTCATATGGTTAATCTGGGGTGTAGAGAGTTAGATTAACTTGCACTGCCACAGCTGTGAAATGGCAGCATCACATTTTGCACTTAATGTCTTTATGGGTGCGGACCCTGTGTTCTTTCTCCTCTAATATTCTGCCTACTATATGTAGGATACCATGTAGGTTTTGGAGCTACAAAGGACTAGTTCAACTTTTCAGGTTTAATGTCTAGCTAAGGAATTTCAATATATCAATTTAAACAGCAAATTTGTATAAAAGAGAGCACATGAAAGGAATCATCCCCATAAGCAGAAAGCATTAAAGCAGAGAATATTCCTGACTGTAGTGGTTGGTATATCTCTGTGATTTGGCAGAAAGCAGTTAAGATATGTAGTATCAGGCTGGTCGAGGAGTCTCAAGAGTGTGTTCAAACACTAAGCGTCAACAACAAGATTATTTAGAATTATAGTTGTAAGTCAAAACAGGAGCAAGTGATAGCATACTAATTATCTTTAGGATGAAGGAAAAATAAACAGCCTTTATCTTATTTCTATTTTCATTTGAGATTTTTAGACATGAACTGGCTTTTTAAACATGTAGGTGACATGGTAAACACAGAAAAGACAATAGTATCTATCAGGAGCATCCCCAAAGCACTCTGTATGTGGAAGCTATTTAAACCATATTAAAAGGTCACTCAGCATTTGTGGCCCACAGGATTTCAAGAATGAAGGGCAGGGAGGATCATCTTCACTTGGCCCATATATGGACATCACCAGCTTAATCCCTCTGCAGGGTTACAAAATGCCTTGGATGTTCTGCACAGGAAGCATCTATTATTTATAAATATTTTAAAACTTTCAAATATTTATCACTCAAGAGAGAGAATAAGAAGGGTACTTTAAGAAAGCGGTGAGTAATGAGCTACATAGGGTAATCCTGGAAATAAATGATACATGCTTTTGGAACAATGAATACATCAATGTGCTGAAATTTATGGGATTTCTTTTTAGCTATATTTGACGATAAATCAGGAAAGGTATGTAGTTGCCAGGTTTTGAACAATCAGGTTAAAAATTTGGGTTTTTCATTAGGTGATTGGTAACAATAAAACATTTGAGGTAAAAGGAAAAGTTCCAGTAGTATTATAGGAGGTTAAAAGTGGCAGGAGGGCATTCTATCAAACTGAAGAAAGAGAGCCTAAAGGCAGCATTTTAGTTTTTGTTATACAACAAAAAACTTCAAAATATCAGTGGGTCACAGCAATGACCATTTATAGCTTCTCTTTCATAGCTTTGCAGGTCTACTGAATCACTTTGGCTTCATGTTGCAAACTGCCCTAGACCACAGGCTGTGTTCAGGTCTGCCCCACAGTATGTTATTGTGGGATCAGGGACATTTCTTTTCTCTGGGCAATGGCACAAGCAGAAGCAGAAAAAACCTGCTCATTTTCAAAGCCTCAGCTTAGAACTAATTATTGTCACTTCCTTCCACATTCCATTGGCCAAAGCAAATCAATGGCCCAGCTCAAAATCAGTGGAGTGGGAAAATATACTCTGCCCATTCTAGTAGTACCATAACATCACATGGCAAAGAGTGGTCCAGTATAATTGTGACTCATGGAGGGAATAAAGAGCTGGGACCAAGGACCAAATCTACCACATAGACAGAGACTATTTGGGAGCTTACTGAAGTAATTTAGACTTGCGATGATAAGAATCTTGACTAGTGCAGTAACAGAAAAACAATTTTTTTTTTTTAATTATAGAAAGGGAAGAACTCAAGAGATATTTCTAATAAAGAAGAAAGGGATTTGCAGACTGATCTGATATCAGGAGTCCTGGGAAAAGATTCAAAATCAATATTAAGTTCCAAATGTTGGAGACTTACACAGGATATATAAATTGTCTTAAAAATATGCAATTTGTAAGTTATGTTGATTCTAAAAACGAAGTGTGACTAACTCCAAAATACATAATCTCAACCACCATGCTGCAATGTTATCATATTATGTCTGGAAATAAAGCACAACATGGTTCAGATGTGTGGAAAATTGATTGTCATTGTTCTTACCTAGATTCATTGATTCAGTCCTTCCATGCACCTAATGGTATCTCAACATGTCAATCTAAATTTTTAAGAACCAAATTGTCTTCAGAAATGACTGGGAGCATGGGTAATGCAAAGTAGCTAGGGGTTATGAGGTCTTCCCCACCAAAAAAAATTAACTTGCTCTGTTTTGGCCTAATTCTATTGGTTTCATTTAGAGTTAGACAATTTAACTCATTTATGATGTATAAATTATATTTCACTTACAGCTTCCTCATATTGCACATTTGGATGTATCAATTTTTCATGACTCCAAGCTAATTTCTTCATGTGTATAGGTGAGACAAATTAAGGAAGGTGATAATATGTGGTATAAAATCTTATTGAAATTAATGAAACATGAGAATAATTATCCTTTATTTAAATGGATCTTAGAATATGACAATGATGTATATATAAAATGCACTGTGAAAAAGTTTTAAAATGTTAAAAGGATCTTTACTTTATCATCTTTGATAAATTTTTAAAGAAAACTCAAATTGATTTGATTGAATTTTTACTATATTTAGACATTGTTATTAAGTTAGTTAAATAAATTTTTACCAGTACATTTTTATTTATTTTTCTAGAACGTAAAGCTCTTACAGTTGACATGCAATATTATATTAATTTCAGGTGTACAACCTAGAGGGATTTCACATTTATATACCTTACAAAGTGATCGCAAAAAGTCCATTTTCCATCTGTCACCATGCAAAGTTATTGTGATATTATTGACTATAGTCCCTGTACTGTACTTTGCTAGTGCGTCCTTGTGACTTATAAGTTTGTACTTATTAATCACCTTAACCTTTTCCCCCATACCATCTCTACTCCACCCTCTGACAACTATCAGTTTTTCTGTATCTATGAGTCTGTTTTGTTTGTTCATTTGTTTACTTTTTAAATTCCACATGTAAGTGAAACGATACCATATTTGTCTTTCTCTAACTTATTTCACTTAGCATAATACCCTCTAGAGTCTAGGTCTATCCAGGTTATTGAAAATGGCAATATTTCATTATTTTTCATGGCTAAGTAATATTCCAGTCTGAGGACACATACACACACACATATATATACACATATATATATATACTTTTAAAAAACTATTCATCTATTGATGAACATCTACATTGCTTCCATATCTTGGTTATTCTAAACTAGAGGCCCAGTGCATGAAATCGTGCACTTGGGGGGGTGTCCCTCAGCCTCGCCTGCACCCTCTCATAGTCTAGGAGCCCTGAGGGGATGTCCAACTGACGGCTTAGTGGGCCTAAGCTGTCAGTCAGACCTCCTTAGCATTGCCACGGAGGTGGGAGAGGCTCCCACCACTGTCGCTGTGCTTGCCAGCTGTGAGCCCAGTTTCTGGCTGTGCGGCGCTCCCCCAGTGGGAGCACATTGACCACCAGGGGACAGCTCCTACATTGAGTGTCTGCCCCTGGTGGTCAGTGCACATCATAGTGACCGGTCATTCCACCATTTGGTCATTTTCATATTAGCCTTTTATATATAGGATATGCTGTAGATGAGGCCCCCTAGACCATAAGAAATGCAAAAAATTCACTGTTAACTCATTCTTGAATTGCCCCCACTTAAAATCAAATTGCCCTCCTGTGGGGCATGGGCTGCACCTTGGGAACCAGTGGGCTTGACACTTTTCCTCTCTGAGCCTCATTTCTGCATACATACGCATATACCATGGGAACTGTAATCTCTTCTCTGCCTACCTCACTGGGTTGTCATGAGGAGGTTCTGAGCTAATAAACTAGAAATGTTTCATCAAGTAAGTGATGTCTAAACAGGAAGGGATTGGTATTTTTAAGCCCATGGGTACCCTCGCAGGTAGCAGGTGCTGATTAGGGGAGGAGAGCATGATTGTTTCCTGGGACTGTAGCTATGGAAGCTTTGCAGAGGGTTCCACAAGCCTTGGAGGGGCAGGTCTGGCCAGCAGCCCTGTAGCGGTGGCCATCCATGGAGGCACTGGTGGGGGGGGGGCGGTAGGGAGGTGCTAGGGGGGTGGCGAGGCCACAGGGGGAGTAACTGTCAAACTTCCCCACTTGATGCCATTCTTTAAATTGTATGTGGCCATTTTGCAACTGTAGGTGCTCAGGGTGGGGCTCCAATCTCCTGGAGTGGGGCAGGGGCTGGGCCAGGTTGGGGCCAGGTGGGCTAAGAAGGTGGGTTTAGCCACTCCCCCAGTGAGGTTCTGTGCACTTCCACTTCAGAGAAGGCACCACTGCTGTTGCGGGGGGGGCGGGGGGGCGGGGATTGGTCTGACCCTGGCCTGCCTCCACTTGGGTCTGGAGTTGTAGGAAGGAGAGGTGTGCCTGGCCCTAGCAGTGTGGGCCTGGCAGTGGCAGGTCATGGGCCCCAGTTGCCTCGGGGGCACTGCCAGATCGTCACTGGCATGTTATTGTTGTGGGAGCCCCTGGCAGGGGTAGTGGGGGAAGAGATCGGGAGTCCTAGGTGTGGGCTGTGGCTACCACTGAGGCTGGGTCTTCTCCCCATCCAGTCATCCTCCCCGTCCACCCCCCAAGTTGTGGGGACTGGGGTAGGGTATTCATGCTGGGGGATTGAAAGAGCTCCCTGTGGCCACTTCCTCTTCCTTCTTTGCAGTCTGGGCTCTTGTCAGGCGCTCTCCTCAGACCCCCGAGAACTTGTCTCCAGCCACCCCACCCCTCTGTGGCTCCCTGCAGCCCCTGCCCCACTCGGCTCTCCCCAGCCACCCACATGTCAGGAGGCTGATGGGGCACCCTGTTGTGGACATCATGGTCCTGGGGCAAAGGGTGGGGTTGTGGGGAGCAGCTCCAGTAAAGTTTAGTAAACCCCAGGTCAGCATCAGGATTCGGCTGTGGGGCTGTGGGGGAGTTTGCCTGGGTGGGATGAAATCATGCTAGACCTAGAGTCCTGCCCCACAGCTCTGTAGACCCACCCACCCTGTGAATGGTCGTGATGTGACGGCATCCTGGATAATTTGCATATTCCTCTATTTTATATATATAGATAATGCTGTGGTGAACATAGGGGTGCATATATCTTTTTAAATTAGTGTTTTGTCTTCTTCAGATAAGCCATTGTCTCTTGTTTCAGCCTTTGTTTTAAAGTCTATTTTGTCTGATATAAATATTACTATCTCAGCTTCTTTTTATTTTTTTCATTTCCATTTAAAGAAAATATCTTTTTTCAATTTTTTACTTTTAGTCTGTAGTGTCTTTCATTCTGGAGTCTCATGTAGGCAGTATATGTAAGAGTCTTGTATTTTTATCCATTCAGTCACCCAATGTTTTTTCAATGGCACACTTAGTTAATTTACATTTAAAATAATTACTGATAGATATGTACTTATTACCATTCTAATTGTTTTCATACTAGATTTACAAGTGGTTGGTCTACTATCTTTACTATATGTTTTCTTTTACTAGTGAGATATTTTTCTTTCATATATTTTCTTATTTATAATTTTTGCCTTTTCTTTTCCACTTAAAGACTTCTTTTTAATATTTCTTATAGTGCCAGTTTAGTGGTGATGAACTCCTTTAGCCTTTGCTTATCTGGGAAAATCTTAATCTTTCCTTCAATTCTGTGTGATAATCTTTCTAGGTTGAGTATTCTTGGTTGTAGGTTTTAATCTTTCATCATGTTGAATATGTTGTGCTGCTCTCTTCTGGCCTGTTAAGTTGTTGTTGAAAAGTCAGCTGATTGTCTCATGAGTATCCCCTTGTATGCACCTAGTTGTTTTTCTCTTGCTGCTTTTAAGATTCTCTCTTTATCTTTAACTTTTAACAATTTACTTATAATGTGTCTAGTTGTGGGTTTCTTTGGGATCATCTTGTTTGGGACTCTTGATGCTTCCTGAATTTGGATGTCTGTTTCCTTCACCCAGTTAGGGAAATTTTCAATCATTATTTCATCTAATAGGTTTTCTTTCCCTTTCTTTTTTTCTTTTCATTCTGGGACCTCTTTGATTCAATTATTAGTACGCTTGTCCCAAATGTGCCTTATGTTGTCCTCATTCTTTTTAATTAATTTCTCTTTTTGATCTTCCAACTGGATGATTTCCACTATCCTATCTTTCTGATTGCTGATCCATTCCTCTGCATCATCTGATCTGCTGTTGATTTCCTCCAATGTATTTTTCATTTCAGTTGTTATATTCTTTGATTCTGATAGGCCTTTTTAAAAATAATTTTTATCTCTTTATTAAAGTTATCACTGAGTTTATCTACTTGTCTGTTGAGTTTGATGAGCATTTTTAAGATTATTACTTTCAACTCTTTATCTAGTAGACAGCTTACCTCAGTTTCATTTAATTCTTTTTTTCTGGGGTTTTGTCCTTTTATTTTTTTGAACATATTCTTTTTATCCCCCTCATTTTGCCTGTTTATTTCCATATATTAGGTCTGCTAAATCTTCTGGTCTTGAAAAGTGGCCTTATTGAGAAGGTGTCTTATGGAGTTCAGTGGTGGAATCCCTGTTGTCACCAGAGCCAAATACTCTAGAGGTATTCCCTGGGATGATTAGTGTGGCCTCCTATTGTGGCTGGGCCCTGGCCCACTAGTTGTGAGGCTGGCTACAATTGTTGCTGGCTCACTGGTGTGCAGGAGAAGCCTTTAGCATGGCTGGCTGTGACACTGCTATGTGCTGGTGCCAATGAGGCTGACCACTGCATGTGACAGGACAGAAGCTGCTTTGGAGGGGTGTTAGCCTGAGTGGGTCCTCAGGGAAATTCCAGGGTGGGGTGAACAGTGTTAACCAAGTTAATGAAGAGTGTCAGCCCAGCTATGTTAAAGAAAGGGGGAAAATGGTGCCTGCCAGCACCTCAGACTGGAGAAAGTTTCAGCACACGCTCTAAAATTAGTCAATGTATCACCTTTACTTATGACCTAGGTGCATTGCAAACCACTGCCTCTGTGCTGGGACTCAGAAAGAGCACAACCTGGGTTTCTTATAGCCCTTTGTCTCTCCTAGATGGAAACATTGCTGGTTTTCAAAGCCAGGTGTATGGGGGTGCCTTTTCCTGGTGTAGGTTCCCCAGGCTAGTCTCAGATCCCTCACTATTTGGGGAAGTGCTATCTCTCCCACTTGTGACTCACCACATGGAGAATGGGGGATAGGGTAGATCCTGATTAGACTTAGTCTCTGCCCCTCCTACCCATTTCAGTGTGGCTTTTTCTTTATATCTATAATTGTAGAAAATCTGTTCTATTAGTCTTCAGGTTGTTCTCAGAGATAGCTGCTCTATATGTAGTTGTAGTTTTGGTGTCAATGAGAGGAGATGAACTCAGGATCTTCCTACACAGCCATCTTGGACTCAAAGCCAGGGGTCTTGCTCTTGAACGACAATTTAGCTTGTCTATGAAATGTTGTTGCTTGTGGTTGGTGCATTGCCCCTACCATAAAAAATGTCTTCAGATGGTATCCCTGAGTCACTCTATATAAATTCTTTATAAAATAGAAGCTCTTATGCCTTTAAAGCAGAAACCATATAAGTTAGTGAAAACAAAGTCATAAATATTATCATATGAAATCATGTGGAGAAATCAATAATTTTTTAATGTGTTTGTCAATACAGTTATGTGCAGCTTGATGATGGGGATATGTTCTGATAAATGCATCATTAGGCAATTTTGTCATTGTGTGAACCTCATAGAAGGCACTTACACTTAGATGGTACAGCCTACTACACAGATAGGCTATGTGGTATAGCCTATTGCTCCTAGTTTACTAGACTATACAGCATGTTCCTGTGAGAAACAACACGAGGTTAAATCAATCATAAGAGAAAATGGTGCAAACAAGAAACATAGTAAACATGAGATATATGAGGATGCTATTGGAATAACACAACATACTGTTTTACAGTAAATTTTATTTAATAAATAGAAAGAGTACATTCTAACATGATAAAAATATAGAATAGTATAGTACATAAACCAGTAACATTATCATTATCTAGTATTATGTACTGTACATAATTGTGCTATACTTTTATGTGACTAACAGTGCAGTAGCTTTCTTTAAACCTGATTTGCACTATGATGTAACAAAGAATCCTAGGCCATAGACATTTTTCAGCTTTATCATAATCTTATTGGATACAGGCTGTCCATCATTGACAGAAATGTTACATGGCTCATGACTGTACTTATTTTGTTCTAGCAGTATAGCACAACCTTTTCTGTGTATTTTTCTTCTCTCTTTAAAGCCATCAAGCACACATGGCTCTGTTTTACAGTTATCTTAAAATAATAAAAGCATAGTATACTAATTAGACCAGATGTCCTTCCGGATGACCTTTGGATGAAGCCGGAGCTGTGAGGGAAACCCGGGTCCCAGGTGCTAGAGGGAAGCCAGTGCTGGCAGCCTGGGGAAGGAAGGCCTACTCATATACAAATTTCATGCATCAGGCCTCTAGTTAAACTATGATAAAAGAAAAGGCAGAATATGTGATATTCCCAGAATATCGCATCTATGATCTTTTTTATTTACTTTTTCTATCTCATAAGGGAAGATGTATATTACATAAAGGAAAGCTGCATATGTGGCAGGCATAAATAAATCATCAAAAGCAAAACAGAAAAATATTACAATGGAAGAATAGTTATAAAATTAATTTGCTTGGAAAATATAATTAAAATAAATATATTTGCCATATTTTGATTATTGTCATTAAGCCAAAATTTGGAAGAGTGAAACATACAACTCCATGAAATTATAACTAGAAATATAAATATTTTCCATCATATAAATTGTAAATTATACAAAAGTCAAAAAGTTACCCCTTCAGAGCTGTTGAAGAAAAATAAAAGTTGTTGAGTGGCTTGAACTTAAATTCTAAAGTCAAATTCAGGAGGTGTGAACCCTTTCCACTGGAACTGAATTTATAGCTTAACTTTGATATTACCTTATAAGGAAGGAGGGGTGAAATGCCAAAAAGGTTGAAGAAAAGGAATTGATTGTCATCAAAATGTCAATGTATTATATTTACACAGAATGAATAGGGCCTATAAATTCTTCAAACTCACTATGGGACAAAATATAAAGTTGGGGTTTAGAAAGAAATTTTGTCTTTTAAATGCAGTTATATTTTTTCTTGAGTTGCTGGCAACTCCACTGGTGAGTAATGGAAACAGTGATAGAACCACTCTCAGAATCTTCAAAACTGACATGGCTCAAAATCATCAGAGATTGAGTTATTTAAAAGGATGTGAAAAGTGTAGATGTTTGGTGTTGTGTTTTTTTTTATTTGTTTCAAGTCTCATTAATATAAACTAACACAACAGAGATTACTACAGCTAATGTAATAGTTGACCATCAAATTTGTCACCTTTGTTTTAGACCATGAATTTCTTATCTTATTTCAGAGAATTATATTTTCTCTCCATATTTTATAATTTATATCATTGTTAAATTCTCAGGTTCACAAGGTATAACATTTTTTCAACAATTAAAGAAAAATGATACATAATGTCAAAGGAGAAGTAATAATGTTTTTATTATTTATTGTATGAAAAAGGCCTATATATATTTTTCCAAAATTCCCATGTATTGTTTCAAAATTAAAGAAAACCATCAGTTATTAAGGAGATTCAAGTTCAAGAATGATAAGTCAACTGAGAGAAAATGAAAATTCAGCAGTCTCTGAGAAAGCTATCCTAATATATAAAAACCCAGGGTCTGTAATGACCAAACGAAGACTCAACAGACCTGAAGTCAGTCCAGCGACCCAGCACTGACTGCTGAGGGGGCTGTGGATCAGAGATCTTGGAGAGAGAATCAGGGTCTGATCCATAGCCTCCATGGCAGCTGTTGATCAGCCCTTACCTCTCTCTCTCTTTCTCTTTGGGCCTGGCCAGCAGCGTACCTCTCTTTCTCTCCGAGCCTCTGCATGGGCTGCTGATCAGCCCTGCCTCTCTGATCAGGCCCAGAGATAGGCCCGGAGACTGGCATAGACACCGACCAATCAGAACCAAATCTGGGTGAACTGTGAGGAGCCAATGGCTGCCTAGGAGGTGGAGCTTTTGATGCTGAGTGGCATAGAAACTGACCAATCAGAACCAAATCTGGGTGAACAGTGAGGAACCAATGGCTGCCAAGGAGGCAGAGCTTTTGACACTGACTGGCATAGACACCGACCAATCAGAACCTAATCTGTGTGAACTGTGAAGGCAGAACCTAAGGTGGGGGCTGAGGAGGGGTTTTAAGGCAGTTGGGGGTGAGATCAGGCCAGCAGGGGAAGGCAGTTTGGGGTGAGATCAGGCTGGGAGGGGAGGGCAGTTAGGAGCAATCAGGCAGGCAGAGGCTGTTAGGGGCAACCAGGCATGCAGGCAGAGGGGTTAGGGGCAATCAGGGAGGCAGGCAGGTGAGCGGTTAGGAGCCAGAGGTCCCAGATTGTGAGAGGGATGTCTGACTTTCGGTTTAGTCCTGATCTTTGTGGGATCAGGCCTAAACCGGCAGTCGGACATCCCCCAAGGGGTCCCTGATTGGAGAGGGTGCAGGCTGGGCTGAGGGAACACCCCCCCATGCACAAATTTCGTGCACCGGGCCACTAGTATGATATAAAGTATTCTAAAAATATTTCCTGATTTTAACTTTTTGTTACATTAACATCCAATATATGAAAATTATGGTGTGGAAAATATGTACAAAAATGAGCAATAGAAAAACTATTTTGACCCAGTCAGTATGGCTCAGTGGTTGAGCATCGACCTATGAACCTGGAGGTCAGGGTTCCATTCCTTGTCAGGGCACATGCCAGGGCTGCAGGCTTGATCCCTGGTGGTGGTGGTGGGGGGGTGCGTGCAGGAGGCAGTCAATCAATGATTCTCTCTCATCATTAATGTTTCCATATCTCTCTCTCTGAATCAATAAAAAATATTTAAAAAAAGAAAAGCTAATTTGGATATGAACATATGAAAATATTTATAAGAAAAGACAAGCAAAACTTAGCTGGAGTCATACAGAATTAAGGCAAAACTAAGGTTTTTACCAATCACTGCTTACACGACTATGATTTGGTTGTAATCTTCCCTTACATTTAAATTCCCCTCTATTTAATGAAGAAAATTAAAAAAAAAAACCCACAAACTTCATAGGTTTAACCTGATGATGAAATTAGATCACATGTATGTACAGCTTAGCTCTATAACAAAATACTTGGTAGGTATTAAATTAAATGTGATCTCTGTTACTATTATCATTATTAGACTATCTCATTTTAGAAATTTATTGAGTGCCAATACCTACCACCGGAGGCCTGATCATTTGAAGCCCATAACATTAATTTTAATGATTTAACAAAATTATTCTATGTAACATTTTTTAGAACTTTAAAAAATTAACTATTCTCACTATACAGCTAGGTGTTATTATTTATAATCTGTGCTAATGCTTTTATATTTATTTTTTTTATTTCTGGGCTAAAGTTTTCCTTCAAATTCCAAACTCACATCCACTTGCATACTTGACATATCAACTTCCATATCTCTCACATACATGATCAAAATTAAAATCTTGATCAGACACACAAACTACCTTCCCTCTGAAAGCGCACACACACACACACACACACACACACATTTAACAAAATTACTAACCAAGCAACTGTTTCAGTTACTATGGCTACATAACAGATAACTCCCAAACATGGAGATTTAAAGAATGACGACGTTTATTTTGCTCACAAGTCTACCTTTTGGACAGGGCTTGGTAGTGATGGCTTGTGTCTGCTGCACTCGGTCTCAGCTGAGATCACTCCAAAGGCTTGGATAAGGAATCATCTAAAGGCCCCTTCACTATACTGTCAGGTGGTTATGCTGGCTCTCAGAAGAGATCTTAACTGGAGCCATTGCTCCAGCACCTGCACAGTCCTTTCCACGTAGCATTCATTCCTTAGAAGGTGATGGCTGGCTTCCAAGGGTGAGCCTTTGGGAGAGAGATTGACTTTTACAACCTAGTCTCAAAAGTCATGCAACATTTTTTCCCATTGCATCCAATTTGTACGTGCAATCATAAAGATCCAGCAAGGAGAAAAAATAGTCTCTACCTCTGGCTGGAGATTTGCAAGTTTCTGAAGTACATATGGGATCAGAAATATTGCTATGGCATTTTTGGAAAATACAATCTGCCAACAAACAAAATTCAATTTCTTTATCAGTCATTCCAATCTCACTAAATGTCATTATCCTCTCCTGTTTGCTCAAAACCCAAACCAAGGATTCAGCCTTAATTTACCTTTTATTTCACTCCCCATATCAAGTAAGTCCAGCTGGTGTTATCACTGGTATTATTGGTCTTAAATCCCTCTCCTTCTATCCTCTTGCTTTGTCCCTAATAATCCCAACATATTTTTCTTTCTCCTATACCTCATCGGTAAACTCCCTGCCCAGGTCATTCTCCACATAAGTGTGTTTAATAATAAAAATTACCTAATGTCACTTTCTTGCTTAACAGAACCATACATACTAGTAAGCATAAATTATTTTTCTTAATCTTCTTACATTGAAGAATAATATGGGTGTATTACACATTCCAGTGGTGGAAGTTGTGTACAATGGAAAAGAGTAACAAAATCATGTCAAGTACTTTTGATTCTTTAAAGATCAGCAGTTTATAATCAGTTGCGTTCTGCCTTGAAATGATCTAAATAAAGTAAAGATGTGTTTTTTTAAACACTCAGAACATCATATGTTTCATTGTTATTTCTCAAAAAATATATTATTATTTTTTCCTATAAGTACACAGGTCATATACTTTTTTTCCCCTAACCATAATTTTGTATTTGGGTCCTAGAGCTCTAATTTTCTGTTGAACAGTTCCAGTATAACTATAATAATAAAAGCATAATATGCTAATTAGACCTGACAGCTGAACAGCAGAATGACAGTCCGGGCGATCTTCCTGACGAAGCTGGGGCTGCTAGGGCTGAGGCAGCCGGCTACCAGGGCTGAGTCCCTTACATAAATTTCATGCATCAGGCCTCTAGTTATTACCTAAGGCAAACAGCTACCTTGTAAAGGTATAGACTGTTTATATATTATTTAGTAGTTCTATTGCACTGCTTCTTGTTTATATAAAATGCATTTGTTTTTGTATCAATGGAGGATAAAAAGTAATAAGATTTAAGATAAATTAAAAACATATTTCTCAATATCTTCTCTATTTTATCTGCTTTTCATGCTTGGTTTTTCTTATGCTCTATAGTACATTTACACAATAAAAATTATCTCTTTGAGTATAATCAATAATCTATAATACGAAATACACACTTATAAATAAATATTTATTTATTCACACATTTATTCAGCAATAATTTTAAATTATTACATTTTCTTTTCTTTAGCCATTGCAGTTTATGCAATAAAATTCACACAAGGAGCTTGAAAAGAGTGTAATTCATAATTTATGAAGGCTTATTTTTCTTTTATTTTTTCTTTCCTCATGGCAATCTTCCTAGTGACAGTTTTTATTTTTCTTCCAAACTGTGAAATAGCATGTATTGTGTATGCATGGGGCATACACATATGCCTTTAAGCAGTATGTGGACTGCTCTTGCTTGATCAAAATCTGAACAGATATACTAAATTAACTAGTAACATTTTACTTCTTCTCAATTCAGTCTTCTATTAATTATTTAGCAACTTATTAATTTGTGTATTAGTTTAAGAGAAGGCATTTTACATTTGTTATTGATGCAATAGAAAAGCTTTGGGAAATGTTCTTACCTCAATAAATTTGGGACTTTGTTAAAAAAGTTTTTTATTTATTTTATTAAAAATTTCTTTTAAATTGATTTCAGAGAAGGAGAAGGAGAGAAAGGGATAGAAATATCAATAATAAGAAAAAATCATTGATCGGCTGCCTATTGTGGATCAAGCCTGCAATCTGGGCATGTGCCCTGACTGGGAATCGAACACTAACCTCCTGGTTCAGAGGTTGATGCTCAACTAATGAGCAATGCTGGCCAGGCTAAAAAATAGTGTTGTTGTTTTTTTTAATTAGTTGTATTTCAGGTTGTTGTTATTGTTGTTTTTTAGTGACTTTAACTCTGAAGCATTATTTTTCAAATTAGTTTTTATTTACAAACTAGAGGCATGGAACATGAATTCATGCATGGGTGGGGTCCAGTGGGCCCTGCCCCCAACTGGCGTGGGGGTACCAATCAGGGCGGGGCTGGCCAGGGGGAGGGTCTGCGAGATGTTGGCCACCCCCAATCCAGCAGGTTGGCCGGCTGCTGTGTGCGTCATAGCATCCAGTCCTTCTGGTCGTTCTGGTCATTCTGGTCATTCTGGTCATTCTGGTCATTCTGGCCGTTCAGTTGTTCAGGATGCTTGGCTTTTATATATAGATGATCTTAGTGATACATGAGGTTTGGGGCACAGAATCTCCCCTTTGTGGATTCTTGCCCTACAAAGTTTGAAGAATAAGCTCACAGACTAAAAGTAAAAAATATATATTGCAAGCATGTACAAGCTCTCCCTCGGGAGTTTTCCTCAAAGACCCCACCCCCAGGGAGAGGTTCCCAAATGGGAAAAGCCTGCTTTATCTCTATCTAAAGTGGGAAAAAATCAATTTTAAAATCTTCTGAGTCTCTTTGTCTCTGGATTTGTAAAGGCTGCAGCTCCTTTGTCTCTTCATGACCCTTTCTGATTGGGCCCTTTCTTAATTTATGACTCCTGTGCTTTCCTAATTGGTCATTCTTCTGCAAAGTATCAGTTTCAAAGTCCAAAGCTCTGTTTCTCTCCCCTCATCTTGGAACATCTCTCTATGCTCTGTGAAAGTGTTTCCCTCTTCCCAGTATCTTGTGACTTTTCTCTATCCTCTGCAAAAGTAAGATAAGGATTCTGGTGGCTTGGAGCTATCTCTGCCCCTTATATATGCATTCCTCTCCCAGGGACCTTCCTTTTCCCTAAAACTGACTGCCCTGTCTCTAAAATCCTTTCATTAACAAAACTTTACATTTCATAGAAATATTTTTAAAAGTGGGAAATAAATATTCTCCTAAGAGTTAACTTCCTTAACTTATTAGAAAACCAGAGGCCTGGTGCAGAAATTTGTGCATAGGTAGGGTCCCTAGGCCTGGCTGGCTATCAGGGCTGATGGGGCCTTCCGGCTTCAGACCAGGGCCTCGCTTCCCAGCTGCTGGCTGCTGGCCGGGACCTCCCTTCCCCTGCTGCCGCCGGGGCCTTCCTTCGCTCCATGCCACCCCCCTGGTGGTCAGCACATGTCATAGCAAGAGATCAAACTCCTGGTCTCCGGTCAAGCTCCTGAGGGGACACTTTGCATATTAGACTTTTATATATATAGATAATGGTAATCTAAAATACACAATTCACATTGTATAATAATGTGAGAAGATTTTCACTAATGAAATTACTTAATATCTGTAATCTAGATTTTCTTCTTTTTGTAATTGATATATTGACATATAGCATTATATTAGTTTCAGGTATACAACATAATGCTTTGCTATATGTGAATATTGTGAATAACTTCAAGTCTAGTTCACACCTATTTGTCACCCATATTTACAATTTATTTTCTTTTGTGATGAAAACTTTTAAGATCACTCACATAAGGCTGTAATCAAACTATTGGCTAGGGCTGGAGTTTTATCTTAAGGCTTGAGCTAAGGTCTGCTTCTTAACTCATATAATTTTGATAAGATTCAATTTTTTATAGTCTATTGTGCCTCAGTTCCTCCTTGGCTTTTGCTTGGACACTTTTTTCTGTTGTTTGTTTTATCATAGTACGCAAACTGAATAAGCAACAGAGAATACCTTCAAAATGGAAGTACAGTCTTAAGTAACTGTTGGTTTTTAATATCACTTTTATTGATATTATCCTAAATGTAGGATAAGATAATCTAAATTTAAAACACAAATTTTAATTAAATATTTAGTAGTAAATAAGTGTCAACATCCACATGTTCTAGTCCTTATCCATAGGACTACAAATGAAAACATGTCCAATGTTCTAAGGGGAGAGGAGCCGGACCCCCATAGTGAGGCAGGGGATGATTGTTCCATGTTTATCCTAACCCTTTGTTATAGAAATAAAATATCTCCTCTGTGAATGGTCTGCAACCTCAGAGAACTTTCCGAGTTTTGGAGCCTCATATCTCCTGGCAGTCTTCCTGGCACCTTGGAGGCTTAACCCAGAGACCTATTCTTGCCTGTAAACAGTAGGTCTCTAAGGAGATAAGAGAAGTTTCATTATTCTTTTGAGTTAGAACAATTAACTGGACTAGTGGCTACAGATCTGATTCTCATGGTGTGTGAACAAGTTATCAGGAGGCTTTTGCATGAATGTTGAGAAATCCAGGAAACTTTCTTTTTCCACAGTAATGTAATCATGGAAGTTATATGTCACCACTTTTGTCATATTTTGATACATAATTAGAAGTAAGTTGCTGGTTCCACTCACACTCAAGGGAAGGGGATACAAGGAGCATGAATACTAGAAAGTCCTAAGAGATGGAAATGATTGGTAGCTAATTTTAGTACACCCATCTTGAAGATATTAAATATTTTTAAAATTAATATAGCTAAAAGTAATCATATCAGCTTATATTTTAACAATAACTTTCAAAAAACCTATTTTTACATTAACATAGCCTTAAACAAAACAAAATTTAGCTTAATCTGCACAAAATTTGTTTTAGATTGCTGAATCTATATTAGAACAACAATAAATCCACAGGACAATATTCTATATTTGGGTTATCTCAAATTCAGTTTTAATTAGTTTTCTTTAAAAAGTCTTGTTACCATCTTTGTAAAATCAATAGAGATTTTTAAAAAAATTAATGGTAACCTATACCTCCCATGAATGTAATATTTTATAATTTATGAAGTGCTTATTTTCTACATAACAATGTGAGTAATATAAGGATTTTTAACTATGCTTTCAAGGAAACTTAATTTAAGAAAGTTTTTCTAACTTAAAGCTATCCAGCTACTAAAATAGAGACAGGTCTTTTAATCCAAGTTTCCCAATTACTTAATCAAGTTTACTTTGTATTTATTTCATATTGGGGGTGGATTTCTTGTGATATCCTGAGAAAAATATTTTTTTGTGAGTTGCATGGGAGGATGTGATATTGTAGAAAACTTTTTTTCTGTGAAATTACATCCCCAAGTTTCCAAATCCTATTTCCCTTTGCCCAATCATAGAAGAAGTGTAGTTGGGGCTTCAGTAGAGCCAAACTCAGAGTCAGCCGTGGGCAAACTACGGCCTGCAGGCTGGATCCGGCCCGTTCGGCTGTTCTATCTGGCCCGCGGAGCCGAAAGAGCGGAGGGTTCTCTTGCTCTCCCCTCCACTCCTTTACTTTGAATTTATATTAGTTCACACAAACACTCCATCCATGCTTTTGTTCTGGCCCTCCGGTCCAGTTTAAGAACCCATTGTGGCCCTCGAGTCAAAAAGTTTGCCCACCCCTGGTAGAGTTTAGTTTCATTTCCATGTTGTAGCAGTGTCCAGTCAAGCAACAGACGAACTTAGCTTCTGCTTCCCACTGCAGTCCATTGCATGTGGGGTCTGCAGAGCCACTTGGCTATGGAAGAAAGATGGGTGAATGCAAGGAAGTTGGAGCAAAAGTGTATCTGCAACAAGAGCCACAAAAGAGCAATAAGAGAGAGAACCCCTTTGTTTAGGAGATTGTGTAGTCCCAAATGCTGTCCACTTGCAGTGGCTAGGCCCATTGTGGTCAATGATCTTTGTTCCCAGGTGTGACTGACAGACAAGTACCCTCCCTATGTCATCCCAGCTTTACTTGGCATGTATTTGTCTTCTCTTTGTTGGATCCCTTTCTCCAACGTTTTGCAGGGAATAGGCTGGTGGTTCCCTGGGGAGTGCAAAGTTGCAGCTTCCTGGTGAAGGTGCCCAAATGACATGCCCATAATGTCTAGCTTCCCCCTTTACTCCTGTCCTATTATTAATAACTAGCTAATTATAATGGTATCATTTTGCTCTTGAGAATCCACCTAAGAACACTTCAAAATGTAGAAGCAAATCTGGTTGACAATAGTAAGAACAGACAAGTAAAACACAGAGTCAGGTCTTTTTGAAAAATGAAGCATAGTTCATTGAAAAGCTATAGTATGTAGAATGCCATTAGGTTGCACCACAAGCATTCCTATAGTCAATAAATGAATATGAGAGAATAACTTTCTAATGAACTAATAAATTCCAGGTTACTAGAACTGATGTGAAATTCCCTGAAATGTGAAAAAGTATGTATTTTTTTACTTTATAGTCTTGTAAGTAGATAATTGCTCCCTATGATAGACAGTTTTGAAATCAGCATTCTGAAAATTGTTTTAAATGTTAGAATATTATTATTTTTTATTTATTTGTGAAGAGCAGAACTCTAGTTCTTGGTTAACATTGCTATTAATAGTTATTGAATTCAAAGGATGTTATTTTATAAGAATAGCACAAATAATTTTATATTTTTCAATATCCTGGACTGATAAGTAGCTGTAATTTTAGTGGCTTAGTTATTTATTGTTAAAGTAGAGGTAGATTTCAAAATATTTAAAATCCATTTAGTTCAACTATGTATTGACTTTCATTCTGTTTACCTTTTGAAATCAGTATTTATCACATTCATATTATCCTCTTTTTTTTCCCTCTAAGATTACTGGAATACAGATAATTGTGCTTTTCAAAGACAATTACATGGCAATGCAATTGTAAAGCAGATTGTATTTTAAAATGTTATATGTGGCGTAAAAGTTTAGAAAAAGTAGACAAGGTGGATTCTAATTTTAATTGACTTTTAAGCAAGACATTAAATACATTGACCTTCTTTATAGACATAAAAGTATATAATTCATTTGTTCCTATAAGATAATTCAGAGATGTTATGTTGATTTATCTGGACTGTGCTCTCTCTCCAAAGAAGGTAGTTCTCTTGGCTCCAACTCAATGTGTCCTCTGCTCTTGCTATGGTCACCAGTGACTTCATGTTGTCAGGTCTACTGGCATTTCTCATTCCTTGTCTTGACTTCTTAGCAGTATTTGATTTGTTTAATGAGTGTGACCATTTTTTCTGTGTTTTAAAATAGTCTTTAATTAAATTTTATGATATCATGTTACTTGGCTTTGAGTTTTTCTTTCTTCATTATGTTTTCTTTTATGTTTCCTTTGCTAGTTATCTCTTTTACACAACTTCAGATTTTTATATTGTGCTTTTGCTTTTTCACTCATTTTATGTATATTTACCTTGTCTAACTCATATAATCTCCATGTCTTTATAAACCATTTATATGCTGATCTTTCTGAAAATATATATCAGTTCTGATTTCACTTCTGAGTTTCAGAACCCACGGCAACAATATACTCTTTATGTTTATTTGGCTATCTCTCAATCATCTCAGTCTTAATATGACCAAAATTAATTCTGTCTTAACCCTTCAAAAAAATAAACCCGTGCCTCTTCTCATTTTCACTGTTTTAATAAAGGACACCACACTGTACTAATTGCTCAAGGAAGAATATAGAGCAAACCATATATATATTTGAACACCACATCCAATTTTGCCTCAAAAATAATATCACAAATTTAACAATTTATCTCCATCTTAATCCCATGCCATTTCTTAGTTAACTTGCCTTATTATCTATAATATTTGCTCTTCCACTCTTGCTCCCAACCAATTTGCTAACAGAAACCAAAATAATACCCAAATTTAAATCATATGATATAATTTTTCTGATTACTGTTTTAAATTGAATATATTGGGATGATATTGGTTCACAAAATCATACAGGTTTCAAGTGTAGAACTCAATAAACATCATCTGCACACTGCATTGTGCACCCATAACCTTAAGCAAAGTCTCTTTCTGTTCCCATTTTCATGGCTGTATATTGTGTTCAGGATAAAATTAATAAAATTTGACCTAGCCTTCATAATGTCCTTCTAGCTTTATCTCTAGTCACTATATTATCACACTTTCCACTTTGGCTTTTAGTCATGGTCTGCACACTTCCTGTGTAATTTCATCTATATTTACTTGAAGCATACCTCTCCATTATTTGACTCCTTCTATTTATACTCAACATTTTTTTTTTGCTTAACATTCATTCTCATTAATGAATATTGGTTTAAAAAAACTTTTTTAAAAAAAATCTTCTATGATCCTCTAACCTAATTACATTTTGGGGCATATAAATCTCAGAGAACCAGTTTCTTTTAATTTATAAACAGTATCGGTTTATAAGCATGACTGTTTGTTTCTATGATTCTTTACTTGCTTCCTCCTCTCATTGGACTTTGTTTCTCCTTTTTTACATTTTACTGCTAAGGTTTACTATAGTATATAGTATGCAGTGAATTATAATTTCAATGTAATATCCTTCCCCAAATTCATTTTTATCTAAAACCCCAAATAATACTTTGTATATTTATTTGCAAATTCCTTGTCCTCTTCTGTATATATATATATTTTTACCTCTTATTCTTCTAAAGCCCATCTTATCAGTGTTTCTTCAGAGTACTTCAATTCTGTTTGGTGATCCTATTGTGGAGACATGCAATGCCTGTGATATATCATTGCCAAACTTCATTACATCATAATTTATTATTTGACCTTAATTTCCCCTACCCTTATGTACAATAAATTCAAACACATATCCTCAAAAGTCTTCTATGATTTCTTCTTAGGTTTTATATAAACTTGTATTCTCATGTCTTCTAATTTATCGAGTAATTATTCTTCACTTTTTAATTTCCATTTGATAAATTTAAATAATGGTTATAATAGCACAATAGTAACTGTTAAAATTACATGATAAATTTTTGCTTCAATAACCCCTTTAATTGTACATAAAAGGAGTACTTCTCTTTCCTAAAACTGCAGATCTGATCTCAACTTTTGGGTGGCTTTTTGTTGAGAAGAGAGAGCAAAATTGGTTAAACAATCTTAACCTCACTTTGCTTGAGTGAGAGCTTACTGCAATGGAAATTTATGTAGGAAGCTGACTACCAGAGCTGAACTCTAGCCGTGATTTTCTTCCCTGCAATAAGAAAAAATGCATTTGGGTGTGTGTTGGGGGGTCGGGGGGCGGGCACAGAACATTTAACTAAGCCCATTAAATGCTAGATATGCATCTGGTCTTTTTCTTGATATTATTTCCTCCAAGGAAGGTATCAAAAATTCTGATTACCAAGCCATTAAGTTTTATGGGCAAAACTGACAATATAGTCAATTAAGATTGTAAGTGACTAACTTGCTTCATAAACACATAACACAATTCATCTGGCCAGTGGTATTTGGTGATTTAGTCAGTAGTAATTTAAAAAGAACTAATTCACAACCATAGAAAACAAATTCCATAAACGTTTCCTTCTTTTCACAGATAGTTTTGTGTAATGTGGTATCATTAGCAAGATCAATTTGGAAGGACTTTGTGGGACTCCCCATAGGAAGAAGGAAGGTCACACAAAGTAATAATTAAGCTTGAGTACATACATTGTTATTATCAGTGTCTAAATACATTTTCTTTTTCATTTATTATTTGTACAGGGTTTCTTTTATCAAAAGTAATCATATTCTTTTTTTTTTAAATATGTTTTTATTTATTTCAGAGAGAGGAAAGGAGAGGGAGATGGAAACATTGATGAGAGAGAAACACTAATCAGCTTGTCCTTTGAACGCCCCTACTGGGGCTCGAGTCTGCAACCTGGGCACATACCCTGACTGGGAACCAAACCAGCAACCTTCTGGTGCCTGGGATGATGCTCAGTTAACTGCCTTAGCTTCCATAATTGTGTGAGCCAATTCCTTATAATAAATCTCATTTTATATCTATGGATGGATATACTATATATACTAGAGGCCCATTGCACAAAGAGATTCGTGCAATAGGCCTTCCTTTCCTTGGCTTCCAGCACCGGTTTTCCTCTGGCACCAGGGACCCAAGCCTTCGCTCCGGCCAGTCTGCCTTATTCGTCTTCACTGCAGACTCAGGCTGGAGTCTGCCATCTTCATCTTCGCTGCACACTCCAGAGTCTGCAGTCTTGTCTTCACTGTGGCATTCTGCTCCTGTAGATCCCTTCGCCCCCCCCCGCCCCACCCTCCCTCTCATAGTAAGCGTCCTGCCCGGCCTGGCCACTCCACTCCTGGAGCAGCTGGGCGGCCACCATCTTTGGCCTTCTAATTTGCATACTCACTCTGATTGGCTGTTGGTGTAGCAGAGGTGTGGTCAATTTACATGTTTGTCTATTATTAGGTAAGATTATATATACATATACATATATACATATATACATATATACATATATACATATATACATATATACATATATACATATATACTAGAGGCCTGGTGCACAAATTTGTGCACCAATGGGGTCCCTTGGCCTGGCTTGCGGTATCAGGCCGAAACCAGCTCTCCAACATCCCCCGAGGGGTCCCGGGTTGTGAGAGGGCACAGGCCAGGCCGAGCAACTCCACAATTGAGGCCGGGGAGGGACACGGGAGGTTGGCCAACTGGAGAGGGACCACAGGAGGGCTCCAGGGCATGCACAGCCTATCTCGCTCAGTCCTGATCTGCTGGACCCCAGCAGCAAGCTAACCTACCAGTCAGAGCATCTGTCCCCTGGTGGTCAGTGTACATCACAGCGACTGGTTAACAGGCCTTAGCATATCATTAGCACATTGTGCTTTGATTGGTTGAACGGCTGACCAGATGACCGGACACTTAGCATATTAGGCTTTTATTATATAGGATAATATAATATATTCTATTGGTTCTGTTTCTCTCATGAACCCTGACTAATACAATGAGTAAAAATAAAGTATAACTATTAAAGTTCATGTATGATACTTACATATAAAGTGCTATTTACTTAAGTAAATATAAAAGAATTCATTGAGGATATAAAAATAGGAGAAACTATTTTCATAATCATTAATTTAATGAACTAAAATATGATGCAATCATTTTTTGCTTCTCTGAAGATTTTGTTGCAAAGAAGAGTGAAAGAAGCAATAGAAACCAATGAACTCTAATTCCATTTGGAAAAAGTAGAGCTCATCTGTTCTTACAGAAAAAATTATTTTTTCAAGTGTCCAAATGCCTAAAAATATCCAAGCAAAAAACTCACAATATGATGAAGTACACAAAATTAAAACTCTTAAAAATGTTATGCTACTAGAAAAAGAACTGTCTTGTATAGTTCAAGATGTACCATGAAATTGCGAACTACAATGTTGCCATTGAAAGCTCCATGCTGTCACAGTGGCCACATTCAAGAAAATGGACCGAGAGCTGTGGATCATATGGTTCATGGTGAGGTAGAAATTGTGAGAAGGAATCGTGAGCATTCTTAACTTTATATAATTTGATTGATAACTGTTTTTTTCAATATATATATTATTGATTTCAGAGAGGAAGGGAATGGGAGAGAGAGATAGAAACATCAATGATGAGAGAGAATCACTGATTGACTGCCTCCTGCATGCCTCCTAGTGGGGATCAAGCCCCCAACCCAGGCATGTGCCCTTGACCAGAATCGAACCTGGGACCCTTCAGTCCGTAGGCCGACGCTCTATCCACTGAGCCAAACCAGCCAGGGCAATAACTGTTTTTAAAGGCTGAATTAGAAAATGAAAATATGTATTACATATCTCATTTCTTTATGAAACAGGAGAGAAAAAGAAGGTGTTCATATGTTAAAGGTAAATCAAGATACAGAAAAGAAGAAAGTCTCTGTTGTCAATATATAATTTCCAGGCATATTACTAATCCAGGAAAAAAATTTCAACATAGAATAAGTTTCAACTGTAAACTGTGGACTATTGGAAATTTCTATATAATGGAAATAGTTATTAAAGAGTATATTTTTTCACACCAAATGTTAATTTTAATAGGTTAATAAAAAGCCACTGTTATTTGCTTAAATGACAGAAAGCCAACTAGATCAACTTTAAACATTTTATAGCAATGTTATTTTTGTTTTAGTTGAGGGAAGCACACAGTATCAATATTAATTTCAGTTCATCTACCCATAAAATGATTTAATATTGATTGTAGGTAGTGTTTTTCTTTAGTAATCTGTTGTTATATTTATAGCACCAATTAAGACCATTTAGTGAAAATCATAGTTCAATATGTTTCTGTTTAGGCCTAATGCATTTTAAAAAGTATTCAATTTATTAGAATTGACTTATAATGAATGTTTTGGTCATCTGGTCAGTGCAAGGTATAGTGATTTTTTTTTTCAATTGTACATCAAGGAAACGTAAGTAAAAAAAATAAATCTATAAAACGTGAGCTTGCTCTGATCTTCTCACTGATTTCAATAACATTTAATACCTTATAAGAGTATTCAGGATATTACTTTACAACATCTGTTAGTGCAGTATCCTAGAAAAGAAAGAACAGGACTAGGTATGCTTTTAATAATAAAAGATTATTATTATTTAATATTACTTTCATATTGAAATTATTTTTGATCATTACAGAAAGATAATTATTCTCTGTGTCATCACTAGTCCTGAATGTATTAACACAACCATTATATACAAGTCAGTTAATAAATCAGTGAGACTGAAATCTGTGGGAAATCTTGTACTGCTCTCTTCCATGAATAGGCCTCACAAAATGCAATGGGGATGAATGCAGAGTCGGCCTGAATACCAAGCACGTCTGCAACAATATAGAGAAAGCTACTGCTGCCCTTGATAGGCCTTGCTGTTAATTCCATGTCCAGGGAATTATTAAATATGTAAAAATGCTTAATAACAGATTAAAGTACTGTTTTGTATAGTTCAAGATGTACCATGAAAACGTGAACTACAGTGTTGCCATTGAAAGCCCCATGCTGTCACAGTGGCCACATTCAAGAAAGTGGACTAAGAGCTGTGGATCATACGGTTCATGGTGAAGTAGGATTTGTGAGAAGGGCAGTTTAATAATCAGTGTTTCTCCTTTTATGGAAGCACAGGTGAGAGAAGCAAGATAAAGGCACATTCCAGATTATTTCTGTATTCAAGATTCTTGGAGAAAAAAATAACACACCTTTCTCTGCATTGGAAAGTTAAAAGCCATCTTTAAGCAGAATCTTGTCCTTTTATTTCTCTCCTAGAAGCCCAGTGCACGAAATCGTGCAGTAGGGCTCCTAGGGCCTAGCCTCCTGTGATCAGAGCTATCTTCTGCCCATTTGCCAGTCCCCAGGCCAAATGCCGCCTCCACCACCAGCTGTGAGGCCATTGGGATCACCATCCCCACTGGCTCGGGAGCTCAGGCCTGCAGGAAAGCAGGTGCCAGCGACTTCACCTCCATGCACGTGCATCGGGCCTACTGCTGATGGAACGTGCTGCCCGCTTGGGGCTGCTCATGCAGGTGCCACCTCCGCTGCCGCTGCTGCTGGGGCTTGAGGCGCTGATGGAAGCTGCAGGGTGCACCCGTGACCTACCCGCCCTGGCATGAGTGGCACCGAGCAGGCAGCGCATCCCATCAGTGGCCTGCCCGGCGCACACGCATGGAGGTGAAGTTGCTGGCACCTGCTTTCCCGCAGGCCTGAGCCCCTGAGCAGCCAGGGATGAGCTGGTGATCCCAATGGCCTGAGAGCCATCCTGGTCCTCCCGTCACCCACCCCAACTCCCCCATTCACCATCGCTGATCCATCAGAGCCTGCAGGCAAGGGGGCAGGGACCAAGAGGTCAGCGTTCAGCCCACTCACCAGTCCCCAGTCCCACCCCACTCACAGGTGGTGGAGGCGGGGGGTGGAGAGGAACCAAGAGGTGCTCAATGCACCTCATGGTGACCGGCCCACAGGGATTGGGCCTAAACAGGCAGTTGGACATCCCTCTCACAATCCAGGACTGCTGGCTCCTAACCGCTCACCTGCCTGCCTGCCTGATTACCCCTAACCCCGCTGCCTGCCTGTCTGATAACTCCTAACTGCTCTCTCCTGCCGGCCTGATCTCCCCTAACCACTCTGCTTGCCTGTCTGATCGCCCCTAACCACCTCTGCCTCGGCCCCCACCACCATGGCTTTGTCCAGAAGGATGTCCAAAAGACATTCAGTCTATCTGGTCTAATTAGCATATTACCCTTTTATTAGTATAGACTAGGGGCCCAGTGCATGAATTCATGCACCTTGAAAGGAACTGTGGACCACGAGACTGTGGTAGGCACAGGGATGGGTCTCGGCCCATCCTCCACGTTCCTGCCTGGCTCCTCCCTCCGTGACCCCCAGTCACCTGTCTGCCTGCAGCTCCACTCCCACTGCTCCCATGTGCTGATGGCGCTGGCCCCGCTCGCACCCACTGAAGGCGCGAAGCAATTGGGGCTGGCACCAGCAGTGGGTGCGAATGGGGCTGGTGCCATCAGCTGGTGTGAGTGGCAGCTGCTGCCCCAATTGCCCCTCGGGAGCAGGGGAGGTGGAGAAGTCCTCAGGGGCAATTGGGGCCGGCAGCCACTGCTCGCACCCGCTGATGGCACTGAGCGATCAGGACTGGCACCGGGCACTGGCAGCAGGTGTGAGCAGTGGCACCAGGCACCAGCAGTGGGTGTGAGCAGGGCCGGTGCTGGCAGTAGGTGCGAGAGGCAGCTTCCAGCCCCGATCTCCCCTCAGGAGCAGGGGGAGGTAGAGAAGCCCTGAGGGATGATTGGGTGGGGCTGGCAGCTACCACTTGCACCTGCTGAAGGTGCCAAGCAATCGGGGCCAGTGCCGGGCACTGACTGTGGGTGAAAATGGCGGCTCCAACGCTGGCAGCAGGTGCGAATGGGGCCAGCGCCGGCAACAGGTGCAAGCGCTGGGTGGAACCTCTGTGTGTGGGAGCAAATAATTTTCAGTAACCACCAGAGGCTCACCCCAATGACAGCAACCGGTGACCCACCTCGGTCTGGCACCCCTGCTCACCTCCTCCACCCTCCCACCGCAGATGATGCCCTCCATGTTCCGCGCATGCCCCCTGGTGGTCAGCGCAAATCATAGCGACCAGTTGTTTGGTTGTTCTGCCATTTGGTCTATTTGCATATTAGCCTTTTATTATATAGGACCATGTTTATATTTTCACCATTTACCAGTGGTTTGTAGTATCACTCAGACCCTTACTATTATTCTTATACTAAATAGAAGATTCTCTTCTATTTCTCTTGAGAACAAGGTTACTGAAAGTAAAGGAGAAAAGTGACATAGATATTTTCTGCTGTTTTGGGCAAAGAGCCCAGGAAGGCCTTTATAAATTAAGTTGATTCAGCAGCCAGAGTGTCTTGTTCCTTTCCTGTGGGTCTGAGACCAAGACATGAGTCCCTGTTTTTAAAGTGAGAGGACCTTCATGAGGGGTAAGGGCTGATGATTCTTCATGGAGGTACTGTTTGCTAATGACTAAGTTGGCCAGTTATTGAATTAGTAAAAGAATGTGAAATCAGTGACCAAATAATTATAGTTATAGCTATTTCTCAAAGTTTTTGAGAAGTATCTTTAATGGGATAGGATAATAAGCCAGGGACATCTAGTGGACTGCTTGGTATTCCATGGCCCCATTCTAAACATTTCATGAAAATTTTATATTCAATGCTATAAGGCATTGGTATTTTATTATAAAAATAATGTCTTATATTACTTACTCTATGAGATTGTTTAATTTCTCTTTTGCTTAATGGCTAAAATAATTATCCATTTATTGAAAATCTATGTTGAATGGAGAAATATCACTACATACCAGCTTCCTTGTCTGGGCAATTTCCTTTTGTGAAAAAATATTTACACATATAATTATACAGATATAAATGTGAGACAATATTCCCAGTTTAATGAAGTATGTCAGAAGAATCCCTGCAGAGAAGTGCTGGGATGATGTTTCCCAAGGGGTGGTGCCATCCAACGTTGAAATTTTCACTAAATGAATTTTATTACTGTGGGAAATTTAGCTAATTGTGTTATACCAGTCGATGGTTCATTGACTTAACTCCTCAGTCTTTTTCACTACACTAGACATGTTCAGTGACGAAAGAGAACTCACTCATACATTTTTTTAAACCATTCACACTACAATTTCTGTCATATGTAATACAAGGTAAAAAAAAACTGCTTATATTGCCAAAAGATCAAGTCTCTTTTTCCAACTCTTAATTACTATTATAAGGATATCACCAAGTACATTGTAACTGTTCACAGACTTACAATTGTTCAATTTGGATGCTCAACTTTGAAAGATAGCTGCTAAATAATTCCAACTGGGGAGCAGCTTGGTAGTCCAACAGTGGGTGCTTTCAACCTTATCCCCATGTTTATCTTTGGTCAGGACATCTTTATTTCCCTCTTTGAAGAAAAGCAGCAAATATATTTTGACTAATGTATTCTATGTACCAAGTAAAGATTTAATTCTGTATATGAAAAATTCACTTCCAATTCCAGTATAAATATGGTCAAGAAGTATTTAAGTAATCACTTTGCCATCTGACTGAAAATGCTAAGAAAACCAGGATGCAGATGTCTTGCTGTTGCTGAGCTCAGGATACAGCATGGCCACAGTGCAAACCCCCATTCCTGCATTTTATCTGCTATGGTTTTAGACCCAGATAAATATATAACTCTATCTCTACTTTTTCCCAGTTGAAAAAAATATAAATATTTGAAAATGTCTTTATAGGTAAATTTCACAGTTAAATCTGTCTTCATATATATACATTGTTATTTGTAGGGAAATAAAAACAACAAAATGACCAAAATGTTCACTTTTCATTTATGCAAGTTGTTAACTTACAAAATTTCACTGAGTGAATTTGAATATATAATTGGTTTCATTAAACAATTCATAATATGGTCAACATCTGTGTAGCAGCCAGAAGGACTCTTGGAGGCATTGTACAAACTGGAAGGAAAAAGGGTGGGGCAAGGAAGTGATTAACAAAAAAAAGGAAGGATGATTTTTAGACTAAAACATCCTTCTTTTGGGAAGAAGGGAAAGGCAAGGGATTTTATCATAAAACATCCAGACTGCTTGATTAAGATTGTATTTCTGGGAAAGTTTGAAACAGCCATTAGGTCAGGTATAAAATGTAGGTTTGTTATCATGAATGAGCTTCAGCACAAGAGATGCCATTTTGGGGTTGTGGTGATCTCTTTAACCAAGTCTAAGGTAACAGTCTTTTCTTTCAACCAATTATTTAAAATATCCTTTGAGCATTTTAAAATAAGGACACTCTTTTTTCAAGCTTCATTTTCTTTTTATGTCTCAAACTTTATTTATTCATATATTCTATGCAGTGATTCATAAAATTTCCTATTATGCACAAGCTTATTCTTCTAATATGAGTTTAAAACTTATTTTGTAACAGACTTCAACTATTTTTGTTTGTTCCAGGTAGAAATCTTATTTTACTAATGCAAATGTGTAATAAATATAAATTTATTTTCAAAAACTATAAACATTTATTTTCTATTTGTGCCCTATTCCATTAGAGTTAAACTTGTAATACAAATTATTTCATAGTCTCCCCTTTCCAGTTAGGTACTGTGTCAAAGTTCCATGGTTTTATATCATCCTAAGACATCAAAGGTTAAGTTGGTCAGCTAGTCTTGAGTGTACTCTGTGCCTGGACAGTGTAGCTCAGTTGCTGAGTGCCAACCTATGAACCAGGAGGTCACTGTTCAATTCCCAGTCAGAGCACATGCCTGCGTTGTGGGCTCAATCCCCAGCAGGGGGCGTGCAGGAGGCACCTGATCAATGATTTTCTCACATCATTGATGTTTCTCTCTCTCTCTCCCACTCCCTTCTTCCCTCTGAAATCAATAAGAACATATATCTTTTTATTTAAGTGTACTCTGTACACACTGACTTCTAATGAGTCATGCATTATCTTGATTATTTCTCAGTGGTTAGTCTATACAAATTCCTACTAAGTTTTTCCTTGTTCTCATCTGGTCCATTAAGTTCAGCAAATCTCTCTCTCTCTCTCTCTCTCTCTCTCTCTCTCTCTCTCTCTCTCTCTCTTTCACTCTCTCTCTCTCTCTCTCTCTCTCTCGCTCTCGTTTTCCCTGCAATACCATGCTCAGGCAGAGAGAAATCCTGTTTGTTCTTTCTATAACATTGTGCTGTGGGACATTTTTTTGAGCTCAACTAAGCTCTAATCTGCCTAGAAATTCCATGCCACTGCTTTTATTTTTTGCCCCATTTCGTGTTGCTTGGATATTATTCTGCTGTTGTTATGGCACCCTGGGACTGAGGCTCTATTTGTATAACATATAATTCAGTCATTTTTCCCTGGAGACTCACTTCCTTGCTAAGTTGTTACTGGGAGATAAGGTACAATTACACTCTGGTCTCAGTTGCCTCAATATGTCCAGGATGAATGCGTTGTATAAAAATAACAAAATGTATTACAAAATAAATTAAACTGACCATTTATCTGCTTCTACATGCATGTTTCCTTCCTTTTCCTCTTTTAATAGGAAAATATTTTTCCTTCTTCCAATTGCAGCCTTTTCCTCTTACCTGGGATTTTTATTCAATCTCGTCCATTGTAAGGCACTTGTTTCTAGCTTTAATTCATTTCTATATACTTACTCATTCTGATGGTAACGGTGATGACAGTGATGATGGTAGCTGTATCAGCTAGGGTAAAGTCAGAGCCCATGTCAGGTAGTTTAACGGAGGGAACATAACACAAGACACTAGTTGTAAAGGTGATAAAGGACATGAAAAACGAATTGGGTTAGTTAGTGTAGCGCCCTAACTAACTGGGTGACAGTGCAGCGCTCAGAGCTTGGCAACAACGGAAAGCTGCTATCACTCCCATGGCTGGAGGTGCAATGGGTCACAATGGTGCCACCAGAGTTCAGGGATTGCTGGTCTCCAGGGGAGCTCACACCCCGCAGGAGAGGCAGCTCTTGCTGAGAGCTGGCATGGAGCTGAAAAAAAGAGAAATATAAATATTTTGACTTCTTTTCTCTCTTCTAGTATTCTGCTAGTGCATCCAGGATCTTGAAACTAATTAGAAGCCAATAGACAAAGGTGCCTGGGAAACAGAGGAGTCTGACATCTGTGATGTGCTGTAGAGAAGAGCAAAGGACATCAGGGAATGAATCAGAGAGGAAACAAAGCAATCACAGGACCAATATTCAAGGAATAATAGCACATGCAATCCAGTGCCAACCTTTAATCCAGTACTAATATTATTTACACTTTACTGGAGAGAAAATTAAAACAATGCCACATTAAAAAACAGTAATAAGGATGAAGAACAGGTTGTTTAGAGGGTGAAGAAAGAGAGAAGTGGAGAGAATATTAACCCTTACTTTAGTCAACTTTAGCCTGATTAATCTGTTAAATTCAATATATATCTTTTCAGTAAATAAAAAATAATGTGAAAATCATCAAGTACCTTCCATGAAAAATATTCCTTAATTCCCAGTTCTTCTTAGATTTACTTTCCCATCTCTCTCAAGTCTTTATAATCAAACCTCCTGTAGTATTTGTAAATTAGCTACCTCTAATTCCTACTTACTCTATACCTTGCAATGTCTTCTAATTCTCTCATTCCATTGAAACAGTCCTTGACAAGGACTGGAAATGAAATGATCTTATACTATCAGATACAGTAAGTGTTTTTCATTCATTCTTACCTGTCTTATTTCTCTTTTTCTTGAAAATGTTTCTACCTATTAGCATAAAAGGCACTGCAATTTATTTTTTTAAATCTTTTTTATTATCAGGCAGTAACTTGGAGAAAGTAGGAAAGAAGGTTACTTCATACATCTTGATAAATTTTATGAAGGTATCACACATTTCTATTTATATTTCCATGGCCATACTTAGCTTAAAGAAAGACAGAAATAATATCTTTTAGGAGGGTGGCAATATGCTTTTCTAAATAAGTTCTGTTATTTAAAAAAATATTTGAATGGGTATTGTGAGAATCCTAGCATTCTCTGTCAAAGAGCTCATGTTTGATATCTTCAATTATCTCAATAAAATATTAAGTAGATCATTAAGACTTAACACAATAAAGTTGAATATATGAAAAAAGGACAAGATAAATTATCTTAGAATGTTGGGAAATCAATACACTAAGATGACTTCATAGGAGTTCTAGGAGTTACTTATTTTGTGCTCATTTGAGGAATTTGATTGACTTTAATGTAAAATGTGTTCAGTTGATGTTTTTTCTTTTCCCTGTAAATATTTAGGTATTCAATTATAGGTAGCTAAGTGGTTTAGTATAATTCAACAAGGATTTTCCTAGAGTTATAAATGGAAGGAAAGGGGGAAAAAGAGTTTAAAATGTTTGCAAATGAGTGTTTATAGTAGCATATTGTGTTATCAAGCTGAACAGAAAAGAAAAAAAGCTGGGAGAGGGCTATTAAAAAGACAGTTATAGCATGAGAGTTGAAGAGAGTTAAGAATTTAATGTCTGAAGTCCACATTTTAGATCTGGTTGGATTTCTAGTGAAATAAAAGCTAAATGTTGAAATGGATTTCTAATGTAGAGTGGAAATGAGAGTTTGAGGACCAAAGAGATTGGGTTGTGGCTAATACATCAATGTTGATGTTGAAGAAGTTGAGAGTGATAATGATGTAGGGAGGAATTGTTTTATTTGAGAGATGTTTACAATTAATGATAAGAAAAGTTCAGTAGCCCTAACTGGTTTGGCTCAGTGGATAGAGCGTCAGCCTGCGGAACCAAGGGTCCCAGGTTCAATTCCAGTCAAGGGCATGTATCTTGGTTGTGGGCACATCCCCAGTAAGGGGTGTGGAGGAGGCAGCTGATTGATGTTTCTCTCTCATCAATGTTTCTAACTCTCTATCCCTCTCCCTTCCTCTCTGTAAAAAATCAATAAAACATTTTTTTAAAAAAGAAAAGTTCAGTAGATGGTATCAAAACACAACAGAGGGTAGAATAAGAGAATGATATAAGCTTTAGATACCATTAATTCCTCCAGAAGAAGTTTGTGTGTGGGGGAAATTAATAAACTTAATGCAAGTATTAAAGAGGAAACACATCTAACTCACCTCTTAGTCCTGTGCTTTGTGGACTGAAGAAAAAAAATAAAAAGATTTTCTGTTAAGATCAGTTTAGTGCAAGAATTTTCAAAAAGGGGAGACAGGTTTGAATGAAGGTCAGCCAGTCACAAGAACATTTATGGAAGAGATAGCAGTCCTAGGGGAGCTTGTTGATCACAAATTAGAAGGTTGAAATGCATGAAGGAGTGTGGAAGATGATAGGGCAGACAGGAGTGCATAGACAGCAACATGGAGACTGGTAATTATTGACATACATAATGTATGGCCTGAGATCCCACAGTCTGAAGTGGCGGTGAGCCAAAACACCTGTTTCCCTGCCCTTTGTGCTTTTCTAGTGATTTTCTGAAAAGAAGCTGCTTGAAGTTTCCATATTTCTCATGGTTGGGAAGAGAGCTTTATTGTGATTGCTTGCTTAAGTTTCTTAGAATTTTTTATAGTTCTCTCTCGGCTAGTTTATAAACTTTTTGAAGTCAAGGATCCATTCAATATTGCTAACAAGTATATTCCGAGGAACTTGAATAGTACCTGATATTGTATGCCTGTGGCTTCTCATGCAAAATTTTGCAGGGGCCCCTAGCTTGTTTGGCTCAGTGGATAGAGTGTAGGTCCATGCACTGAAGGGTCTTGGGTTTGATTCTAGTCAAGGGTACCTTGGTTATCATCTGCATAAGTTCTCTCTCTCTCTCTCTCTCTCTCTCTCTCTCTCTCTCTCCCTCCCTCAATCCCTCCACCCCTGCTTTGTCTTTTCTTGAACAATCAGGAACAGAGAAGAGGCTATCTCCTTTAGATAAGGGTATGTGATCTTCAGCACAGTTCTTACCATTCTCCATTGAAACCCTGCCTCTCTCAATTGTCCCTTATTAGAGCCCTGCCATGGTTGTTAACCTTAGAGAAATATGACCCTATACCTGTGCCATTATAAAGAATTGAAAAGCAAAATCTAGACCAATAAAATATCACATTTTAAGAAAATGGGAAAATATGTGTACCTGTGGAAATAAAACTATTCCCACAATTAAATATGCAAACAGTCTCTAACAAAGACAAAACCAGTCCACTTCAATTGTCTGTATTATCACCTTGGCCCCTGCAAACGTTTCTTTGTTTGTTTGTTTGTTTGTTTGTTTGTTAGTTCTCACCTCTTGCACATGCCCTGGTGATGGGGGGAGGTGGTGGAAGTAGAAGAGGACATAGAGGGAATAAATGGTGATGGAAAAAATAAAATAAAAAAATAACATAAAATAAAAGTAATGCAGAAAAAGAAAGAAGAGACAGAAATCTAGATATGCATATGAAATATCCCAATTTTTAAATGTTGGTTAAACTTTTTAAAAAACAGTGCAGGCAAAATATATTATCTCAGATGGCCATGTTTAAGCTCTCGTTCTCAGTTTAGACTTCTATGCATTTAATGAATATCTGTTTTAAAAAATGAATGAGTCCAGCCAGCATTGCTCAGTGGTTGAGCATTGACCTATAGACCAGGAATTCATGGATTGATCCCCGTTCAGGGCACATGCCTGGATTGCAGGCTCCATCCCCAGTGTGGGGCATGCAGGAGGCAGTTAATCAATGATTCCCTCTCATCATTGATGTTTCTATCTCTCCCTCTCTTTTTCTCTCTGAAATCAATAAAGATATATTCTTTAAAAGTACAAGAATGAATGATTTGAATAAAATAATTTTCTTATATTAAATTTAATATTACAACTTTTTAACTTTCTTATTCATAAGTTGTTGATTTTAAAGTTCTTAAAGATAACCTGCTGCTGTATTCAAAAGGTTTGTGTTACCTAGAGTAAAGCCAGTTACCAGATTGCATAATCACTTCTTATTTGTGAAATTATTTTTATACAACCTTTATAATTTGTTGTGACCTTTCCCTAAAGATAGAAATAATGTATTCATCTAACAAAATTGTTTTTAAAGACCTTGTGTAATTATTTTATATACTAGAGGCCTGTTGCATGAAATTGGTGTACTGGGGAGGGGTATCCCTCAGCCCAACCTGCCCCCTTTCACAGACTGGGAGCCCGCAGGGGATGTCCTCCTGATGGACATCCCTCTGTGGGAGGTGACCACGCTGATCAGGGGAAGGTGCCAGCCCCATTACCCCGCTGCTGCTGCCACGGCCACAGCCGCCAAGGTGTTTTCATCAACACGGACTCCAGTCTCTTCACCACGAAAAAAATGACAACTTTCTTTAGGCATTTTCAAGACGTGTCTTTCATAGGATATGACATTTCTTTCTTTCTTTTTCTTTTATCCTCACCTGAGGATATGTTTCCATTGGTTTTTAGAGAGCTTGGAAGAGAGAGAGAAAGATAGAGAGAAACATCAATGTGAGAGAAACACTTTGATTGGTTGCCTCCTGCATGAGCCCTGACCTGGGCCCCGGCCAGGGAGGATCCTGCAACCTAGGTACATGCCCTTGATCAGAATCAAACCTGGACCCTGCAGTCTGTAGGCCGAGGCTCTATCCACTGAGCCAAACTGGCTAGGGCAGGATATGACATGTCTTAGCCCTCCAGCAGTGGACCTTAGTTTTTCCCTCCAGGAGTGAGGTGGAAAAACCCTAGATCACCTTCTTGGATTCTTATTACCCAAGTTACCAAGAACACTGCGAGTGGCATACCAGGAGCTTAGCCACTCTGGTCAGAAAAGGTGTTTCCTCTGCAGATCATGCACAGAGGACTCCCTATGTTGTGCCCACTGGACTGGGGGCATGCTCCAAGCTGTGTGGTGGCTGCGGGGAACATGCCTCCAGCTCAGCAGCCCTGCGTTGTGTCCACAGTCCTCCCTCCCTATGCAGCCAGCATCCCACCCCGGCTGCTATGGGCACCACCATCTTTGTGTCAGAGTGACAGTTAATTTGCATATTACCCTTTGATTAGATTAGATTAGATTAGATTTATGTATTTCCAGTAAAAAGCTATTTTGCAGTGAGATTTCTCTTTTCTCAGGGCTGCAATCCATGAATGAAGGATACTGATAGTAGATTATCATACTTTGTTAGCTATGATGGTCTAGAAAGAATTTCCATCTTGATTTTTCAAAAATGTCCTTAAAATACCTCTAAATGAGAAAAGCCAAATTGATATTGCTCCCAAAACAAACAAACAAACAACAAAAAACTTACGTTAATACAAATATATCTACTTTATATAGAAATTTATATACAAGTATTTTCAAAAGCATAATTTATTTCCAATATAGAAACATATTTATTAAGTATATAAATATATTATGACATTTCATAAGTGCATATTAGCATGAAAACAGAATCTTTTATATTTTTAGGTGTCCTCTATGTCAGAAAGGGGATGAGAGGCTAAACATGCAAATGGAGAATAGCCAGACCACGTAGAAAAATAAAACTCCATCTCACACAATTTGTGTGAAAGACAAATATCACACAATCTCACTTATTTGTGGAATCTAATGAACAAAGTGAATTGGCCAACAAAATAAGACCGAAAGCATGGAGGCATGGAACAGACTGACATACCTTGATGTGGGGTTGGGGGGATGAGAAGAGATAAACCAAATAACTTACATACTTACATACATAGCCCATGGACACCAGCAATAGGGTGGTAAAGACCTGGGGGGCGGGTACAGCCTGGGAGGAGGGAGGAATGGGAGATATCTATAATACTATCAAAAATAAAAATATATTTTAAACAATAAAACTGTAATTCACAAAATTTGTAGCAACCAGTGCAGGAAGCCAACCTACATACAACCTATTTGCTGATTGGCTCAAGATGGTAATGGTTTGATCAATAAATAACAGCTTTGATTATTTTGGTCCAACTTCAAACCAAAGAAAGCCAACTACACTACCCTAACCAATCACAGAGGATGCTTGGTTTCTAGTTAGCCCACTTTCAGCTTTCCCATACCGATTTCTAATCACAGCCTTCCCTTTTTCCCATCATGGAGTTTTCTCACTCCCCTGTGTGTCTATGAGTCTCTGCCAATGGCTAGTGATGCTGGCTGAGTCTCTTGTTTTATAGCAAGCTCAGAATAAATAGCTTTTGTTTGTTCTCTTTTGGGTGGTCTTCATTTATTTCTATAGGAGTTAATATGAAATTGTTTCAAAAAAGTATAAGTAAACAAATGGACAATGAATATTCATTCTGTGTCAGCAGATATATGAGATAAAGTATGGTGATATTTTGTAAATGGTAATATGTTAGTGTTCTTTAAGATACTAAAAGGAAATATCTGCCTTTTCCTAGACAAATAAGGAAGAAATACTTTTTAAATAGGTAAGTTCTTTGACTACACACGTTCATAGTAATTTTAAGGCCTAGTGAAGGGTTTATATTTCGGGGAGAAAAAAATAGTTTCCCCTGGCAGTACCAGAAGAATAGGAAGAAAATTTTATTATTTTAAGAGGAAAAGGAGTTAACAGTTGCCTGTTTAAAATTCACACATGAATACAGCACATTTGACCTCCTATTTGCCAGAGTTTAAGGAGAAATTTACCTCTAGAAGCAATATTTACTATCATAGGGTGTGAACTTCAGAAAGGCTTATATTGATAATGACAAGGATGATATAAAAGCAATTTTAAAATAGCAGCTATTATTTAATGATTTCCCACTGTGTATTAGTCTGATTTTAAATTGATCTTCTCATTTAAGTCTAGCAGAAGTCCTGTGCAGTAGAGTTTATCTTTGTTTCAGAGATGAGGAAACTGAAGTTTAGAATATTCACATGATTAGTGGCAAGACTTAAATTCAAACCCAGTTGTCAATGGCTTATAACATCATTTGCTTAGTTGTTCTAAGACTTTTCCAGGTCCTTTTTGAATAATCATCTCAATAAATACTTTAATTTTATTTATATATATATATATATACACACACATACATACACTGAGTGGCCAGATTATTATGTGTTCAGAGATCATAATAATCTGGCCACTCAGTATGTGTGTGTGTGTATATATATATATTTGTACACCTCAGCGACTAGACATTACATATCTTAATATGTGATCATCCCAATAAATCTTGCAACCATCCAGCACCACTCCTAGTTATTAGAATATTGTTGACTGTATTCCCTTTTGTGTACTTTACATGGACAAATGCTTTTAAATAGTCAAGTTTAAAATAGGTTTTCTAACAAGTACTACTTTTTTGATATTACTGTTTATTTGTTTGTTTTTAGTTTAGCTTTAAGGCAGTAACAGTAGGAATTTTAATACTTTTATTACTTCATTCAAAATGTATTGAACATTTATTCTCAGTGATGCACTCTCCTAGGCATAAGAGATAAAAAGTGGAAAATCCTTTGTATACCAATTGCTTGCAATCCAGTAGAAGATGTACCCACAAAGAAAACAATAGACTCTACATAACTGATGAGAGAGAGAGATAGAGAGAGAGAGAGAGAGAGAGAGAGAGAGAGAGAGAGAGAATTCCAGAGAAAAGGTGAAAATACTTTTATTTTCTTTCCTTTAATAAGTGTTTGTTAAGCACTGGCCATTTATTAGAAAATGCTGGAGCTATGGAGATATAAAGGTGTATAAGGCATACTTCTGTGTTTAAATAGTTACCTTCTAAAGGAGGAGATCAATATTAAAGTTGAATAGCAGTGTTAAAGCTTCCCAGGGGTTGCAGAGAAAGCAATCCTTACTCTGCTTAGAGTGCCAAGAAAAACTAAGATGTAAAAAATAAAAAAAAAATAAAAAAATACTAGTAGTTCACTAGATGACTAAGTAGGGGATGGGAGGATGGGAAACGCATTCTGGATAGTTTTTTATTGTTGGAATTGTTCATTCATTATCAAAATCGGGAAGAGAAGCATTAAGAGAGGCCCTATTGAGCACTCACTTGGGTGTTTACATGTTTTCTGGTTTCATATAAACAGCAGTCTGTTCCTCTTGATGATCAGGATCCGTCAGCCAGATTGGTGATTGCTTTCCTTGGTACCAAGAGCCTGAAGTCATTGAGCAGCATCTGTAACTTATATTTTATGGAGATTATTGATAGGCTGCCCTTGGAAGGATTCCTGCTCTGGCGACTAAGAATTCTGGAGGCTAAGGTTGAAGAATGGAAAGCATGAACTCTTCATGTGGGTCACTGGATAGATGAGGAGCCAGGTCACTCTTCACTTCACCCTTTGGTCCCAGACCTATGTTTTGGTTGTTTTTGTTTCGTTTTCAACTTATTATGTTTATTGTACCACTTAATTGTTCTTGATTTAGGGTGAAACCCACAGCCTGGACTTGGTGTTCCATTCTTGTAGCCTCACCTCTCCAATCCTGCACCTCAACCATGTATTCAAAATGCTGTTTGAATGCTCTATTAGACTAGCAGTCACAGGGAAGTACAATAGGAAATTGGACCAGTTGGTCCTGTGTTCATTTGCCCACTGTCATATGTCCTTTGCTGTACAGTGGCTCTCTTGGTTTGAGATGATGTTATACACCGTGGTGTCTTGGTAGATTAAACATTTTGCAACTTTGTCAAGTTTCTGTGGGTAGAAAAGGCAAATTTATATCTAAAATGTGTGGCCATTCCAGTAAAGAGACCACTCCCCTTTCCAGGATCAAAAGGTACAATGAGGTCAATTGGCCACCAGTTGCTATTTGGTCTCCTGGAGAGATGGTTTTCCTGGAATTAATCTGGGTTCTGCACTGTATGTTTTGTGTCCTAGATAACTCCCCCCCCCCCCACCAAATCTTTGGCAAACTGGGGCTGTTGATCAACCTATGTAGTGCTTTATATAGGATATGAATTAATATATTATAGTAAACTTCTCTGCTACCATGCTTAATGCATGAATTAAAGTTAGAGATATCTGCAATTATATTTCAACAAAGCACTCACATTTGTGTACTCACCCATGTAATATTTGAATACATGTAATACCATTAAATGATTAAGCTACACAGTTTGTTTTACATCAATAAATTGAGTTAGGAGTGTGCATTTGAAAATATAAATAGTAAAGGACCCAGAGGTATCAATAATCTTCCAAATATTGGAGCACAGCCAAAACAAAGACAGGTGTTCCCATGATAAGTAATTTTACCCCTGGGTTTTAAAGCAAGTTCACAAAATGATGAACTTGAACACATATAGTATGGACTAAAATTCATTAGATTTCATTACTTTTCTCACTTTACACTTTTATGTTTGTGTTTGCTGAAAGGACAAAGATCTTTTAATAACCTGCAAAGAATATGTTACAAATGAAAGGTTATATTTTAAAATGTTCATTTTAGGGGCAGAAGAAAATTTTGTCAAAAGTCAGAAAGTCAATTACTCTTTGGTCTTTCTTCATTCCAAATACCAAGAAAACCTTGAAGTGCACTGTTTGAGTGGCTTAGTTAATTAGCATCGTTCCCTGCACCAAGGGGTTGCAGGTTCAGTTCTGGTCAGGGCACCTGACCAGATTGCAGGCTCAATCCCCCCAATAAAGGACTTGCAGGAGATAGTCAATTGTTGATTCTCTCTCCTCAATGTTTCTATTTTTCCCTCTTCTTTCCCCCCTCTCTCAAATCAATTTTTTTTAAAAAAGAAAACCTTGAAGTAAATTTTATATTGTTTTAACAAACTTTATGCATAAAACTATTGAAAAATATAAAAAGATCTGGCATCAGAACATTAGAACACTGCCTTTATTAGAGATTGCAGTGCAAAAGGGTGGGGCATAAGACCTAATGGTTAAATTATTTTTATGTAGAAGGGCAACTGATAGGCATTGATAGAAAATTATTTCAAAATTTTTAACTATATGATAGAGATCACTCTGAGTCAGTCACTGTGATTTTATAAAGGCATGACTACTTTTTATTTATTTATTTATTTAGTAACAGAAAGTGTATTTTTTTATTGTCTAAAGTTTTACATATGTCTCCTTTTTCCCCTGCTTAACCACCCCCCCCAACCATTCCTACTTTTTAAATGGGACTGAAATAAACCAAAAGTCACAAACCTATTATATTGAATATTTTTTGTGAGATGCTAGTCAACAGTTATATTAATATTAGAATATTATTTTTTTCAGAAATATTTTATATATGATATAAATAAACTAAAAATTAAAACAAAACAAGTATTCTCTCTTGTCCATGTGCATATTTCCTCACACATACATGCTTGATGTGTAAAATACCATGAACTTCACTATGATTCTAATTATTCATGATATCAATGTCTGATGAGATAGGCAACTTGTTATCAGCTTTAACAGCTTCAAATTTTTGACCAGAGTTCAGACAAACCAATTCATCATATTTTAAGAATCCTTCTATAAACAAATTTTTGTATTCAAAACTACCAGGTCATCTCTTCTCTTCTTATCCCTGACTTCACTCTTCCTCCCTTCCCACCCCAATAAGAGAAAACCACTGTTCTGCTCATTTTGTAATTTGTTCTGCAATAACGGTCTGTCAGCATATCTGGTTCCATCAGCACCACTAAGAGTTTAAGTGAAGTTGCCTCGCCTGTGAAGCAAAGATTGTTCTGATAACCCTAGACAGCCATCTTCATACTGACTTTTACACACAGAACAAAGTGAGTATTTTGTTTTTCTTACTGGGAAGGATCTGTAAATATAGAATAAATCTTTGTGTATCAGACAGTCCACAGATACTCACCTTTTGTTTTTGTTTTGTTAGTTTACAGTTGAAGTAAACATGTATAATGTTAGCTGAGTATGTTTATTTTCTTGACATTTCCAGTGTAGCTTACAAAACCGAATTAATATTAATGAAGATGAAACATTACAGACTGGAGCTGTGTGAAAGAATGAGTGGTAAAATCTCAAAGAGAAGTTTTTCTCATGTTGCCTGTGCAGAAAATGCTTATTTTTTTAAATTCCAGGCTTTCCTAAACCTCAATAATAGCTGCTATTCCCCAAGGAAAATAAATTACAGAATACAAAGAAATTTCTTCCAAATAAGTGAGTACTGACCAGTTTTACTCAATTAAGGAAAAATAGGAAAAAAGATGAGTTTGAAGAGGTAAAAGTGCTGGTCACATGATTATTTTCTCTTCTAAGCTTATATAAAAAGATCAAGCAGTTGATATGTAACAAGATCACTTCACCAGAGATCTTTTAATTATTAAAAAAAATAAATAAATAAGGCTGATACGGTCAAATTAGTGACCAGCAGCCAGTATAGTCGTTTTTCAGAACCAACAATATACAGTGCTTCCTACCAGATGGTGGTGGGACAGTTTGTGCCCCTGTTATCAAAGGTATAATCTGTGCTTTAGACACAAGACCTGCGATCTAGAGCATTTGGAGGTTCCTGGTACAAAAGTGTATACTTTGTATATAGCAGGCATTGAAATGCATCAAGTGGATTGAATTTGAGTCATTTCCATCCTTGCATCGCTGCCCAATGATTTTCCCTACATTACATTTGTTTTTCTCTAATTTTGCTAGGTGTACTGGTTAATGATGCAGATTTTTTTTCAATAGATGGAGTTACACATATGTTGATATATATGCGATTTGATATGTATGCTATTTTGTTGTATTGACAGCAAGCTTCAAAACTTCATATGTCAAATTTTCTGAAGGTGTTCTCATAGATATTTTTATGCTTAAAAATGTCGAATTTCATGCCAAAAAAGAGCATATGAGGGAAGTTTTAATTCATTACTTTATTTTGAAGAAAGGTGCTGTTGAAAGTTATCGTATACTTTGGGAAGCTTATGGTGAACATGCTCCATCTCAAGATACTTGTGAACTCTGGTTTAAATGCTTTCACATGAGCAATACTTAATTTGCATGTACTATTTCTCATTATATAATTCCCATAAGATGGGAGGGGTGATGGTGAGGTGGAAGAGGTTTATTACCTATTCGTATAGGAGCCATGATTGTGATGTTTCCCTTAAGGGAAACCTTAATTCTTTTGTATGTCAGAGTTGTGCTCTTGGTTCCCCTCCCTTCTGCATTTTAACAAATGTAAGATGTGATACAATTCTCTTTGTCTATTTTTCTTGTTTCTATACAAAGTTTACACTGATGTGAACACTCTTGTAAATTCGCTAGCCTAAACCATTCCTATCTACTTACTAAACTTGATGTCTTTCTCTTCTCCAATACCATAGCTATCTGCTCACTCAATATTATACTATTTTTTAAATCTGTAGATAAATAGAAATAGCTATTTTCTTCATATCTCTGGTTAATGCGAGAGGCTTCTAAATAACAGGATGACATTTTGGATTTTCTATCCTGATATTTAGGGGGAAATACATGCTGTCAGTTGGTGGGTGCTTGTCATATAGTAGGTGTTTTGAGAATCATGTCTATTAGCTGTGAAAATTGGCTACTTTTTGTTGTTTCTAAAAATCTCATATCAGCAACAATACAATCACGCTAGTAGACAAAACTACAAGGCTGGCTGTTTGTTTAAATTCAAATCTTCTCTACCCAAATAGGTCTTAGAGTATATAGCCAGAAGACAAGTTTTCATAAAAGTGAAAAATGGCCCTGTATTGATTGACTGCTTGCAGTCACATTCCCTGCCTGTTTTATGTACACTTCCAGCCTAAGAGCCTTGAAATTTGTCTTCGACAGCCATAAACTCTTGGAATATCTCTTCTTTGAAACCTAAGAACCACCCAGCAAAGTTTCTGACAGGATTATTACTAAAACATTATTTTAGCAGAACTATTTGAACTTTTTTTAAACACTGGTGGGATAGTTCTAAACATTGTCTGGACATGATAAAGAGAATGAAAGACTTGTTCAGTATAATCCAAAACAGTTCAGGATTCTGAACCATCCCTGGAAAATTTCATATCTTCGGGGTGGCCAAATTCAGGTGAGAGGAGGAAGAAACTTAATGATGTGTGTGGTGTACATACTTGCTGAGGTGCTAATCCTTCACAGTTAAACTGTAACAGAACCACAGAGGGCAGAAAACAAGAGCATACCTACAAAGCATGGTAGTCTTAATATAAATACCCCTGTAACATATATTTTTTCAAAGCAATTATTTCCTTATTGCTACAAGTGTTATATTTTACCCAAGGGGATTACCATAAAGAAGCAGGATTGAAGAAAAATATATTTTGCTAGATACTCTCCATATGTAATTTAAGAGTTTTGAATTCTTAGGAATTGTATCACTCCAACTATTCCACCTATGAAACCTGGTTTTTGATCAACACTTTCAGATTATTACAGAAAAGAAGCCACAGGTAAAAATGTTCACACAAGTAAAGACAGGTGTCCCCCCAAAAATATATACACACACTTTGAATAATTATAAAGGCAGTGTTTATTAAAATACATTTCATTTTCATTGAACAGCTATATAGCACAAACTATGGATCCAGTAAAAACCATATGAAGTCTAAAGTAAATTGTAAATAGTCATGATATATTGGACCTTGAGTATTACCAGTAGAAATAGAAATTTCTACCAAGGAGACTGTGATCGTATTTGTTATTACTGATATACAGTTTGTGCTTTTATGTTCTGCCTTTAATAGGCAGTGACTGTGAACCTACTGTGCTATGATCCTAGGTGGAGACCAGAATGATCAGGTATTGGGACTTTAGCTCTTCTGTCCTTATGGCAGCTAATCCTAGTGAGGAAGGATAATGGTTTAGGTTTAAAAACATCTGAAACGCATGGCTATTTTTGTTGAGGGTCAAACGGTACCTACAGACCATCAGAGCTTTATGAATTCAGAGATGTCAACAGAAGCAGTTGCAGTTGCGGAAATCCTCTAGAAAAGGACAAGACTTGATTGAATCATTGAAGAATGAAGAACAGATTCCTAAACTGAAAGTAAGGTGGAGAGAGCATTGCAGAAGGTGGGCAACCTTCCAGGAACAACAGAGAGCTCAGGAATTGTGGTGAATAGCTGAATTTGGCTCAAACAACTGATTTCCAATGGCAAACAGCTGTGAGGAGATGGGAAGGGCAGACTGGAGACAGAAGGGAAAGGGTGGCCCTCCCTGAAGGCGATCTTTAAAGGGCTCCTCCCAGGGCCTCTCTCACTGGCACTGCAGGTCTGCAGGAGAAAGGTGACACTGGACAGGGCTGTGTGAAAATGTATAATTTTTATTTTTTTTCCCATTCATTTGGTGGCACTTACGGCCTATGAGGAAGTTTATCTGTAATTTTTTTCTTTTATAAAATTCCATTAAAACTACCTGAAGACTTATTTCCACAAAAATCTTCCTGATCTCTCTGAAACACAGGTTCCTCTTGCTCCAACATAGACTCAGCAAAAACTGAAGCCCCATCCTATTTTTATTGCCCTTCTGTGTATAGGAAAGCAGCTCCTAAGCCTCCTTCAAAAGAGGAAATAGCTCTTTCTATTTCTGAGGACCTAATGTGTTTCTATGACAACCAACTTTTCACTCTCCAAGAACCCTTTCAATGGCCCTGGAAGTCTCAACGACACTGCCATGTGTTGCATATTTTTTTCTAGCAACAAATCATTTTGGTCTGTGGCCAATAGGGTTAAATTATAACAAAGTTTATCGATGCATGCTCTGAAGTTGACTAGGATCTTCAACTTCAGAACAATTGATTATTTGCCAAACATCATGTACACCCTCTGGCTAGATAAAATATAGTCTGGAAACACCCTCACAGAGTTCTTGGGCTTGCCCTGGAGGCTATGTGAAGTCAGATAATATGACACTCTGTTATCAGGCCCTAGTTGTGTGTTAGGTAAGGCAGAACATCTGGATGCCTTGTTTTAAGGGATCATGCAAGTTACATTTATCAAGCCCTAGTAGTGGAGGTGACACAGCAAACAGAGAGGCAAGTTAGAGTAGTAGAAGAATGACGAGGAGTAGGTAGTATAATGGAAATGTAGAAGAGAGATTTCAAGAAGGAAATGATAAATGCCACAATCAGAAGATACACACACACACACACACACACACACACACACACACGCAGATTTTCTATTGCATTCAGCAACAAGGGTATCATTAATGACCTTTATCCAAAGCAATTGTACTGAATTGTTAGACGTCAAGAAATGAATGTGATACAAGAAAAAGAAGACCCAATACTCATTCCAGGGCTTTAGTAGTGAAAAAACAAAGAAAGATATTGTAAAGCTATAGGGTAAATAGAGTCAATAGGATATTGTTTTGTGTAGGTTTGTTTTTCAAGGTGGAAGCGTCATGGTTTTGATTAAAAACTGAAGACAATAGCAAATGCAGTACTCCCTCCTTATCTGCAAGGGACATGTTCTAAGACCCCCAGTGGATGCCTGTAATCATGAATAGTATTGAACCCTATATATGTTTTTTTTTTCCTATATATACATACCTATGATAAAGTCTAATTTATAAATTAGGAACAGTAAAATATTAAAAACAATCTATAATAATAAAAGTGTAATATGCTAATTAGACCAGACAGCCAAACAACCTTCCGGATGTCATTCTGAACATCCTTCCGGATGAAGCCGCTGCTGTGTGGACCAAGGCAGAGGTGGTTAGGGGTAATCCGGCAGGCTGGCAAGTGGTTAGGGGTGATGAGGCAGGCAGAGTGGTTAGGGGAGATCAGGCAGGCAGGTAGAGTGGTTAGGGGCAATCAGGCAGGCAGGCAGAGTGGTTAGGGGTGATCAGGCAGGTGAGTGGTTAGGAGCCAGCAGTCCCGGATTGCGAAGGGGATATCCGACTGCAGGTTTAGGCCTGATCCCACAGGGTTCAGGCCTAAACCTGCAGTCAGACATCCCCCAATGGGTCCTGGATTGCAAAAGGGTGCTGGCCCCGGGGTGAGGGACCCCCTTCCCGTGCACAAATTTCATGCACTGGGCTTCTAGTAGCTAATAATATAATAGAACGACTATAATAATATACTGTAATAAAAGTTATTATGTGAGGGTGGCCTCTCTCTCTCAAAATATTGTACTATATGTATGCTTCTGTTTCTTGTGATGCTATGACATAATACCTACTTGATAAGATGAAGTTAGATGACATAAGCAATGCAATGTAACATTAGATTACTATAAGGGTTATTTGAACACAAGTACTGTGACATTGTGACAGCAGATCTAATAACAAAGAAGGCTACTAAGTGACTAATGGACTGGTAGAGTATACAGTATGTATGTACTTGAAAAAGGAATGATTAATATATGGGCATGACAGAGCAGGACTGTAAAAGATTTAATCACTTTACTCAGAATGATGCACAACTTAAAATATGAATTGTTTCTTTCTGGAAATTTTTACTTAATATTTTCAGATATTGAAAATATTAACTGTGGGTAACTGAAACAATGGAAAGTGAAACCATGGAGAAAGGGGGGCTACTGTAGAGTGAGAGAAACTGAATATACAGTGTAAAAAGGGGCTAATTGATAGAGAAATGTATTGAAGAAATCAGAAGAAAAGTGAAGTTGTTATTGAGCAGAAAGTATCCAAAAAGGCATCTTGTCTTTTTATCTACACTCACTACCTTGTTATCTCATCTAACTGCATAACCCTTTCAAAAACATTTTTATTGATTTCTTTTTTAGAGGGAGAGAGAAAGAAACATCAATGTGAGAGAGAAATGTGGATAAACTGCCAATGATTGAGCCCAAAAACCCAGGCATGTGCCCTGCCTGGGAATTAAACTAGCAACCGCTCAGTACATAGGACCATGCTTAACCAACTGAAACATACTAGCCAGGTCTAACTGCATAAGCTTAAATTACATCAACCTGCTGACTAAATCTATACTTATATCTCCAAACTTGTTTTCTCTCATAAACACAGATTTTATACTTGCTACTTAACTTCTCCATTTAGATGCCAATTAGAGACTTTAAGTTACCATATCCCAAACCAAGCTTCTAATTTTCTACCCCAAACCATTTTGCGAATTAGTTACAAAAACTGCAATTTAAAAATCTTGGAGTCAACCTTGATGCCTCTATTTCTTCATGTGCCACTTGCACCAGTATGTCATCTGTCCTACCTTTCAATCACACATCTGTTCAAATCATATCTTACCTCTCTTGTGCCACTACAACCCTAGTTCAGTCTACCTTCATTTCACTGAGTTACCACAATAGACTTCTGTTTTCACTACTTCCATCCTTAACCCCACATAGTCTGTTCTCTACCACACACACACTGATGATTTAAAAATATGTTATATTGTGCACTCTTTTAAAAATAACAGGAGGAAGAAAGAATTTCTTGTCAAGCAAAACACTTCCACTTTTGTCAATCATCACCTGAATCTCTTTAGCTGGTCTGTATGGAGCCAGGGCAGGTGATAGATATGGTGGTGGTAGGGAAAAAGTTAGTGAAGTTTCTCTTCTGATTGACTTTTTCTTACCCTCAAAAAATATAAATAAAAGTTATCACTAGAATTGTGGAAGAAGTATTGGATGCTCACAGGGAGAGCAAGATCTATTACATGCAATATTACAATTATTTTCAATCTCAACATGATCTCTGTCATTTTTTTCATCATCCATCATCCCTCTGCTTGACTCAGTTATTTTTTACCCCATAGCATGATATTCTAATCACTTACTGGAAAGAATTCTCAACTCCCTAGGTCAACCTCTGCTTTGTTCACATGTTTCTGTTTGGAAACAAACATTGGTTCAATGCAAGGATATTCTTTATTTACTAGTATGATTGTTTTCATGCTGCTGAATGCTACAGAAGAATACCATGAACAAGCTTATATGATTTCATTTTAAATACAGGAACATAAATTCAATTGGTAACTTAATACTTACTGGACACACAACTATTTTTACCTAGGAAACTTGCCTGTTCATCTTCTGTCATTTTTCTCTCTTCATAAAGTACTCATGTCTCACTCTCTCCTCTTCCTTCCATAAAGATGATTTCACCTCACACTTCACTAAAAAAATTTAAGCATCAAATGGGACTCATTTATCTCTCCTTCACCAAATTTATAAATCAACCTGCAGCTGCCACCATATTTTCTTTCTGCATTTTCACTAAAATGGTAAAAGTGTTTGACTTCCTCAAAGTCCAATTCTTCCATATGTATAATCAATCCTAGTCTCTGTTGTTTTTGTAAAGATGTATCTCATCTATTTTTCCACCTACCTGCTATGTTATAACTTCATCTGTTTATTTCCATCAGCATACAGCCTTTTTTGTTTTGTAAAGTGAAACTCATGGAGCTTCTTGTGTTTAAATATGCATTTAATTTATGAAGTAAAAAATGCAATGTGCTTGATTTTCTTAAAAGTTTCAAAGATGTTGAAAAATAAGTGTAGCACTTGAAATGTATCTCAATAATTTCAAACTTCTCAGTAGGTCTTCACATAGTCTAACATAAACTACAGTTATCATACATGTATTCAATTCTCTTCTGTTTATATGCCATTATTATAATTGCATTTGGCAATAATCAAGGAATGCTTTGTTTACCCAACCAAGGAAAGTAGGGTAGCCATTCTTATTATGGACCATTGATTCTAGTCCAGAAACTGGTCATGCCCTCAAGGTGATTGAAAGTCCACCTGGCATTAGTTGGGTTACATCTCTTCTTATATTTTAGGGTTTTGTAGCCATTTCAATGGCACCTTCCAGATCCTGCCTATTAGCAACAGCTTCCTGTCATTGAAACCTAAATTTCATTTTGAAATTCCAGATATCTGAGTCCACAGAATTTAAGTCTCCTTTCTTTCAATTTGACACCATTCTTTATATCATTCTTTTTAAAAAACCTTTCTGACCCTGGCTTAGTTCTCTTGAACAAATTTAATTTAGTATATCTAGGATGGCACAAGCAAATCTTTAGGATTTTACACTTATCTCCTGTTCTATGGTAGTTTTTTAAAAATGAATTCCTATAATAACAATACCTACCAAAATGCTCTAGCCTATCCTCTTTTAAAAGTGCCTACTGAGATTTCTTCACTCTTCACTGTCCAAGTCTTGACAATGCTGTCATATAAGCAGTATCTATTTCTTTACCCATATTAAGGAAAAATAATATTCCTACTTCACACATAAAGGAGAACTATATTACCAGGATCATTTTTATTATACTTTCAGTTCTCCTCACTTGATCTTCTACTTAAGATGACTGACATATGTGATCGGTGATGTTGAGAGAAGGAAAGAAAAGTACTTACATGAATAGCTTATTAGACCAGTTAGGGTATAAGTTAAATATTAGTAAAGAAAAGATGCAAAGATTCCCTGGATCTAACAGAATTTTATTTTTCTCTCAATTTTTGGCCCAGAGATTGGCAGAAGATTTGAGGCATGCTTGCTGAGGGGCATCTATCATCTTCAACAGCTGGCTTCCATTTCTTGATATAAAGTGGCTGTCCAGTTGTCACTATTTTCCAGCAAGCAGGAAGGAAGAATGATGAAAGGTAATAAGCTTAAAAAATGTGTTTTTCCAAGATGCTACCTTTGTGTTGCATATATTCCTTCTATTCTCAATCCAATTGAGTTTGTGGCCACTTAGCCACAAAGAAAGCTGCAAAAAAATGCTTTATTTTAGGGTTCCCTTGGCTCAAAATTAAAGGGAGAGGTGGATTTTAGTAAATGGGTGAATGGAGACTAAGGAATGATTAGCAGTTTCTTCTCCTTTGGGCACTCAGTATTAATATCTATCAATTCTTTTATACTTCTCTCCAGGAAGGCAGCACAAAGTTGCATTCTGTACAGTCTACCATCTCTGAGTGATATCAGTGCTCTTCATTGAGTCTGGATATTAGTCTTCAAGATTTGATGACATATTATTTAATAGATGAATTGCTCTCCTCACCCCCTGCTCCTGACACACACACACACACACACACACACACACAGAGAGAGAGAGAGAGAGAGAGAGAGAGAGAGAGAGAGAGAGAGAATCCCAATTTTGGCCATTTGGAATTGGAAGAACAAGAGACACATAGCATCACTAATGGATAATGATTATGCTGGACTCCTGATGGATGGTAACTATAAATACTTCCTTAACTGTTGGTGGAAAATGGTCCTTTTTAGATCTTGGTTCTTGTTTGATTCATCCATTTGTCTCCTTGGCTTTTGACTTGCCTTTTGGAACATTTTTTTCATGTCCCCTATGTAGTCATCACTTTGAATCATTCACACATTAAATTATTTACATTGTTAGGTCCATTTTTGCTTCCTTAAATTACCCGGGGTTACATGAGGCTATATAGTAGAAAAAACAATCTTGGTTGGGAAAAAAAAATGCCATTCTTTGCTACCATATATACTTAGCAAATCTTAGTGAGGTTTATTAGAAATAGGCTCTGGAAAACAATTTTATCTCCTTTGAGTAGAGTTTTATAGAAAGAAAAACCACTAACATTTCCAATAGAATTTGGCATGCAGACACTAAATTTACAGTCAATTCAAATTACAAGACACAGGACAAGAAAACCTCCTTTGGGAGAAATGTGATCCATCGTATCTCTGCTTGCAACCTGGCTAATTGCTGCCTGTCTTCATTAGTCTCTTTCAGGGTCTTTCTAACAGTCCCAAGGTGAAGTCACACAGAGTGCAGTGCACTTACTTTCAGAACCACCTATAGGCTTGGAAAGCACATGGTTTGCCTTCCACACTACTATAGGTGATTGGCCAATATTTTCTCATAACATAATAAAGGTAGTCTGCTTTTAAAGCTAAAATTTGTACATTGTTGATGCTCACAGCCCACCTGAGAAGCCAATTGATCATTTGAGATTGTTTTATAGATTGCAGACATTGCTAAGGTCCAAATTACATATTTGTAAAAAAATATTTTTTATTGATTTTTTTGAGAGGAAGAGAGAAAGAGAAACATCAATGTGAGAGTGAAAGGACACATATGTAATACCTTAATCAATAAAGAAAAATATAAAAAAATCATGAGGATTAATGCTTCTCTGAAAAAAATAAACCATATGAACTGAAAAAAAAAAATCAGCTACCTCCTGTACACCCCCTATCAGGGATCGAGTTCGCAACTTGGGCATGTGCCCTGACTGGGATTTGGATTGGCAACCTTAAGGTGCATGGGAGTTGCCCAACCAACTGAGTCACCTCAGCCAGGGCCAAATTATATATTAATTACGGTGTTGTATAAGTTACTACATTAGGCCCCCCAGATACAGTTAGGCAAATAAGAGGGAATTTAATTTGTCTTTCCTATAAGAATCCAAGGAATATGTAGGCTCCAGGGTTTTTAGGTGACAGATTCAAAATGTGATTGTCTCTGCTCTCCTAAACATGTAGTTTCCATCTCTGATGTGCAATTTGTTGCCATCTTTCACAACCCAGAGAGAAAGAGAAAGTAGATAATACTCTATTTTCTTTTTAAAGATATAACCTGGAATTTATTCATATCACTTTATTGCTTAATCTGGACCACCCCAGAAGCAAGAAAGGCTGGGCAATTGGCCTCCAGTTAGACATTAATTTGCCTTGCTAAAATTCAGAGGGGAGGAGGTACATTCTAAAGTTATGAAAGAAATGTAATCCTGGGAGATAATTAACTGTTTCTGTAACACCTCCCTGGAGCATTCGTTTACTCTTTATGCTACCTGTGTACAAAATATGCTGAGGCTGAGGACCAGGATCTGTTTTTTTAAAGAATGCACTTACTGAAAAGGATTGAAGTGGCTGAGGCAGCCATTTATTTTTCCTCACACCTGGGTGAATAAATGAAACCTGTTCTGTAGATCCAATCTACATGGTGGGTGTGTCCCATGTTTTGTAAGAAAAGGAAAATATAAGGAAGTGTTTATTGGCAACAGGTCCAGCTGAAGTCTCCACCTTTACTAGTTATAGATGTGCCATTTTTATCTCAAATGTTTTATTCCTGTACCTATATATCATTTGATTCTGAATTTGGTATGGAAGGGAGGGGTGCAATTTGTCATTTCAAAATTTCCCATTCATTCTTTACTGTCGATTTCTGGCCTGGTGGTAACTCCTGCTCTACTGAAATTTTTTGTATCTAGTTCACCAGTGGTTATCATGTTGCCTCATCCATGTACATTTTTCAGGTCTGACTTTGCTCAACCTCTCAGTGGTTATTTCTTCTCACTGGTTAATTTTTTCCCTCTTTCTTTTTGACTCTTAAAAAAAAACAAGCTCTAATTTTTATAGTTCCCGAGGACTTGGATTTGAGACTTGTTTTTATATTTCCTTTGTATTATTGCTCACAAATATTTGTTCTTCCTTTCTCCTTACTGCTACCCCCACAATGGATAATTTGCAATTTTTCCACACCCCTTGGTCACCTTAATGTGAGCAGGTCTGCCATATGCCAAATCTGAACAGGAACTATTTGAACACAATGACATGATTTGGCTTAGTTTTTTGTGCTCCTCCTCTCTGTTATAAGAAATCATGTTCTAGGTTGGAGTTGTCTTTACCCTGGCCTCTAGAATTAAAGGACAAGTGTAGAAAACACAGATTTGCCCTACAGACTATAGCAGAGGCACAGCTATCACACTGGATCCATGAACAAGGAGTGAGAAATAAACCTGGGCTGTTGTTGGCCACTGGCTTTTTGGGGTTTTTTGTTATTCAACATAGGCTATCAAAATATGAAAATAGACACTTAAGAAGTGTTCTACTCTTATGTTTAATATATGTAACATTGGGTCTGGGACCAGTTAAAGGAAGAAAATAAAATCCAAAACCTTGTTATTAGATGCTGAAAAAGTGATGACCCATGTTATGCAGTAAGGAACAAAACAGTAAAACCATCAAATGTGAAAATGTGAAAGTCAGATAATGTGTCTAGTGAAATTGTGGCTTTGACCTATAAGGTGTGGAAACACAATATTACTATAAGGGTTAGTTATTAAGCTATATTCAATAAAATGCTACAAACAAAAGATAAACTCAGGAAAAATCTCTTCCTGTTTTCAAAAAAATAAAAGGAAATTAGGGGGTGAAAAAGCTGAAGAGATTAAGCAGTACAAATTGCCAGTTATAGAAATAGCCACAGGGATGTAAAGTATAGTGCAGGGAACATAGCCAATAATATTTTAATAATTATATATAGTGCCAGATTTATTGGGGTGATCACTTTATAAGTTACATAAATGTCTAAGCATTACATCTGAAACTAATATAATATATGTCAACTATAATTAACAAATTTAAACAATTGAACAAGTTAAAAGAAAAGGAAATTAGGGATTTGAGTATCTGAGACTTGCAGGACTGGGAAATGTAATGGTTTCTCTTTTCTAAGCAGTAAATCTAACCTTGAGAAATGTTTTGAACCCAAAACATCATTAAGATGCATCCTTGGGTCAAAGAGCAAATCATGATGTAGCCATTAAGTCACATGCTCAAGGGGAAGAACAAGTCATAAACATGGTTTAATTATCTGTTAAAACCTCTGAATATATTATTTCATGCATTTAATTGATTACTAGAGGCCTGGTGCACAAAATTTGTGCATGGGTAGGGTCCCTAGGCTTGGCCGGTGATCAGGGCTGATCTGTGGAGCGACTGGTAGGGAGATCAGGGGGCCCCTGCTGGCACCCGCCTTGGCTGGCCTAGCGCCACCCGCTCACTGGCCCCACTCCCCTGCTGCCACCGTCGGTTGGGACCTGTGGGCTGGGGGCAGCTCCTGTGTTGAGCATCTGCCCCCTGGTGGTCAGTGCGCGTTATAGCAACCGGCTGTTCTGCCGTTCAGTTGATTTGCATATTAGGCTTTTATTATATAGGATTGTATGGCTTCTGATAAATCTTTTTATGTTATGTAAAATACTTTAGAAAAAACAAGGTAAGAGTGTGATCTAATGAAAGCCAGATATGCTAAAAAATATCTGTAATTGAGGGTATAAAAGCATTTCTCAAAAAATTACATGCCTATTAGAAAATTGCACCGACTAGTATCAAATAGGTAAAAAAAAAAATCCAACTCCATTTTTGAGAGTTTTGTACTTTTAGCATCACTGTTAGTCTGTGTGAAAAGTGTGTGACTATCCAATATATTAAATAAACTTTTGGCTTCCAATTTCTATTGAGAAGAAAAAGACTGAGAAAACTTTTATCATGTGTTGCCAAGGAGAATAATAAACTCTTCCCAGGAGGCAAGAATTAAATCCATGGAGAACAATGAACTGAGGAGTTCCCCCTAGGGGACAGAACTAGAAACTAACTGAGGAACACACTCTACTACCAAGAAGAAGAAGGATCTGTAATGTGTTTCTAGCTGAATTTCAGATATCTGTGGACTGGTGATTAATTGCTGTGTGTCTATGATTACTCTCTTTTCAAATAGTAATGCTTTTTAGTGTATATTTCAGCATTTAATGATGGTTGTGTGAGCCAGAAAAGTGCCATCATCTAGATATAAAGTAGAAAGTATCACACAATGATGGATCTATAGCCAATGTGTAGAAGGAAGGGAAATAAATACGTGTTGCTAGGAGGGCATAGAACTGGCAAACTTTCAGTGCACAGGACGATGCCCAACCAACTGAGACACACTGGCCAAGGCCTCTTTCCATTAAAACAAAACAACAAAAAAACTTTCCATGAGACTTAATTTGGCCAAAAGTATATGAGTAGCTATGATGTTTAGCAGACTAAAAAATAAACATGACTCTATGGAATTGCTTAGCCTCTTGTTGTGCTTCTAGCACAAGAAAGGTATGACTGGTATAGGGATTGCTTTTTTAACCTGGGTTCCTGAATGGGAAGACATGGAGCAGAGACTCAAAGACTACACAGTTTCTATATGTAACATGAGCAAGAAATAAACTTTCCTTGCATGTTTCTGATTATTTGGGGGTTGTATATTTTACAACATATCATGTCATGATATCTAGCTGTTAAGCACATTTCTTATGTTTGGGAAATTTCTCACTAGTTAAGTTCCTTAAATCCAAGGTAGAAGCCAGGTATTCACTTTCTAGGTTTCTTTGCAGAAAAGACACAGACTTGTAAACTAGTGTCTTCAAAGCCAACCACGTGTTTCTGCAATGAACTTTAATTCATAAGGAGGGCAATCAGAAGAAGCACCCATGTTTAGCAGGGGATGGAGCTTAGAGGCTTTTAGGAGCAGTGGTGACAGAGAATCAGGTACCCAGTTGTCAGGATCACTAATGCCAAGAATGGTTTCTGATCCCAGTAGCAGTGACAGGGGTTCTTCTCTGGCTCAGAGTAGTTGGGCATAGTACCTTTCTGTGTACACTCAAGCCTATTCTCTCTGCCCTTCCAAAAAGTTTGTATGCTCTGTACTATGCCAAACTACTCAAGCCTATTCTCTCTGCCCTTCCAAAAAGTTTGTATGCTCTCTAATAAGCTTTAATAAGATATTTTACTACTGTAATTTGCCAGAGTGTGTTCTAAGCTGCTTGCTTTCTCTCTTTTCTTCTCCTTCCCTCCCTTCCTTCCTCTCTTTTTCCTTTCCTCCCCTCCTTCTCTCTCATCTTTCCGACCTTCCCTTCTTCATTCTTCCTTTGCTCCCTTCCACCTCCCTTCTTCTTTTCCTCTTTCTCTCCCTCTCTTTCTCCTTTTCCTCTTTCTTTCTTGGTTTCTCCTTCCTTCCTTCCTTCCTTCCTTCCTTCCTTCCTTCCTTCCTTCCTTCCTTCCTTCCTTCCTTCCTTCCTTCCTTCCTCTCTTTTTCTTTCTCTCTCTCTTTCTCTCTCTTTCTTTCTTTCTTTCTTTCTTTCTTTCTTTCTTTCTTTCTTTCTTTCTTTCTTTCTTTCTTTCTTTCTTCTTTCTCCCTCTCTTTTCTTCTCCCCCTTCCTTTCTTTCAGTTTCTCTCTTCTTTCCACATAATCCATGAATGAATAACCCTATTTCCTATATCATGGATAAACCCATGATCGGAATACACTGAACTTCTGATAGGTTATAAAATGCTGTTCAAGGACTTTGCCCAAGCTGTGCTATTTGCCTGGGAATCTTCTCATAGCTCTTTTTAAGGTTGCTGTCCCATCTTTTAAATTCTAATTTAAATATGCCTGCTATAAGGTGTTATAGTTTGATTAAGATGTAAGCATACTATCTCTGTCACCGTTTCACCACTGAAATTTGTAATTATCTCCAATCATTTTCTATTTATAATATTTTATGTTATAAAAGAAAAACTATAATTATTTTGTTTATTCATTTATTTATTTTTCCTGACTAAAATATAAGCTTCTTGATAGCAGCAATCTCGCATAATTTGCCCATTCTTTTATCTTTAGGTCCCATAAAAATATATATTGCATGATAAAAATTTATTTAATTTTTGAATAAATGTGTGAATAAATGGATGAGTTGGAATGAGTTAGGCCGGAGATTGAGAAGTGTTATGAAGATTTGGAATGGTTACTTGGAGGAAAGGCAGAGGAAAATGGCCAAGGATTTCCAAGCAATGTTAAAGTCCAGCTGTGAATAGAGAATATTAATGTGTAAAACTTCTGCATTTGTATGCTATTTTTTTTTTTTTCTATCATAGCTTGACAACAAAGGATGGGAGTAAAAAAGGAGACTTGGTCTTTATCTAGTATGAGAGTGTTTTAGTTATATAGATGAGGTAAATGGAAGAAATATAAGGTAATTGACAGTATTTATGAACAAGTCATTTTAGGTAATTTATAATAGGATCCAGGCTAGGTAGAGAAGTGAGTGTTGCAAGAGGCTATTGATAAATTGGAAAAAATGGAGGAATGAAAAGAGGTAAAGTCCAAATGTAGCATAATTAAGGAAGTCAGACAGTAAAGGGTTACAGTTTTACTCCTATAGTGTATTACATTTTATGTTTTCTGAGGCTAAAAAAGGACAAGTGATGATAATTTCCAAAGTGTAGCCACATATATGAGTACTGAAATGAAATAGATGTGAAAGTGAAGATTGAGGAAAAAGTGAGAATGTGTTTTGGATCACTCTTTCTTTTAGACATTGAAATCAGCCAAGATAATTTTTGTTATTTTATTTTCTAAAACTCATCCTTCCCATTTCTGAATAATTTACTGTAGTGCAATTCCATAGAAATGTGTTAAGCATACAATCCAGGCTACAGTGAGGCCTTCTATTATGTCTGTGTGAATTAGGCAAAGGCACCCCTTCCTGTGGGTAAGGAAACCCTAAACCTGAGTGTACAGTTAGAGAAACCGAGCATGGGCCGTGTCATAGATCCCACAGCTTCTTTAGGCTAGGTACTTTTGTGCTCGGCACATCTTGCACAAACATAGTGTAACCCCAAATCTACTCTAAGAAATAAACTGCCAGGGGAGAGGAAAGGCAAGGCAATATTACTGAGTCCCTAACATGTAACAGATACTGTGCTAAGGGTTTTAAATCTGTTATCCCTTTTACTGCTTACCACAACCATAAAAACACACACACACAGAACTTAGTATCAACATACCAAGTAAGGCAATTCGGTTTCAGTAAGATAAGTGTAACCAGTCCAAGCGAAATGGCTTTATTAAATGGTAGATCAATAGTATGAGCTCTTTTGCTAGTTGTTTTTTTCTTTTTTTCTGCTCAGCAAACAGGCACCAAAATATATGGCTTAAAGCAATGCATGTTCATTTTTCTCAATCCTGTGGATTGTCTGGGCAGTTCTTCCAGTCTGGACCAGTTTGGTTAGAAAGAGACTGGTAGTCTGGAAGCCTCACTCACATATTTGGGACAGGCAGAGAGCCAGGGAAGGTTTGGGACTTTTCTCCATATTGCTTTTCATTATTAAGGGAGTTAGCCCCAGCTCGTCCACATGGTGGAGGGTTTTTCACAGCAATATATGACAAGCACCCAGTTTGCAATCAATTTTTTAAGACTCTACATTATATTTTCTAATATGGCCAGGCCCAAATGGAAAACCTTTTTTATACCTCTTCATAGGAGGAGAGGCACATGAACATAGGGAAAGGAGGAATTTGTGGCCATTATGAAATCTGCCATAAGAACCTAATTTTAGCCCTAACCGGTTTGGCTCAGTGGATAGAGCGTCCACCTGTGGACTGAAGGGTCCCAGGTTTGATTCCGGTCAAGGGCACATGCCTGGGTTGTGGGCTTGTCCAACGTGCAGGAGGCAGCCAATCAATGATTCCCTCTCATCATTGATGTTTTTCTCTCTTTCTTCCTCTCCCTTCCTCTCTGAAATCAATAAAAATATATTTTAAAAAGAACCTAATTTTAAAATAATGCTCTTTCTACCAAATCGCATTGTTCACTGATTATTCTTAACTCTAAAATGAAGACAACTTGTTCAAACCCTTGTGGAACTGTGTAAATAAAAGGAAACTGATCTCTACTTAGAAACTATTATGTACTTGGCCCCATTAGAAGTTCTCAATAACTCATAATTATATTAGGAAGTTAGAATCTGGAGACTAATGCCCCTCTTCAAGTGGTCTAGAAAGTCTTAAACAGGATAGGTAATATATTAGAAATTCAAATGAAGTCCTACAGAAGGCAGATATAAATGGCCATGGAGGCATCATAGACCTTAACAATGATCAAAAATTTCTTTTGTCATCTTTTTGGATGATGAGCTTTTCCTCACAAAGATTGTATTATATAATAAAACAGAGTTAATTTTAGGCTGTAAAATATGGTTATTTTATAACCACAAAATATTATGAGAAAAGATACACACACATGCACATATAATACACAGCATTTAACCAATTACTTCTAGACAAATTAAATATGTATGAATGGCCAAATGCCAAAATTCTTTCAGAATGGCCTTGATAAGAGCTGATAAATGCAAGTGGTTTGACACAATCATCATTACTGTTTATTACCAAGTGCCAATCATTGAGTTAGATGCTAGCCACAGATTCCTTCATTTAATCTTCAGAATAACATGAGGCAGGTAATATTATCATTCTCAATTTATGTATAGAAAAATTTTTGAGGAACAGGGAATTTAAGTAACTGGCCTATGTCCCATAGTTAGCTAAATGGTGGAAGTAAGATTTTAGTCCAATATTCTTACTAGTACACCGGAGTTTGAACATTTAACTAATAAATGTATCCTGCTTCAGTTTACATCAACTCTTTTTTTGATTAGATACTTAAGAGTCACATCAACTATATGGACATCCACTAAGTCTTTGAGATAGCGCAGTTCTTTGCTGAGAACTGATGGTCTTTTCATCCCATTTGTAGAGGGAAATTCAGAAATATATTGTGGAGCATTCTTTATATTCTCTCAGATCTCATTCTGCTTTTCTTCTTTTGGGAGATGATTAAAAGCTAATTGGTGTCTTTCATCTAGATATAAATTAAGTTCCACTAAAAAATGCACTTGTCTGAGTTCTGGAAGGTGATGATAAGGCAGAACCCTTCTTCTTTAGGTACTTGATTATTTTTTAAAAAGTTTGCAAGTGTACAGCTACTGTCACTGGCATTCCTGCATTCATCCCCTGTGTGCAGGTTGAAGCTGTGGCTATGGTGGATGCTCCATCAGATAGAGGAATCCACACACTGCATCTTTGGTTGCCTATTCTCCTACCTCCTGTGTTTGAGAAACAGCTGTGGTGGCAGCGGAGGGCAACATCAGCCTCTGGCTTCAAGACTATTTCCAGCAGTTGCCTCAGAGGTGCCAACTTCCATAATGAAAAAGCAACTGCATAAATGTACATGGAAAGCAAAATTCCAAACTAAATATGCAGATCAATCTCATATGTGGGAAGCATTTTTAATATATGCAAATATGTAAGAAACCCTCCTTCAGAATATAAGAAATGTACAATCACTCAGAAAGTTGCTTTGGGAATTAATTTTTCTATTTGGACATATGGTATATTGTGTACTATTTTTTTCAGCTGTGTTCAGAATATATTACAATTTGAAATATTATTACATAACTATTGTGTTATGCTGCATCAGATTTTGGAGTGTAATCTTCTTTGTAATCTGTAGTTTACTTTTTCATTTTTATAATATTTGTATCTGATTAGAATGGATCAACTAATATGTTCACCAAGAATCTGTTTACTGAGGTTATTTTATCAGATTACACATAGATTAATGTTGGAGATACTATCTAATCCAATTTTACAGGTGATTAAACTGGGGCTTGGAGTTTAAGGGACTTTGTCCGGTAAACACATATATTTAGTGTCAAATTGGACTCTTGGAACTCTTACCAAACAGTTGAGTTCAATATTTCTTACATTATCCCACACTGCAAAAGATAGGGAGAAAATTATACAGGGATAAAGGAAACAGAAAAAGAGATTAGAGAAATAACTGTTATTTAGGATAAATTCCAGATGTCTCAGGTATATTTATTTTCCAAATTATGGATGCTTTTGCCACTATAGAGCACACTTAGCAAAGGAATGATTTCTCATTAATCTTCATATCCACAGAATTTAGGATAGTAAGTGCCAAAAAAGTTTGTTCAATTTTTAAAATTACCTGAAGACATGAAAATTTGGGGGAGTTAATTTACCAAAATGACTATGGTTCCACTAAAAGTGTTAACCTAAAATATCAACTTCCTGTTGTTTAAACTTTTGATAGAGGATAGTAAACTAACTTGAAGAATCAAGTTAAATATTTATAAAATAAACTTATTGCAGGCATCAAAAATCACATCACTTCTTCCAGAAATACAAGTCTGATCTTTGATTCCCTTTTCCATTTTTAAGGGAGGAGAAAAGCAGAGAATGGGTTGAGTAACAAGCTGCTTACAAGCATCGTTCAGCCTTGGGTTTTTACTTCATGAAGGAAAAGAAACGGATGTATTATTGTGAAACCTGTGTTAGGTGATGGACGCATGGTGATTAAATTATGATTGAGCTGAATGCAGTAATGCTGTTTATCAAGTCATACAGTAAGAGAACAGAGCTCTTTTAATTGAAATGGATTTTATTTCAATTTTATAATGCCTAACATAGAATGAGAAGGATGAGAACAATGAGAAGAAATTCCATTTTTCATTATCTTAGTGATTACCAGCTGCTAATGTTTTTTTACTAAATTAGATACTTTGTGAAATAGATAAAAAACAAAGAAAACCTAACATGATGAAGACTGTGGAATTATAGACAGTGCATATTATTCCTGTAATATGTGTTGATTTAGCTTCAAATTTTAAAAAAAAGATTTAATGCTTGGAACGTTTGAAAATCTAAAAGGCTTTATCTCATGCTTAGCTAATTATTTTGACAGGGGTCAGACTGATGTGTGCTTTTCCATGCAAATGAGTTTGTAGCAAACAAGATGACTGCCATCTACATAAACACTCCATAACTAATTCCTATCTCCATAGAGAGATTAAATAGTGAAAAGTTAGCAATTAGAATTCAGTGACAATGTTTTCCTCTGCAATTGATTAGTGTATGGAATGTTCATTTAGTAAAAGGGCTATGAACAGTTCCACCAATTATTTCCCTTTTGGAACCCCCAACTAGTCTGTCTTCTCCCTGTGTGTAGAAGTCTGTATTTTCTTTAATATATGCACTTTTGACACATTCTCCTCTTTAGATCTCCAGGTACATTTCCCAATGTGATCCTCTCTTCTTCATGATCCATCTTCCTTCATTGGCTTCTATTTCTTTTCATATATCCTTGACAGAGAGAGTTGCCAACGACTCAGTCCCTAATTTTCAATTTCTATCAGAGATACCATCATTCCCTCAAGCTACCTTGTCTCAAAATCTTGATAAATCATTCAATTTTTCCTTCTTTACAGACATTTATTTATTTTTAGATTTCCTTAGTAAGGGTTTCTTTCCTTTTTATCCTTCTGAAGCTACCCTGCTATAAACACTCACAAATTTGTACCAAGAATTATGTGTTTCTATTTGTTTTCCTTTGATCTCTATGCCTTTATTTTGAGTCCATTTCACTCATCACCTCAAGTTAATTGTTAAGAAACCCAACTACTTCCATCATATTATTTCTTGGTTCAAAATCATCAGTTGACCCCACCTTTCTCTAGATCAAATTTTGCTTATTTGAGAAATTTGATAATATCCATAATCCTCCTAATTCATCTCTCTTATTTGATCCTTGATAGTCCCCAAGAAGTTCTTCAAAACTTACTGAGCAAATGTGTGCCTTTTCACTCCATTGAGGCTTTTTCTCAGGCTTTGAACAGCCTTCTTTGACCATTTACCTTAACTGATTATGACCTCTCTTTCAGCTTCCAGGTCAGGGCACATTGATCTCCACACTTAAGTCCTATGATGCAACCCAATTCACACACAGAGGATCAGTGATTTGTGTAATATATTACACAGTTTGATATAAACTTCTAGGTTTCTGTTTTTTTGCTTCACTATATTGATAAATTTTACAATATATATGTAGTTTCCATTTATGTAAGGATTTAATGTATTCACTTATGAAATTATTTATAGAAATTAGTTTCAAAGCCAAAATTAGAAAAGTAGTGTAGAAAAGAATATAAATATCACAAAAACCTAGTTTGTTTATGTGATGGTTAAATTTATGTCAACATGACTAGGCCATGAGGTGTGCAGGCTTTTCAAACATTATCCCAGGCTTTTCTGGAAGGAAGCTTTTGGATGAGATTAACATTATATAAGTATACTGAGTAAAACAGCTTGTCCTCCCTAATGGGAGTAGGCCTTTGGAGTCCTCAATAGAACAAAAAGGCTGACCCTTCCCCTGAGAAAGAAATAATTTCTCCTGCCGGATTGCCTTCAAACTAAAGCATTGGCTTTTCCTGCCTCCAGAATCAAAGTGAAACATCAATTCTTCCTGGGTCTCAAGCTTGCTGGCCTTTAGTCAGAAACTGTTCATTCACTTCTTCTGGTTCTTGGAACTTTGGATCCAGATTGGAAATATACTATAGGCTCTTCTGAATCTCTAGCTTGCTGACTCACCCTGTGGACCTTGGGACATAACTGCATCCATAATTGCATGAGAGCCAATTTCTTATAGTGCAGCTCTCTCTCTCTCTATCCTATATAATAAAGAGGTAATATGCATATTGACCATCACACACTCACACACAAGATGGCCGCCCCCAAGTAGCCACAAGAAGGCCACCCCCATGTGGTCACAAGATGGCCACCACAAGATGGCCGGCAGGGGAGGGTAGTTGTGGGCGATCAGGCCAGCGGGGGAGGGCAGTTAGGGGTAACCAGGCCATCAGGGGAAGGTAGTTGGGGGAGACCAGGCTGGCAGAGGAGGGCAGTTAGGGGCAACCCGGCCAGCAGGGCAGGGCAGTTGGGGGCAACCAGGCCAGCAGGGGAGCAGTTAGGCTTTGATCATGCTGGCAGAGGAGTAGTTAGGGGATGATCAGGCTGGCAGGAAGAAGCAGTTAGGGGTGATCAGGCAGAAAGGCAGGAGAGTTGTTAGAAGCCAGCAGTCCCGGATTGTGAAAGGGATGTCCCAGATTGGAGAGGGTGCAGGCTGGGCTGAGGGACACTCCCCAGTGTACAAATTTTGTGCACTGGGCCTCTAGTGTGTGTATGTGTGTATATATATCTATATCATCTATCTATCTATCATCTATCTATCTATCTATCTATCTATCTATCTATCTATCATCTATCTATCTATATGTGTGTGTGTGTGTATATATATATATATATAGCTGATATAGATATAGATATAGATATAGATATGGAGATGGAGATAGAGCTAGAGATAGATATATAGCTATAGAGATAGATAGAAGATAGGTGACATATGATAGATAGATAGATAGATAGATAGATAGATAGATAGATAGATAGATATAGATAAAACTTACTGGTTCTGTTTCTCTGAAGAACCCTAACTAATACAGGTTCATCTTGCCTATCTGCCTTGCATGGCTAGTTATTAACCTATGAAGGAGTAAGAGGAAAATGAGAAATACAGGACACCAATCCTACTCACTGGGGGAGAACAGGCTCTAGGAGACCAAAGAAGAAAGTCCTAACCTTGTTTTGTCACTTACTGGCTGCATGACCTTGAGTGAGTTTGGGTTTTTTGTTTACAAAACGATATATAGCCTTCTGATCTCCCAGACTGGTTTTGTGTAAAAGAGGTATTCCATGTGCAAACACTGTGATGACTGTTAAATATTAACAAGTAACTATTCTTGCTATTATTTTTAATAAAGACAGTTCTCTCATCAAAATACATAAAATGACTCCTCAATTCCCCAAATTGTCAAACATGCCAATGGCATGTCAGAATTCTAACAAAAGCACAGAAATGCCTCATTCCTATTTTTCATGGCTACCACAAAGGAAGCTGGAAAAATCGTTCACAGCCAAACTTTCCAGCAGCTAGATAAATTAACATTGCATCTCAAATAGCATTAGGCGAGCTCAGAACTATGCTGGGATATATAGCATATGAGGAGACAGATCAGCCAAGCAATATATTTTAGGTTAAAATCCTCACTGGGACTGTAAAATGAAGCTTGGTACTTAGAGAAAAAAAAATAAAGAATAAATGAAAAGCACACAACGCAGAGTACTGTAAGTGTCCTTTCCTTGCAACAAATTGAAAAGTACTAATGCATTCCAGTTTTAGCTTAATAATTACATGCAACAGACATTTTAAAGTATTCACAAAGCAGCATATGGCTTAGCTGTTCAACTGCAGTGAAAATGTGGATTTTTAAGAATAAAAATTAGTTTGAAAAGCAGCAGGCAACAGTAATCTCAAATCCCCTGTATACCCTAAAGTAGAGAAACCATCTGCACTGTGTGCAAACTGATGACCTTGGATTAATTCTAGCAATGCCATTACCCAATTAGTCAAGGAAGGAAAGATACTTGGAAATTACAATTATAGATCCATTAAAATTATGCAGTGCTTTTATTCTCAAATAGTTAGTAAATTATATCTGTCTTTTCTTCACCAAACCAAGACTCAGTTTGCTAGGTAAAATAGTGAGCTGGCCTTGAATCATATAATTATGTTGCTTGAGCATACTTCAAGTATGTCTGTCCTGAAAAAATTAAATAATGACATTTTTTAATCTCATAACTTCTTAGATGGTAATTCCTTTATTTACTAGAATAATTTCCTCAGTCATAATAAGCCATTTTTAACCAAAGAAAGATATAAATATGCATGCCAAATTATGTTGTAAATTTCATGTTTTCAGGCTCTGCTTGCTCTTATTTTATAGCGACCCTGTTGTGCCTCCAGGGGTCATGCTAGAGACACTATAATTCTTGAACAATTAGCAGAATGTTATTTTTGTTGTTAATGTATTTTTTTAAATGAAGATTTTGTTTTGTAGTGATCTTAAGACAAAAATGTTTTATGTAGCTATCTATCCTCATTTAATTTGAGAAGGTTTTTGACAAGCAGTTAATTTGCATAAAAATCTTATATGTGGAGGAAAGCATATATTTGTGACATTTATGGACACAGTATAGATGAATACAGTAAAATTAACACTATATACAAATGCTAAGCAGTGTTTCTTATACTCTGATTAGCCTGGCTAAAATTAAAAGGTAGAACATCTTGTGACTTCACATACCAAAAAATTGCATGACAGCTATCATTAAGCAGCATTTGATTTTTATAGGAACCTTTTCTCTTCATGTTATTCTGTTGTTAGAAGAGACAAATGATTGGCAATCAAATTTTAATGCTTATATTTGGCTCCACTCTATGATTACTGTTAGTTGAAGAGCAAGAATGGCTTTAACATACTAGCCATTTTTTTCATTAATTGAAAAAGTATTTATTGAATGCCTACATCATTGCAGTCACAATTCTACTCATTGTAGATATAGATGAGAACAACACAGGAGAGAAAAAGCAAAGGAAGAGAACCAAGAAAAACTGGTATTCCAGAAGACAAGTGAAAAAAAAAAGTATTTTTAAGGAAGAGGAAGTGATAAACTTGTCAAGTAGTACTAATAGGCTTGGGAAATGAGCACTGAGGATTTCCTGTGGGACTTAACTCAGAGGATGTTACTGGCAACTTTGACAACAACGATCATAGGGGATAGTGATGGCAAGTGATGGCTGGAGAAAGTTCAAGAGAGAATTGAAGAACAGGGAGTAGAAACAATGAGTATTGACAACTCCTTTGAATATTTTATTGTGAGGAAAGTATCATGGTCAGTTCTAGCTGCTATAACTAAGAAATCTAGAATAAGTGGGTTATAAACAACAGAAATGTATTTCTCATGTTTAGAAGCTGAATGTCTGAGATCAGAGTACCAGCATTGCCAGGTTCTGGTAAGAATTCTTTTCCTAGCTGCAGACTGCTGAATTTTTGTTGTATCATATTACAAAAAGACATGAGAGCTTTCTGGCCTTCTTTTAGAAGAATACTAATCCGATCATGAGGGCCTAATGACTTAATCAAATCCTAAGGGCTCCACTTTCAAATACCATCACACCAGGAATTAAATTCAACATGCTAATCTGGGGGGGGGGACAAACATTCAATCTATAACGGTGAGAAAGAAAAAAAAGTTCATTACATGTAACATGTAATGAACCTAAACCAGTCATATTTTAGTGCAAAAAATTAAAATTTAAAAGCTATCAAGACTACATTATAAAGTTTCCAAAAGCCTCCTAATATTTAAATCAAAAAAAGGGGGATAGTAGAAGAATATCATGTAAGGAAAAATATCCTGTAAGTAAATTACATCTAGAAAATTTTTACTTTAGAAAATTAACTTTCATTTGTAATGCTAACAGCAAGACACCCATGAAAAACACACATGGTGTCAAAACAAGCCAAAGGAAAATCATTTGGGCAAAAAATGAAAAAGGATCCCAAGTCAAATTTATAGAAAAGATTCCTTTATTAACTTTTGGTCGAGAATATATTTGTATATTTTCAGAAAACTTCTCCAAGACCATGTGGATTCCTGCAACAGAGAGGAATTGACAGGACTGCTCCAGCCATGAAGACAGAAGAGAAACAGTCCAGAGATGGAAGACGCTGACGACGCCTTGCCATACTAGCAGTCAGCAGCTGTGCGTCGCTGCAGGTTGCCCAGGACCAAACCAGAGAGGGTCGGACCTGCATTACCACCATTTGTCCACCATCCAGAACTGAAATATCATTGCTGACATGTACACATAAGGAACTGTTTGACATTGAAATTGGGACTCAAAAGAACTGTTGGCCCAGAAAGAAACTCACTACAGACTAATTCATTTGCTTCTCAGCATAACCATTATTGCTTGTCTCATTTTCGGTTCTTATAAGTGTATTTCTAGTATCACATCATCTCATTCATCTAGGGGAAATAATGAACAACATAAACTGATGAATAAAAACAGACCCAGAGACAGGGAAGCATCGATCAGACTGTCAAACCTCAGAGGGAAGGTAGGGGAGGGTGAGGGTAAGGGGGAGAGATCAACCAAAGGACCTGTATGCATGCATATAAGCCTAACCAGTAGTCATGGACAACAGGGGGGTGGAAGCATGTGTGGGGAGGGGTTTGGGATGGGAATGGGGGGATGAGGACAAATATGTGATACCTTAATCAATAAAGAAATTAATAAAAAAAAGAAAAAAAGGGTATCATCTGAAGAAGGGTATGAGATCAAGAGAGAGTTTGTTGAAAAGCAGCAGGCAACAGTAATGTTAAAGCATAATTTATCCTTCAGCTATGGTTCATATGTGAAGGCAAGGACAATAATGAAGTGGAAAGCTCAAAATTGTAGGGGCAATGCACTTGAATTTGTTCTTAGAATCCAAGTCATACATGGAGGCAGCTGCTGGATTGCATCTGGAGTGCAGATAGAGTATATGGCACTGATATAGGTTCATTGATTTGGTGTTTGGTGTAAGGAGGAAGATCTCCACTTGCTTGTTCTTTTCTTTTTCAGTGAAATAAAAATAACGGAATCATCCGAAAGTGAATAAATAAACAATTGGATGACTAAATACTAAATTAGGAATGGGTATCAAAAATAATGAAAAAAATAATGCAATAAATTCAAGAAATATAAATTAACATGCCATATGATGAGCTGTATATAAAGGGTTGATAAATGCAAACAAGATTGTTATCCTTTGAATTAAAATGTAACACTTCAATAGACATGGTACACTTTCTTTATAAGGAATTCAAACCAAATGGAAGTCCCACTGACTAGTTTATGCCTATGCCAGTCAATGATGATCACAATGTTCCCAGTGCTTATTGACCCTGACATATTATAAGATTCTCAAGTGTTCTGAGTCAGTAAAGATAGTTCTGTAAAATTTAACTGTTGTGTATTTTATTATACTTTTTAAAATCTGTTAAAGTGGGGATTATCAATTCTCTACTATTCAAGACTGCAGAAAATTTCCTATGTGAGAGGTAGTATTCAGAAATAAGACTTGATAACACGTTAATTTAATTTAATTTTTTTTAACTTTTTTTGTTAATCCTCACCTGAGGATATTTATCCATTGATTTTTAGTGAGAGTGGAAGAGAGAGGGAAAGACAGAGAGAAACATCAAATGTGAGAGAAACATATCGATTGGTTACCTCCTGGTTACCAGCCAGGGCCCAGTCCAGGGAGAAGCCTGCAACCAAGGTTCGTGCCCTTGGCCAGAATAGAATCTGGGATCTTTTGGTCCCCAGGCTGACGCTCTAGCCACTGAGCAAAACCAGCTAGGGCAACACGTTAATTTTCAGTTGTCTCTCAAGAGAAGATGACTCACAAACAAACCAGACTTCAATTTTAAACCTCCAATGACTGGCATCATAATTAAGAATCACATTTAAAAACACATTGAAGAAAAGACTATTTTGTCAACTAAAAAAATAGAAATACAGAAGGAAGAAAATAATACCCTAAACCCTCAAAAATATAATTTTATTAACTTACTAGAGGCCCAGTGCACAAAATTTGTGCACGGGGGTGTGTGTCCTTCAGCCCAGCCTGCACCCTCTCCAATCTGGGACCCCTCGAGGGATGTCCAACTGCCCATTTAGGCCCGATCAATCGGGCCTAAACAGGCAGTCGGACACCCCTCTCACAATCCAGGACTGCTGGCTCCCAACTGCTTGCCTGCCTGCCTTACTTCCTGATTGCCCCTAACCATTTCTGCCTGACAGCCTAATCACCCCCTAACCACTCCCCTGCCAGCCTGATTGATGCCTAACTGTCCCCTGCCAGCCTGATTGCCCCTAACTGCCCTCCCCTGCAGGCCTGGTCACCCCTAACTGCCCTCCCCTGCAGGCTTGATCACCCTGAACTGCCCTCCCTTGCAGGCCCGGTCCCTCCCAACTACCTTCCCCTGCTGGCCATCTTGTTTCCACATGGGGACAGCCATCTTTGACCACTTGGAGGCAGCCATCTTGTATGTTGGAGTGATGGTCAATTTGCATATTACTCTTTTATTAGATAGGATAGAGGCCTGGTGCATGGGTGGGGACCAGCTGGCTTGCCCTGAAGGGTGTCCTGGATCAGGTTGGGGGTTCCCTTGGGGCGTGGGGCAGCCTGGGCGAGGGGCCTATGGTGGTTTGCAGGCCGGCCACGCCCCCCAGCGACCCAAGCAGAGGCACTTATATCTGGGATTTATTTATCTTCTATAATTGAAATTTTACAGCCTTGAGTGGAGCCAAGCCTCCTGCTTGCTCTGTGGCCACAGCCATTTTTGTTGGGATTTATTTATCTTCTATAATTGAAACTTTGTAGTCTTAAGTGTAGGCCTAGGCCTGCAAGGGCAGGCAGAAAGCTTGGCTTCCTCCATTATGGGGGAAACCCAAGCCTCCTGCTCGTTCTGTGGCCGCAGCCATCTTGGTTGGGGTTAATTTGCATACTCAATCCTATTTGGCTGGTGGGCGTGGCTTGTGGGTGTAGTGGAGTGGTGGTTAATTTGCATATTACTCTTTTATTAGATAGGATTGGCATAGTAGTAATGTTGGAATGTTTTGTGTGTGTATGGCTTATCTTGCTCCTATGATTAATTTCTGTTCAATTAGCAGAGCATTGGTAGAACTTGTTCGTAATTCTTGGAATGCTTCACATACTAATGATCACTGAGAAAAGATCCTCTTGACAATGAAGCCTGTGAATTTTAAAATTCAGATATTGTACTTCCTGTCTTAGAATTTTCAGTTTTTCTTTTCATAGATTTCACTTATCTGTTGAAATTATCCATCAGTTTATTATGACAAGATTTTCCTTTAACTTCTGAATATGTTATGATAGCTGCTTTAATGTCCTTAGTTATTAATCTGCCCTCTGTTTTACCTAAATGTAGATTTTTGTGTGCTGTTGCTTCTCCTGACTATGGATTTGATTTTTGTTTACATTTATTAATTTTTCCTGTATTCTGGATGATTTTTTAAAAATATATTGGTTTCTCTTATCTTTCTCTGAAAAATTTAAGTAAGTTGTCTGATTAACTTGAAATCCTGGATTCTTGGTTGGATGCATTCTTAGAGCAGGTTTATAATTGCCTTTTTTTTTTTTTTTTTTTTTTTTTTTTTTTTTTTTTGTCCGTAGTGAATTTCTTAGTACTGGAAAAGAAGCATAATCATTATTTGATTTCTAGAGAAAACCCAAACATCTAAAATGTACCAACTTCTGTCTTTCTTTTTCTGTTAGCAACCTGTTGCTTTCTTGTGGGCTCCTTAAAATCTCCCACATGCATGCACGATTTTTGGGCCTTTTATTTACATACTTAGTGGCTTCCCCTGTGTGCTCCTCTTTTTCAATTTGTTTTATCCTTCAAATTACAGAAGTTTGGCAGCCCTAAACTTTGTGTTATGACATCTAGTAAGTGTGACATTTTTCTGAAGGTTTAGCTACACCATGACCTTCAGAAGTGGGAATATCTTCAGGGGAAATCTATGTAAACATGGATCTAATCCAATGCAGTTCCTTTCTTTCAAGAGTTAAATTCTCTCCAATTTTGGTCTGATTTTGCATCTCCAATGTCTTTTATACTTTGTTCAGAGGTTATACTTATCTGTATAAAGGTAAGTCTAGAAAAGTCATTCCACAAATACCTGTCTTTCCTTTTTATGATGATAACTAGAGGCCCAGTGCACAAATCCATGCACCAGTGGGGTCCCTCGGCCTGGCCTGCAGGATAGGCCAAAAGTGGATCTTCGATATCCCTCGAGGGGTCCTGGATTGTGAGAGGGCACAGGCCAGGCTGAGGGACCCCACTGGTGCACAATCGGGGCCTGGGAGGGAGTGTGGGAGGGATCCAGGGTGTGTCCAGCCTGTCTGGCTCATTCCAGATCAGCTGGACCCCAGCATCAAGCTAACCTATGGGTCTGAGCGTCTGCCCCTTGGTGATCAGTGAACATCATAGCGAGTGGTTGAGCGGCCTTTGCATATCATTAGCATATTACTCTTTGATTGGTTGAATGGCTGATCAGTTGACTGGAAACTTAGCATATTAAGCTTTTATTATACAGGATTATTAGTATGTACAGTCATTAGTATTTACTAACACATGCTCAAATTTAAAGATTGAATTTATAAACTAATACATATTATATGAGAAAATATTTTTAAAAATGAAAGATACTACCTGATGTACATTGAGATATCTTAGATTATAATGAATATGTTAGGTATGTTTAAAACATACACTTATTTAAGTAAAATTTAATTTACTAATATGAAAATGTTTCTTAAGCAAGTATACCATTAGGAGAAACTAGTGATTTATAGTTGGGTTGATTTCTCGATCCAGTATTCATTTATAAAAGCTAAAAAAAATTCCAACTTTTACTATTTAAATAAGATCCTTAGTTACAACATAAAGTAAACTTTGAGAACTCATAAAATATGATTACATTGGCTAAACAAAATAAAGCTAGATGAAGGAAATCAAATCGGTCACCAGAAGAATATGGTGATAAACAAAGCTTCATAAACCTTCAAGAAAGAAAAATTTCAAAATTAAAATTGTAAAGAAATTTTGAAGTAGAATATATTTGTTAGTATGAAGTATTCTTTCTGGTCATTAATTGTACTAATTCCATTTATCTTTTACTTTTATTTATTATAATCTCTCCTTATTCTAAGTAATTTAGTCCTAGAGTTTTAGGTTAAAATTATTCTGATCTTGTTAATATTTTAGGTTTTTCATTTCAGCACTTCTGGTCTTTACTTCTGTGTTTAAGAACTCCTTCCAGCTCCACCATGACCAGGTAGAGTCCAGTCTCAGATTGCATTTGCTGGCTGTTCAGAGGAGATCTTTCTTCACTCTGAGCCGAACAAATTGCTCTAAGTTTCCAACCTGACTGGCAAGATCAGCTGTGTAGCATTATTTTCTTTATTTTATAAAGTGGAGTTGCAAGGCATGAAACTATCGTTTCACAGTTTATTGTTGTAAGGGAATGTGAACAAGTTTGAAACTTGCACCTCATGTCTATAGCACTGCACTATTCTACAATAGTGACCTTCAGCTGGGCCTGGCAATGTGAGAACCTCACAGCAAGCAATGCTTACCCTCCACAGCTGTAAAGTTCACTCTTTACCCAAAACTTCCTGGGCACCCCAAGTTGCAGGTGTAAAATATAACTCTTTCATCATTATTTTTTCTGTGTGCGTCCACATTGCTATTTTGACAGCCTCAAGTTCCACAAAAGATTTAAAGGGCAGAATTTCAAAAGATTGCAGGAAAAATGGTTCCCCCTACTCTTTCTGAAGGCAACTTTTACTGTACATCTGGGGCTTTGGATATTTTATTCTGTAAACCTCTGGCACAGTTTTTCTTCTGAGCTGCACTCTGCCACATGCTGTCATTTGACTCTTCTATAGTAAGCAGGCAGAAAAGAGTTCCTGCCTCCTTCTGTCAAAGTATTAACCTTTTATTACCTAAACTAGAGGCCCGGTGCATGAATTCGTGCATGGGTGGGGTCTGGCCGGCCTGCCCCCGATTGGGGCTGATCAGGCTGGGGCAAGGGTCACAGGCAGTTTGCCAGCTGGCCCCACCCCCTGGTCAAACTCCCTGTTGAACTCCCAGTAGAGGGGACAATTTGCATATTAACCTTTTATTGTATAGGATACTCACATGTCTAAGTATAGCAGCTAAAGTTCATTGCTGTTATATTTCCGGATCACACAGCTATTTAATTTTTACATCAAATAATTGGAATTGGAGCAGAAAAAAAAGAAGATACTATGGATATTTTCAGGAACAGTTTTGGACTGACAATGATTTCTTGAAGTAGAAATAAACAGTCTGGATATTAGGTGCATATTTTTTTTGTATATTGAAATTTATCAAAGAAAACTAAGATTGAACTAATTAAGATTATTATTCAACAAACATATATTTCAGGTCTACTATGTGCCAGAAGCTCTGGTAGATACTGAATAAAAAATAGAAGAGAACATATCTTGAACATCTTTATAGATATTAATTTCTACTATAATTTAGAAGTTGATGAAAAGAAAAAGCCTTTACTATTATTCTGATTAGAAACATCCAGTCCTGTAATTCCTCAAGGATCTGTGGCCCTAAGCATCAGAGCTAAAGATTTAAATTCACTGAGAACACTTTCCATCTACGTTTAGCTTTTCAACTTGCAAAGGATATGCTTGTGCATCTGTAAAAGTTTGTTCTTGGACTTTGTATATTGAATATCATATTGTAAAACTCACTTTACCCATTTATTTCTGTTAGTTGTTCCAACGTTTTTTCAAATCTTTTTTGTCTTCTGCATTTACAACACAGGAGTCATAATGTGAGCAGAATAGTAAATAGAATTTGCCTAAAATTAGGTATCTTAAATGAATTCATTTTTCCCTGAAACTAGTGCTGTGGTAAGTCATCAGGGAGCATTAAGTTCCTCAATGAATTCCTTAAAATTTAAAGCAGAACACAAAGAAACTGAGAGTTGTTGTTTTTAAAAATGCAATGAGTCAAAAATTGTAAAAACAAAATAATATACAACTAAAAAGCAAACAGGCTGAAAAGTCACTATCACCAAACTAGGAGGACAAAAATTAAGTGCAATCCTAAGAAAACATCAGAACCTTTTTTCTTAATGTATTTCAAAAACAATTCTTTTTCTTTCTGAACAAATACATTAGCTATGCAACCCATCACTTTAACAATTTGAAAGCAGCTCCCAGTAGATAAGGAGATGGAAATGGGTGGATAATCTCATCCAGAAGAGAAATCCACAGTGTAACTCTTCTAATTTTACATAATACTTTATGGAAAAGACACAACAGAAGAATCATAATCATATCACTGCCCCTTTACTTTGGCCTGTACTTTACATAAACCTCACCAAATTGATTTTCTACTATCAGGGCAGGGCTTACAGCAGGTAATTTTATGGTGTGAGTTTATTAATGTTCTTCTTAAAATAAGAAACAAGACATGAATTTGGATTATGAAGAGCTGGGATTTTAGGAAATAATAGGTAATTTTATCTCTGTATCTTAATCAATTAACACACACACACAACACACTCCAGAAGAGATAAAAAGACTTTGACTAGAACAATTGTACTCAAAACTTTTGCTTTTAGGGCCCTTTTATAACCTTAAAAATTTGTTGAATACCACAAAAAGCTTTTATTTGTTATGGTCAGAAATAGAATATTGGGGACTAGCTATAATTATAAGAAACTAGAGGCCCAGTGCACGAAATTCATGCACTCAGTGGGGGTGGGGGAGTCCCTCAGCCTGGCGTGTGCCCTCTTGCCATCTGGGAGCCCTCAGGAAGTGTCTGACTGATGGCTTAGGTGCACGCTTCCCATGGGGAGCCGGCCTAAGCCATCAGTCGGACATCCTTAGCGCTGCCACAGAGGCAGGAGAGGCTCCTGCCACCACCACTGCACTCGCCAGCCATGAGCCTGGCTTCTGGATAAGTGGAGCTCCCCCTGTGGGAATGCATTGACCACCAGTGGGCAGCTCCTACATTGAGCATCATGGTGGTCAGTGCGCATCATAGCGACCGGTCATTCCACCGTTCAGTTGATTTGCATATTAGCCTTTTATTATGTAGGATATGAATCATGCTGTTAACTGTGATTGTTCTGCTCTGATTAGAGAAAGCACATTCTAACCTGGATGAGAGTTGTACACCCTGGTATATGGGAGCTAACATCAGAATACAGTCCATCCTCCTGTCCCAAGAACTGCCCACCATTATGGAAAGATTTCCAACCTCATGGTTGAAACAATCTAAGTTCAACTGAATGTTCTATAACTCTGAAATGGAGGAAGTCAGTTGTCTGCACCCCCCGCCACCTCCCCCAAATCTCCTGCCCCATCTGGGGTGAGCCTGATCAGCTCTTGGTCTCAAGCAACCTCTCAAGGTCCTTGCCTGGGCTATGCACCCGAGCTTCATCAGCTTAGGGTCCAGACATGGTCCTGCATGGTGCAGGGCTTCAGTCTGCTATTCTATCTGGCTGTGCATGGTAAGCCACAAACAGTAGTCTGTCTGTTGTGTGCACTTAAAGTATTGTATATTAGGTTAGTTTTTGCCTGGTGTAACTTTGTCTGTAGTCTTGCTTAAATTGCTCAAGGATGGGTGCTGGTGGCTCAATCCCAAAAGACACTCCATTGGGATGGATCAGATCTTGGAGTATTGGATTACTTATACTTACCCACCAATGAAAAAAAGGAAAAGGGCGTTTTACTGCAATACTGCTTGGCCTATGTATATTCTAGATTCTGGGGAAAGGTGGCCATTAAATGAGTCTTTAAACTATTATACTGTATTACAGTTAGAATTGTTTTTTCAGAGGTCAGGGAAATGGGGGGAGTGCCATATGTTTGAGTCTTTATGTCTTTACATAATTCTGACTCAAAAGAAAATCAGGAAGGGGCAAAATTGGTGGTTCAGAGCAAAGATGTGGTTTCTACCATATTATGACATAACTATGAAAAACATTCCCTTTCAATCATGAAGGTGTCTTGGAGTGCATGATTAACCTTATCTATAAAGGACCCCTGAAATTATTTTACACAGGTCCATGCTTTGAAATCTTCTGTTTGACATTATGTGGGAAGTTTATCTCAGTAGAATTTATGATAGACCAATTGTGATAGTCACAATACCTGAAGTATAGTTTCTGAAATAAATGGCACATAAACCAGGCACACTTTTTTTTTAACCCTCACCTGATGATATTTTTCCATTGATTTTTAGAGAGAGTGGAAGAAAGAGGGAAAGTCAGAGAGAAACATCAATGTGAGAGAAACACATCGATTGGCTGCCTCCTGCACATGACTAGGGCCCCAGCTGGGGAGGAGTCTGCAACCAAGGTACATGCCCTTGACTGCAATCAAAGCTGGACCCTCGAGTCCCCAGGCCAATGTTCTATCCACTGAACCAAACTGGCTAGGGCAGACACACTTTTTCTACTATTGAGTGTTCATCAAAATTAATTTAACAGGTAAAATTATCAACAGAAAAACCTGCAAAATCAATCAGGAAAAATTTAAAGAGGGAGTGATGAAGTGGGCATATGTCTTGAATCAGCAGAAAAGAGCAGAACATATTGGTCAGCTATTACTATAATAATGCTGGGGAAAAAACACCCAATATTCAGTAGCTTACAAAAATAAGCACTTATTTCTCTTGCTCAGATTTTGTGAGTCAGTGGGATTACCTCTGCTCTAATCTGTGGATCTGCTGGGCTTGTTTATAGGTTAAAGATTAGATCAGACAGTTCCGCATGTTTATCATTTTTTCTTTGACCAGAGGTTACCTGGGACATGTTTTTGTGACTTATGGCAGGAATCTAAGAACTAAGCCACCTTAAGCAAATACAATATATTCTTACATTACTTAAAATATATTTTTTATTGATTTCAGAAAGAAGGGAGAGGGGAGAGAGAGATAGGAACATCAATGATGAGAGAGAATCATTGATTGGCTGCTTCCCCACCCAGGATTGAGCCCACAACCTGGGCATGTGCCCCAACAAGAATTGAACTGTGACCTACTGGTTCATAGGTTGACACTCAACCGCTGAGCAACACCAGCCAGGCTATTCTTACATTTTTAAAGCACCCACTAAGTTTTATTGGCCAAGCAAACGTAAGAACAAGACTTACCTCACTGTGGCAAGGAAGTATGTCATCGATGGTACTGCAAAATTTCATGACAAAGGCTGTGGATATATAATCTTAATACAAGGGAGTGAATAATCTAGAATTATCCCCATTATCACAAAATAAATGAGGAGAATTGAAAAGTATAGTTATTTGGCTGTCTTATAAGAAGTGAGGTTTGCAGACTCCTAAAGGACATTGCACCAAGGGCTGAGGAAATGTGTCCATAACCCTTTGTTATGGGTTGAATTGTATCCCCACAAAAGATTTGTTGAAGTCTTAATCTCCAGTACTTGGAACTGTGATATTATTTGGAAATAGGGTCTTTGTAAGTGTAATCAAGTTAAGAAGAAGTCATTGGGGAGTGGTGGTGTTGGTGGGAGACTAATCCAATGTCATAGGTGTCCTTATACAAAACAGAAAATGCCACCTAGAGGCAAAGAAGGAAGAATGTCATGTGATGGCCGAAGCAGAGACAGTGCTGTAGGGGCAAGCCAAGGAATGCTAAGGATTGTTGCAAATCACCAGAAGTTAGGAAGAGTAAGGAAGGGTTCTCCCTGCAGGTTTCAGAGGGAGCATAGCTTCATGAATTCCTTGATTTGGGGCTTTAAGCCTCCAGAAATGTGAGACAATACATTTCTGTTGTTTTAAGGCATCCTATTTGAAGTGGTTTGTTACAGCATTCCTAGGAAAATAATGTACCCTGCAACAACCAACTTCCCTGAAATAATCTGATGCAGAGGTAAATATATTGTGTATGCCTGGAGAGAGTGTTCTTAGGGTCTGCTGGGGTAAGTAAACAATTCTGGATCCCAAAGAACTTTGAGTCTTTAGAACTTGTAGAATAGAAATATAGTTATTTTCATTGACAATATCACCAATTAGAGAATAAGAGTGAGAGAACAGAATGTTTAAGATTAAGAGAGGAGGAAGTGGAGAGCGAGGAGAGGTGATTCTTTGTCTTACTGTGGAAAAGAGAAACACTCCAACAGCAAGAACCAATAGTGATTATCCCTTCATTACTACCCAAATGAAAGACTATAAATCATGAGGGATACTCTTCTAAATGGAAAAGTATCACAGACGCTTTTGTTGCTGATTAGTGGGCCATATTTCTCAGTGGGCATGAGCTTCATGGCATACTGCTGAATAAGCATTTTCAGAAGCCCCGTGGGAGAACGAGATGTGGTTAAAGGCTTTATTTGCATGGAGTTACATTTCTTGGGTTGTGAAGTCCCATGCCCCTTAAACCAGTCCTGAAAGAGGTGCAGCTGTGGGTCCAGCAGAACCAAAAGCAGGCCAGTGTCCAGAGCTTCCGTTCCGTGTTGCAGCCAGGTCCAGTTCAGCATTCAAGCTAATTAAAGCCCATTAGTCCATTGTGTGGAGCCTACATGGCCATGGACCACGTGGGCACAGGGCACGTAGCCCCTGTAACAGGAGAACCAGGAGCCTGGCTTGTGGGAGAGAGATACACTCCTTATTTCAGAAGTTTAAATACTCGGGTTTAACACCCTTGCAGTGGCCTTGCCAATTCCGGCGAATGACTCACTCCCAGGTGTGACTAACTGACAGGTAAGCACCTCCCCACATCACTCAGACCTAATTGGGCATGTGTCCAAACTGCCTTTGTCCATCTCTTTCTCCATCAGTCTGAAGAGAACAGACTTGGAGTGTGTTAAATTAGCAGAGCTGTATAAATGGCATGTCTATATTATGTAGTCTTCTCTTTATTTCTTTCCTGTTAGATAATAACCAGATTATTATGATAGTATCACTTTCATCTCAGAACCGTGTGTCCAATACCTCTTGTCAACTCCATTACTTTTGAACTACTAAAATTACTAGGCCAGGAATCATCCTATATAATAAAGAGGTAATATGCAAATTAACCCTCACACCCTCACAAAATGGCTGCCTATGACCAGGCTGGCAGGGGGGTTAGTGAGGGACAACCAAATGACTGAACAAGCAGGCTGCATGGGGCAACTAGGCCAGCAGGGGGGGCAGTTGGGGGAGACCAGGCCAGCGGGGAGTGGAAGGCAGTTAGCAGCGACCAGGCAGGCAGAGAGAGGCAGTTGGGGACAACCTGATCAGCAGCGGGGGCAGTAAGAGATGACCAGGCTGGCAGGGGGGGCAGTTAGGGGTGACCAGTTAAGCAAGCAGTGTGCAGTTGGGGACAACCAGGCCAACAGGGAGGGAAGATGGGGGTGATTAGGCTGGCAGGGGGGGCAGTGAGAGGTGAATAGGTCGGCAGGGGGTAGTTGGGGGCATCCAGGATGGCAGGGGAGGCAGTTAGGAGTGACCAGGCTAGCAGGGAGGGGCCAGTTGGGGGCGACCTGGCTGGCATTGGGGGCAGTTAGGGGCGATCAGGCTGGCAGGCAGAGGCAGTGAGGGGTGATCAGGCCAGCAGGTGGGGGCAGAGTTAGGGGCAACTAGGCAGGTAGGCAGGTGAGTGATTAGGAGCCAGCGGTCCAGGATTGTGAGAGGGATGTCTGACTGTCGGTTTAGGGATCGGGCCTAAACTGGCAGTCCGACATCCCCCGAGGGGTCCCAGATTGGAGAGGGTGCAGGCTGGGCTGAGGGGACCCCATGGGTTCTTTATTCTTCAGTCTCTATCTCTCCTCTCTGTCCTGTCTGCCTGCCTGGGTCTCTTAGTTGGGTCTTGATGTTTATTTAATAGTAATTTGGAAAGGAGAAGAAACAACCTTGTAAGAAGCTTGTTCCACATATCTCTTACCTTGTCTTTTTCTTTGTACTTATTTGTAGATATTTTATATTGATCTATCTTTCCGTTCACTTATTCTTTACTGGCTATGACTAATTTAATGTCAAAATAATACATGGAACTATGTATTTAGCTAAAAGTTATTTTATTTTGCAGTTTTTTTATGGTTTATGATTTCCAGTTCCCTGTAGAAATTCTTAATGTCTTTTAATATTATGAACATATTCAGAATGGTTATTTTTAGAATTCATTCTAATACATTTATTCCCAGAATCATCAGTGGGACTGTTTTTAATGTCTGTTGTTTTATCATTTTCTTGTCTGATTACTTTTAATTAAAAACTAGTCATTCTATTTTAAAACTAGAGCCTTCTACTGAAGATTTGTTTGCTTCTGAAGTAGCTAGGGAACACAAACATAATTTTCTAATGTTGATGATTGAGATCATTTGAAGCTTGTCTGTTATTTCTAAATTAGTCTCTAGAAGGGACTATATCTAAGTTTCCTTCTCCTTTGTGTAGTGGGTTATCAGAAACCTCTCTATATGGAAAAGTCCTGGGCTCAGACTTACTGCCAGCCTATCACACATTAAATAGCTGCTCAACCTCTTGAAGCAACCATTTCTTTTATCCACATAAGGCCTAGGTTCTCCTCTCCACAATTATTTTTCTGAATCTTGACCCTATACATTTTCACTTTTAAAAAAGACTTCTAAAGCTTTCAACAAGATAAATTTTCTTTTGTTCATATTTTCTACTTGTCTCAGTAGGAGGGTTAGTACAAATTACCTAGTCTGCCTTACTGAAGCAAAACTCTTATTGTCTTAAATCTCACTTTATCAATGCTTCAAAAAATCTCAAATATAAGGTTTTACGAGTGTAACTCATACACAGTATCATATTGATATTAATATTCTCTTGAAATACTTTTGGAAAGTAATTTGTTGTAGCTTTTGGTTATATAAACAGTGCAATTTGGTGTCAGCTGTGTGTATCTATGGGGGTTTGTTTAGGGTAGAGGTAATGAATATGTCACTATGAAAGTGGACAATTTATATGAATCATTGGTTGAGTACATTGTTTTACATTTTAAGTACAGCCTCCACTCTTTGTGCCTTATGAACTGTCTAATGAACTTCAAAGTTTTATCTCAGCTAATACTTATATAAAAGAGTCCTCTGTTATGTAGAAATAGTTACTTTATCATTTATTCCACAGTACATACAGTACTTTGTTGTTAACTGTTTTTACATTTATTTTTAAGTATTTACCTGATGTAATTAGATAAAATTTTGTCTTAAGTTAAGGAAATATGTCTCATCCATCTTTTTGTTCATGGCTTAATGGAACCTTATTTTATATTTGTTAAATAAATAATGAGTGACGAGTTGATATACTCAAGAAAACTGAGATGGTGTGCTGATTGCTCCAATCTTATAATCAGACTTCCAAAATCAAAATAATTAATGCATTTCTGCTCTGAATGTCTGTATATTTTTAAAATTTATCAATTTTTTCATCTTTTTCTGGTTATACATATAAATAATAAACATTCATATTCAACAATTTTTGAGAGGTTTTGTTCCCAATAATATATTATGAAATATTAAAAGTGTGTGTATTTTTCTGCCCTCTGTTAGAGTAATCAGAGGTTTGTAATTTCTTCTCTTGTTCTGATAAGAAATCAAATCTCACACGGGAAAAATGGCAAGTCTAGCAATAGCATATATACACTTTATCTAGTATATATTTTTCTGTAGTTGTTAAAAGCATAGGTTTTGAAATAAGACAGATGTGGGTTCATATTTTAGCTTTGTAAATTTTTTTGACTCAGTTGTCCAACCAGGTAGATCTACCTTTTCTTATTTGCAAAAAGGAATTAATAATAATGCCTAACACGTATGGTTGTTGTCAGGATTAAAGTCAGGTAACAATCTTAGAGCTCTTGGCATAATGTCAGCACTTAATACATATTAGTACTTTAAAAATTTAGCTTGCCAAAACCAGTTTGGCTCAATGGATAGAGCGTCGGCCTGCGGACTGAAAGGTCCCGGGTTCGATTCCGGTCAAGGGCATGTACCTTGGTTGCGGGCACATCCTCAGTGGGAGGTGTGCAGGAGGCGGCTGATTGATGTTTCTCTCTCATCGATGTTTCTAGCTCTCTATCCCTCTCCCTTCCTCTCTGTGAAATATCAATAAAATATATATATTTTTTAAAAAATTAGCTTGCTTAATTTCCAGGTCTATTTCTTTTTCAATATGCTCCTATCCTGAGTTTGAAAATCTACAGAAATATGTGAGTGTAGGAATTGGTTTAAGGCATCATTACTGTTCTGTCCTTGTTGTGCTCTCAATTTACGTTGACACTAACCAAAATCATAAGATTTATTATGAAATTCATCAATCTACTATAGATATTTTACTATGGTTAGAAAGTATTCATGTGTCAAATTATATCAGCTCCTCATTTGTCTAAGATTTTCAAAGTTTTTCAAAATTTAGAGTTTAAAACAGGGGTCCTCAAACTACAGCCTGAGGGCACATGCGGCCCGCCGAGGACATTTATCCGGCCCGCTGTGTGCCGCTGCCTGTCCTGCTTAGCAGCTGACTCGTTCCGGGCCCGCAGTGTGCATAGGAATTTGTTCATAGTTTTTTTTTTTTTAAACTATAGTCCGGCCCTCCAAGAGTCTGGCCCCCTGTTTTTAAACTGGCCCCCTGTTTAAAAAGTTTGAGGACCCCTGGAAAGCTACTATCAGATCAGAATGAATGGAAATTGTCTTGAAAAGTGTCATATTTCTGGTGTAATAAAATGAAATACTACTTCAGTCCTTCTATTATGTATTTTTTAGAAAATGTTTAGAGACTATTGTTCAAACTAGAAGCCCGTTGCACGAAGAGATTCGTGCAATAGGCCTTCCTTCCCTTGGCTTCCAGCACAGGTTTTCCTCTGGCACCTGGGACCCAGGCCTTCACTCTGGCCAGAGTCTGCTGCCTTTGCTGCAGACTCCAGCCAGAGTCTGCCTTCTTCATCTTTGCAGCAGACTCCGGAGTCTGCAGTCTTCATTTTCGCTGTGGCCAGAGTGACGATCCTGGAGATCCCTTCATGCCCACCCCACCCCTCACCCGCCTCATAGCAGGCGTCCTGCCCCTCCCGGCCACTCTGAGCCTGGAGCAGCTAGGTAGCCGCCATCTTTCTCCTTCTAATTTGCATATTCCCTCCTGATTGGCTGGTGGACGTAGTGGAGTGATGGTTAATTTGCATGTTTCTCTTTTATTAGTGTAGATTTTGTATTAAGAATCAGTAAGAATCAGTCTGGCAAATGTGAAGACACCACCCTTGCACTCAAGGAAGGAACCACATTTCTATGGAGCTTATATTATAAATACATGCATGAGCTGTTAGAAAAAAACTGCATCAATATGCTAGTGCTGTAGTAAATATAAAAACATCTCTTTCTGTATTAAAATTATGGTTTCTCTATTCCAAACCAGTGGGTATTTGAAAAAATTACTTGATATTTTTCATTAGTGTCAGAGAGTGCATTTTGATAGCAACTATAGAAAGAAGAAAACTATTGCATTTGAACGGCAGTATGCAATCTTAAATGAAGAATAATAATAGGACCCACCTACTTATTCAATTAACTAAGTTAACTGTTGATACATTTTGCAACTGGCTCATTCTGTCAGGACCATCCAAGAAGCATAACCATTCAAAATCATACATTTAATAGAAAAAGTTAAGGTAGACAACCGACAACATCTGTTCTAAAAATACTCTAAGCTAAAATCTTATCCACTTAGCTTTGTGGTGCAGACTCCAGAAATTCAATAATGCATGTGGCACTACAACAGACCTAAATATGTTTCCAACTTTAGTAAAAAGTGACCTTACCAAAAGGTAGTCTTTTAGAGAAATTATGGTTCATCTTTTGGGAAAGAATGTAAGTTATGTTTATCAAGTTTATAACAAATATTTTTCTTGACCTGATATGCAAATTATATTGCTCTATTTTTCAATTGAGTCCCAATAATATGTACATTCTAGAAATTTACCAGATAGTATAACCCAAATGTTATTCATCTTCTCTCAAAACCTAATATAACTGAGGTTCCTAAAGAGGTGTGCATAACATTGAAATATGGTTGTGAAATAACATTTGCAAAAAATCAAGATTACAATTTTATGATCACAAATGTGTAATTCAAATAAATGAAGCTATTTATAAATAAGAGAAAAGACATAAAGCATGTTTAATTTGTCTAAAGGTAGACATATTTAAATGCTTAAAAGTAAATTTTTATGTTAATAGACAACAGAAATTATTCACAAATAAAGGTGTAAAATACAAACTTATAATTAAAAGAGTGCATATGGATACTAGAACAAGAATTCCTTACAATTGATGAGAAATAAATTAACCAAAGAGGAAAACAGATAATTGATAAAAATATAATTCAAAACAAGTAAGATCACTTTAGCATTAAAGTATACAAAAATATTATCCAATCTCATTGTTTGTCAATAAAATAGATCAACCAAAAGACTTATATGCATGCATATAAGCATAGCCAATGGATAGAGACAGCAGGGGGTGAGGGCATGTGTGAGAGTGGGGTGGGGGGCAAAGGGGGGATATGGACACATATGTAATACCTTAATCAATAAAAAAATAAATATAAGAAGATAATAATGCAATAAATATAGTTTAAACCAATAGAGTTAGGGGGAAAAAGACAGTGGCATCCATGGCTGGTAATGCTGTGTGCAGAGATAAGTACTTTCAAATACCTTTAGTGGGAGTGTAAATTGCTGAAAATTTTCTATAAAGCAGTTTGCCAGGGTTAAGTTCTAACTCCAGTGACACTCCCCTAGCTCCAGTGGCAAAGATAGGTGGGTTAAAAATCTTTATACAGATACTTATTTGTGCCATGGACTCCAGAATTTTTAATACCTTTCCCCAACTTTAATTGTCTCTGTTATAAATATTTTTTAAACTTTAAATATGCACACACTTACCCAGAAATTTGGTGAATGTATATTAAGAAAATAACGTACTTTTTATGCATATATGTATAGTATATATTTATAAGTTCACATTCTCACACATATATGTGCAAAAATATTTATTGCAAATTGTTTAAGTAAGTAAAAATGAAAATGTCTGTTATCTTATATCTATTTATTGTGAAATTATATATGTGTCTGTGGATATATATGTTTGTGTGCATATTCTTAACTGATATAACACTTGTAGGAATGTCAACGACCAACTTAAAGATATTAAAACTCTCTACATTTAATTTATCTTAATATAGATTGGTTATGCTCACATCTATATACATATATGTATATGGTAGAGATTATATAAAGAAATTAATCTGTTATGTATGTATTGCTGAAGATCTTTCTTTTTAATTAACAGATGGATATACTTATTTGTCTATTATATATTAATTAAAAAATTCCATGTATATATGATTTTAAATTATATATTGATATAATCATATATTGATAAGAAAATATATGTAGTATAATTTGCCAGAGGAAAAAGGGTAGGGGAGATAGAAAGGGTAAAGGTGGGATAAATAGTGATAGAAGGAGACTTGACTTGGTGTGGTGAACACACAATACAATATACAGATGATGTGTTATAGAATTGTATACCTGAAACATATATAATTTTATTAAGAAATGTCACCCCCAATAAACTCAGTAAAAAATTAAAAGATAAAAGATATCAACAATTTAAAAACAATGAAATGTCTATTTATTATTTTATATATTATGCTCTTATATATACACAAACATAGATACACATATATCATACACACTACATATGCATGCATATCTAAAATTTCATGATGATTCCAATTACATGCTAAACAACCATTTCTCTAGCATTGTTTTCTTTTCATATGTAATTTAGTCAATGGATATGCCTCTATTTTAATCAAATACATTAAAAAGAAGATGCACATATGTATTTTTACATATACACATAAGCAATGTGGATAGCACGTGAATGTGTGTATTAGATATGCACACACACATATATATATCTATATATATATAAAAGGCTAATATGCTAAGTGTCTGACCATCCAACCTGTCTCTCTGACGCACACTGACCACCAAGGGGCAGATGTTCAATGCAGGAGCCTCCGTGACAAGCACAGAGAAACGGCACTATGGACCTGGCACCCACAAAGCAACACTCAACTTTCTCCAAGTGGGACACAGGCCCTGCCACCACCCCAGAGTGACACCCCACCAAAACACAGTCGACGCTGCTGAGACCCCATGGCCAAACTGCAGCCCACAGCCCAGCCCAGCCCAGCCCAAAACGGTTGCTGTGTGCACTGGGTAATGACGTCATGTAGCAACACCCAGCAGCCAGTAGCATATATATCAAAATCCCAAATGCATCTCTCTAGTGGCCACCAGCCTCCTTGCAGTTTCTTCAGCCCAGGATAATGACTTGCTTTATAGCCAGGTGCAAACATTTTGCACTTTAACCAACTGTCTGTGAAGCATTTTCCCATACCTAATCTCATTTGATCCTCACAGAAGTCCTGGAGTAGGTAGATAGGAGACTTGGTGGAATCCTATTTTCTTCTCATTAGCCAGAAAATGGAGATTTAGAAAGCTTAGAAACTTGACCCAACTGAAAAGAAGTAAGAAATGGTGAACCTTGAAAATGACTTCAGGTTTTCTCACTGTGCAGAATATAGTCAAACACTGCTGCAGTTAAATATTTTACCCTTTGTTCTCCCTGCATGATCTACAATAATAATCTGCTTCGTGTTGATATTTACTGCTGTGTTGCTGACAATTACCTGAAAGAGAAGTTGGGGTGCTTCACTGGGCTGGAAAAAGTTTAGCTAAATCAGAAAGCAGGTCTAATTAAGCAAGCTTATCTCTCTATATAAAAGCTTAAATGACCATTGCAACTGAATGGACGACAGAACAGGCTGCGTGGGGCAACTAGGCCAGCAGGGGGGTTAGTGAAGGGTGATCAAATAACCAAACAGCAGGCTGTGTGGGGTGAACAGGCCCACGGGGGGGTGCAGTTGGGGGCGACCAGGCCTGCAGGAGGGGCAGTTGGGAGCGACCAGGCTGGCGGGGGGGGGGGGGGGCAGTAAGTGGCAACCAGGCCGGCAGGAGGGGGCAGTTGGGGGTGACCAGGCCAGCAGGGGGGGCAGTTAGGGGTGATCAGGCAGGCAGGCAGGTAAGCAGTTAGGAGCCAGTGGTCCTGGATTGTGAGAGGGATGTCAGATTGGAGAGGATGCAGGCTGTACTCTAACTGATACAGCTTGTTTTCAAGCATGAGTGGCTCAAGATCAGATATTTAACATGTATATCAGGTTTAACTAACCCGATTTCCTGAAAGATGTGACACTGTTGCTCAATTTAGAGAAATACAGGGGAGTTTAAAATTTGTCTTAAAATAAATTTATATTTTAAACATTCATAAAAGTACAGAAATGATATGATAGTATTAGTAATAACCTGACTTTTAATAATTGCATAATTATTAACTGTAGGAAGACAACCCTCACCATGAGTCTCTTATTTTTTCATGTCTTTGAGCAGTGGCACTATCTTTGTGCTGGACTATCTTTTTAAGCATATTTTCTTATAGCAAAAAATCTTGAAAACTTCATTCTTCATCTCTGTTTACTGTGTTTGCATTGCTAGCATTTCCATCTGATTCTTTTTTGTAGTTTCATTTCTCCCTTGAAATTACCTAATGTTTCATATTGTTCATATTTTTCTTTAGAGCCTTTAACATATTAATTACAGTTCTTTAACATCCCCTCTGAAGCAGTTCCAGCATCTGTAGCATATATGGATCTAGTTCCATGATTGATTTGTCTCTTAAGAGCATGTTTTTTCTTTCCCTGTATAAATCTTATATATTCTTGTTAAAAGCTGGACATCATTTGTAGTACAGTAAAAAGTGAAGTACATAGATATTATCTGAAAATGTTTTTCCTCTGTTGTGTCTCTAGAGTAGGTTGTGAGATAATCCAATTTGGATTTGAGTTAGGTTTAGGGTTTATTGTTTCTGTAGTTGTCTTCAGTGTACCACCATATTCAAATTCTTCTAGTGATACCTTGTTTTAGTGTGGGAAATGGTTTCATAGAAGATTTTTTTTTCCTGATGATTGATCTCCTTTTGGCTTTAAGATTTTTCATTGTACTGTGCCTCAGAAAGGTTCTATCTGTCACAAATTACTTTTTCTCAATACTTGCTAAAAGAGCGAGAGCTTGATAGGCATCCTCTGGTGTTCTAATGAAGCCTGTATGCCAGATAGTCACAGTACTTGATGGTTCTGAAGGTGTGACCTATGGATTTTTATTCTTCTTGGGCATAGTTCTGAACCTAGCACATATTTTATTCTCTCCTACAGAGCTGGAATTTTCTCCCTCTTTCCTTCCACAGGTGCAATGGAATTTCACCTACCATGGTGGGCAACCATGATATTAATGCCTCCTTCCAGATATTAATGCCTTTGTTTTGTAGAGAATACGGGGGTTTGCATTCAAATGAGTTTTCTGTTTTTCTTATAAGTGCACTTTCATATTACAAATGTCAAAATATTTTCTTGTGTGATCCTTTTTCACATTTTTACCTAATAATTATTAAACAATGAGAAATTAACAATTTGATAATATTTATGATGAAAAAATTAGACATATTAATCATTGGCTTGGTCTCTGCTACCAAGGAAGTAATCACACCCCGTCATTTCTACAAATCCACCTTATAATTTCTAAATTATGTTGGGACTTCTTTTTTAATAAGAATGCCACAACATGAACTGATGTATGACTGTCTCTTGAAATTATTTATTAACTGTGACTATTAATATTATTAGTCATTATGACCTCATTATATAGCTGTAATGCCTAAAAAATATATCTTGTTTTAGATGTGATGTAATGATAATTATACTATTTTTAATATACTGTAAGAGTCACCTCATATCTTCAGGACTAATTAAATGCTAGGTGACTGCTTTTAGACTTAAAATATTTATCATGTTCTATGAACTTAACTTTTGCCTTAACAAACAAAAATAATTTTCAATACTTCAAAATTTGAAGTTGAAAAACACTTGGCAGTAGCATGGGATATAAACTAAAGGATTGCCCTGTCTTTTTAAGGAATAGGTGGGGTCAGAATCATGTTTAATGTTGAGAAGCTGCTATATAACCAGAAAACAGAATTGTATGCAAATGGGAAGGCAGAGGGGTCTTGTTTCCTCCAAGAGATACCATCATCTTCTTTGTCTTTACTTCCCATTGTTACTTATCATCCCTAGGTATTCTTACAGGGTCTGTCACATCTTTTATTTTACTCTTCCTTTTATACCATATTTACTTCTTTATTTTTTTTTCTCCTTATCTGTCATCTCCTTATCTGTCATCGCATATCATCTCCATATCCCCTGTAAACTAAGATAACCGTACATATTGTAGTATTGTAAATGGAAATGAAAATTGCTTCATTCAACATATTATTCATAAATGAGAATTCTAATGTGTCGATTCTTTCAGATATGATTCCTACTCTCAACCATTATTAATGATGGCTTATTTGTGTTATTATCAGAGCTACCAATGATATTGCTATTATAATGAAAATAGTACCCTTCTTTTTATAGTTTGTCTTTGACTGAGGCAGTGCAAAACGGCTCCTAGAATGGCATCTTTCAGGACTTCACTGATCAATTCTGTAACACTACCCTGGAAGGTAAGGTCTATTACTTCTGCTTAAATTCATACTCTGATGAAGTTACATTGATTTACCTTGGGGCTCTTCGTCTTTGGGAAAAGTCTCAATTGGGAGTGACACATTTTACAACTAATCTCTTATAGAAAAAATGAGTCAAAATACATTTGGGCCTAGCAGACATGGCTCAATGTTTGAACATCGACCTATAACCAGGAGGTCACGGTTTCATTCCTGGTCAGGTGTATGCCCAGGTTGTGGGCTCAGTCCATGGTGTGGGGCATGCAGGAGGTGGCTGATCAATGATTCCCTCTCATCATTGATATTTCTATCTCTCTCTCCTCTCCTTTCCTCTCTGAACTTTATATATATATATATATATATATATATATATATATATATATATATATATGTGTATATATATATATATATATAGACTTAGAGTTCCTCTTGGCTGCCTCAATAGTTAAAATATATCTGATATATATATATATATATATATATATATATATATATATATATATATGGTATATACCCTAATCTATATTCTCAGTAATCTTTTCCCCCCTCATTGTGACACTTTCTCTATCAGCATGGGCTAATTCAGTGCTTTCCAATTTCTTTCCATTCTAAGACTTCTCTTTAATACCAGAAAATAATGTTGAGTAAGATCACATAAGACAATAATTATTCTTTTATATCCACTAAGTGTGATATTACAAAATGAAAAAAAATATTATGACTACAGCAATAATGGTACATGATTTATTAATCATTATAGCACATAAACATATTTTAAAATAATAGTTCACACATGTGTGATAAATACTTTCATTCTGCAAATAATGCTTAAGTGTACTGTCATGATCTGTAAAACTCCCTTAAGTAATACTGCAAGCTTTCAGAGGTCTGAAGTACAGAAACTGGTGATGGAAGTAGGAGTTGTTAAGTACCTCATATTTTCTCTTCTGCACAATGAAGAAACTTGTTTCTACAAAATATTTTAAGGATTACATAAAATAATACATTCAAAATAACAGAAAACACATTTTTAAATCCAGAAAAAAATGTAAGAAAACATCTTTATACTTTGAAATGATTGCATACAGTATTTTGTAAGGAGTTGCTTGGTGATCATATTGAAAGCCATTGTAATAGTTTGAACAGGGAACATTGTTATTTTAGAGATATTCAGAAGCAGTAAGGGTCTGCTCAATATCTTGTTTTCTACTATTGAAGCTGAGCCAAATGCAAAGATCTACTGCAAGTCAATGGGAGTTCTGAACACCAGCCAGAGCAAGATGAGAAAAATAAAGCAAAATGAAAAACTGGACTGAAGTCAACCATTTAAAAAATGAAGGTAAAAGTTTCTGATATGTTCCCCTAATGGTAGATAATTATACATTACATTTTATATGGTAGATAATTATGCATTATATTTTATACTAGTGGCCCAGTGCACAAATCCGTGCACACTGAAAGGAAATTAATTAGAAGAAATATTTTAATATCACTATTTGTCCTTTCTCTATAATAGAAGTGTCAACCAAATTCATGATCGACAATGACAGATCAAAACACACACGTGTGATTGCCGCCAGCAAGAGCTTTATATGTCAACTTAGCCTTTTATATATAGAGAGAGAATGAGCTTGCTTAATTAGACCTGCTTTCTGATTTAGCTAAACTTTTTCCAGCCCAGTGAAGCACCCCAACTTCTCTTTCAGGTAATTGTCAGCAACACAGCAGTAAATATCAACACGAAGCAGATCATTATTGTAGATCATGCACGGAGAACAAAGGGTAAAATATTTAACTGCTGCAGTGTTTGACTATATTCTGTGCAGTGAGAAAACCTGAAGTCATTTTCAAGGTCCACCATTTCTTACTTCTTTTCAATTGGGTCAAGTTTCTAAGCTTTCTAAATCTCCATTTTTTTCTGGCTAATGAAATGAAAATAGGATTCCACTGAGTCTCCTATCTACCTACTCCAGGACTTCTGTGAGGATCAAATGAGATGAGGGACAGAAAAATGCTTCACAGACATTTTGTTAAAGTGTAAAATGTTTGCACCTGGCTATAAAGCAAGTCATGTTCCTGGGCTGAAGAAACTTCAAGGAGGCTAGTGGTTGCTAGGGAGAGGAAGCCAGGTGTTGCTATGTGACATCATTACCCAGCACCCACAGCCACCATTTCTGGGCTGGGATGTGCTGTGGACCACATTTTGCACCATGGGGTCTTGACAGCATTGGCTGCAATATGGTAGGCTGTCACTATGGGGTGGTGGCGGGGCCTGTGTCCCACTTGGGGGAAGCTGAGTGTTGCTTTGAGGGTGCCAGATACACAGGGTTGTTTCTCTGTAAATGGCCAGTGAGCATCATGGCAGCTCCTGCATTGAGCATCTTCCCCCTGGTGGTTGGTGGGTATCATAGCTTCCGGTCAGATGGACACTTAGCATATTAGCCTTTCATGGTTTTCAGAGTGCCTTATTCATTCATTAGCCAGTGCACTTTATAACCTTTGAATGAGATTACAGGATTGAAGGACTTTTCTTCTGAGTTCAATTAACTTTAGTGTGGATAACATAGGTACCATTAAGAGAGTTAATGCTGTGCCTTTTATGGGATTTATATGGGAGGGAAGAGGGGCATTGAAAAACAACAACAAAACATACATGAACCACATTTCAGTTTCTTTGTCTGCTTCTAATGTATTTTCTCTGATGAATATTAGAAAAAATTATCTTTCTAATTGTCAAAGATTTACTTTCTCAACATCATTTTTGCTTTTAAAACCTTGAACTCTTCATATAAGTTATAAGAAAAAGACCTGTAGTCTCCAACACCAAACCTTAATTTCAGTGGCAATTTTAGTGTTTGATGTTATTGTAAGGTGAAGATAATATGGGGAATACTGATTTCAATGTTCATCCTTATTGGTATCAAGAAGCTATTTAAAATCATTTTACACCTGTTATACTTACTTTCAGGAGGGTATCACATACAAAATTAAGTGCTAAATTCATATTTTCTAACTTTTCTTCAGTATGAGAGTTACTCTATCATTACTTGGAGTTACAAGAGTAAAGACCCTGTGGGTTTGTATTGTCTGTGGATTCCAGGGGCATGTAAGACATCAGCTACTCTTCCTGGATGGCGTTTAGGCATGTTACAAACAGCTGAAGAAGCATGGCACAATCTGGGAGAAAAACCTAAATTCAAAAAAATTCAAAAAGGTGACTCACATGGAAAATTAAATAAGGTATAGTTGCCATTTTTAATATTTCATAGAAGGGAAAAACAATCTTAAAAAATATTTTTTAAAACTATGTAAGGTTGAAAATATTTCTCTTCATTTCATAATGGATGGGAGATACAGACAATATGTTTAACAGAGAGATCCAGACTAGGATTGTGAATACTTCAGTGTAAATAACCCAATCTTGATTTATCAGTAATGTAAATATAAAGTTTAAATTCTATACTCATTACTATTAAATCAAATAAGTGGAAAGAAAGATAATTCTCAAGGTTTCCATCAATATTTTCTTATAGCATATACTCACTATTAAAATTCTTAAAAATATATTAATAAGATTAAAGTAGAAAGTAATATTTTCCCATTGTTACTTTGCCTAAAGAGAAACATACTTAATGTTTTAGTGTATTTCCTTCTGCTATTTGTAAGTATATTTTTACATAGTTGAGAATGTACTGTATGCACACATTTTTACCTTGCTCTTTGCACTTAACCCATTTTGATGGGTTTTAATAAAATCTTCCAATTATCTTAAGATTCTTTGGCAGATTCTTATTGTTATCACATGTCTATAACACAAAAACATTTATACTTAATAGGATACTTTTAATATGTAAGACTTTATTTATACTTTTATTTTATTTTATATTAACAACTCATTGAAGTGATCAGACAGGAATGATTATCTCCATATTTTTCAAAACTGAGACCTAGGGATTTGATGATGGCTGGATTTAGGTCTCCTCAATTTTTGGTTTGTGTTTTCTTCTCAACATTATGAGATACTTTGCTGTTACTTTAATTATTAAAGCTTTCTGGATGGGATCCAGATGGGATGTATCTAATATTGAAAAATATAATGCTAGAGGTTCAAATTATGGAGTCATACTTTTGAATGAAAACAGTATAATGAGAAAGGAAAGGATTTGGGCTTAACATATAACCATTGTTTCAAAGTCTATAAATTCTAAGTGTATTTTCATCTGTTTTAAAAACACCGATCAAATACTAATAAAATGTTTTTGAACAACAGCAGCCAAAAAAGTTATTAACAGTTTTACATTGTTGACATTTTTCCAAGCAATTTACTTTCCTTGGCAGAGCACGGGAGGCAGTTCTACTCTTTGCTGACTAGCTGATGTTTTAAAGACACATCTCAACCTTTTTCTTTACCCAAAGGAAAATGGAAATAACTGCAAGTTTTAAAAAGGGACAGAGTGTGGAAGAGCTAATTAAGCTTTGGACAGAAAGCTCATAAAACTGTTGTTTCAAAGAGATTAAGCAGGTTATCCACATTTAGCACACGTTTTTATATTAAAAAAAACAACTCTTTAAGGGGCCATACCATCTGTCATGATGCAACAGATGCAGCTGATAGGAACTTTGAGTGCTGTAAATAGCTAGGACTAATGCAATACATTTTTGTATTATTTTTACATAATTAACTGATAACTTAATTGCAATGTGCTAAAATTATTCATAATCTTTATTTTTAAATTCTTAGAGATTTTATTGTTAAGGCAATTAAGAAGTTAAATTTATTACTGCTTTGTTCCTATCAATGATGTGCCTTGCTTGTTGTATATCATAGAAACACAAGAGTTTTAGCATAGAGTTTCATTGAGAAATAAGAACAATTTTGGAGAACAAAGGGAACAACTAGTGTCAGGATACAATATTCAAAGTGTAGTAAATGACAGGATTATGTCTCTTTCAGAGAGGTATTTCAATATCTAATGCATGTCTAATTCTCAGTAGATATTTGTTGGTTGAATGAATGAATAAATGCATATATTAATTCTCCATTCCAAGAATTTCTGGGATTCTGAATTGATAATGTTTGCTACTAATTTTAATCTTCATCAGGCATTTATTCTCTTTCTCTCTCTCTCTCTCTCTCTCTCTCTCTCTCTCTCTCTCTCTCCCTCTCTCTCTCTCTCTCTCTCTCTCTCCCTCCCCATATATATATTTTAGAGGCCCAGTGCACAAAATTCACGCAAGGGTGGGGGTGTCCCTCAGCCCAGCCTGCACCCTCTTCAATCTGGGACCTCTTGAGGGATTTGAGGGATGTCCAACTGCCTGATCGGGCCTAAACGGGCAGTTGGACATCCCTCTCACAATCCAGGACTGCTGGCTCCCAACCGCTCGCCTGCCTGATTGCCCCTAACCACTTCTGCCTGCCAGCCTGATCACCCTCTAACCACTCCCCTGCCAGCCTGATCAATGCCTAACTGTCCTCCCCTGCCGGCCTAGTTACCCCTAACTGCCCTCCCCTGCTGGCCTGGTCAATTTGCATATTTGCACCCTCTTCCAAAGCTTAATTAGCTCTTCCACACTCTGTCCCTTTTTAAAACTTGCAGTTATTTCCATTTTCCTTTGGGTAAAGAAAAAGGTTGAGATGTGTCTTTAAAACATAACTATCCTCAAACTTTAGCTGCAGCACTAACAAGAAGTGGGACCTAAGGCAAATTACTTATCTCCTCCTCAATGCACTTAGGTAAAATGAGAGAAATTATACTATTTATCTCTCTGGTTCTTCTGTAAATAATAAATGGGATAATCTATATGAAGGAACTGATACAATGTTTTATCCAGAGTAAGAGGTAAATAAATGCATGACAATAGCCATTATGGTTGAAAAGCAGGGAAATAATGATTAGAGAATTTATTGGACAAAATTTGATGCAGAACAGAATTGGTGTCCTATCTGAAGATCTTAGCCTTTGCATGATTGTCTTTATTCAAGAGAGAGAGAGAATGAACTACAACCATTATTTTATTTTATTGCAAAAGATTTAGTAAGAGAGAGAGAGAGAGAGAGAGAGAGAGAGAGAGAGAGAGAGAAGAGGAGAGAGAGAGAGAGAGAGAGAGAGAGAGAGAGAGAGAGAAGAGGAGAGAGAGAGAGAGAGAGAGAGAGAGAGAGAGAGAGAGAGAGAGAGAGAGAGAAGAGACACAATGTTAGAAAATAACCTAAATACATTAGGAGAAATTCTTCTCATTAATTCTTCTCATTAAGGAAATGTGAGGAGAAACTGGAGTAAGAAAGGAGATGAAGATGTGGTGCAGGAGGAAACCATGGCTGTGAAAGCACATAGAGACAAGTTGCTAAGCTAATCCACTGACCATGTCTATATTGTTCTATTTTTTAAAAATCCATGTGGCTTACCAAAATTTATCCACGCACTAAGCTACTGGCAGAACTCAGAGTGTGATTTTGCTTGAGAAGTCTAAATACTATGCTATCATATTTATAGTAGAATCTAATTATCCAAATACAATTTATGAGGTATTGAATGCCAAAGATTTCTTTCAGGATTCTATTAAAAATGTGGGTACAATGAGTAGTGTTGAGAGAAAAAATATAGTGTTTCTCCCATGCTTCCAACTGACGTGGCTTTTGGTGACAATATTAGTACCAAACAAGCCAGAAGAACACACTGCACATAAAAGGTCAAGTGGAAATTCAACCCTCCTGTCCATAATGTCCTTTAATACAGTATTTCTGTAAAAATCTTTGATGTATGAATGCCATCTTTTTTTAACCATGCCAACTTTATTATCTTTCCCAGTAATAATGTTTCCAAGAATGGTTCTATATGGAGCAGTGTCTGAAACTGTATTAAGCAAAAGGAGATTATCAGAGGGGACTGGAAAGAGCAGGCTATACCATGAGATACTATGTGTTTGCTTTATTGAAGCATGGCACCAGGTAGATACTTATGTGTCTCTGTTCCATATGGACCCAGGTGTCTTTTGTATTCTTCAAAGGTACTGTATTTATTGTATAATATGTACCATGATTACTTTTGTAAAATTTTAAGTCATTCTTAGCCATGATTTTGACATAACACGAAAGTAATCAGTTGCCACATTTTACACTGTACAGCTCTAAAAGTTAATTTAAATATTGAGGATTTAAAGATAAAATGTGAGATCTGGTGTTAAGGAGAAGGATAAAGAACTGCATAGAAGAAAGTGAGGTAGTATATTTCTAACCATGGAGTTCTGATCTACTTTAAGTTTTCAGAATCAGTTTTTATTTTTATTTTTTATTTTTCAGCCTAGATATTTTGATCTATCCATAAAATTTGGAACTAATCAAAGGGAGACAGAATTTTTCAGCAAAAGAGTCTGTGTTCCAACTTTAGCTGCAGCACTAACAAGAAGTGGGACCTAAGGCAAATTACTTATCTCCTCCTCAATGCACTTAGGTAAAATGAGAGAAATTATACTATTTATCTATCTGGTTCTTCTGTAAATAATAAATGGGATAATCTATATGAAGGAACTGATACAATGTTTTATCCAGAGTAAGAGGTAAATAAATGCATGACAATAGCCATTATTGTTGAAAAGCAGGGAAATAATGATTAGAGAATTTATTGGACAAAATTTGATGCAGAACAGAATCGGTGTCCTATCTGAAGATCTTAGCCTTTGCATGATTGTCTGTATTCAAGAGAGAGAGAGAATGAACTACAACCATTATTTTATTTTATTGCAAAAGATTTAGTAAACAAAGTCCACATCCTTTCTATGGTTCTGGGATTGTTCTAGGTACTGGGATAATAACTATCCTCAAGAAAATTAGAATCAAGCGAGGAAGTCTAGCAGGTAAACCTCTTATTAACAAATATCGTGAAATGTCAATTCAGCTCATCTTTTGATAATCTAAGAAGAACATATATTATTGTTTGAAAAGTCATAATATTTTATTAGAAAATATTTGTGTTTCCTTAATCAAAAGGGGGCTCATTTCTCTGGTTATCAAAATAAATGACTGGTCCATGTTAATCTGACAAACAGGAAGTGTCTTCTGTGTGTAAAGCACAGTGTTAAGCAAGATGATCCTTTCTTTTCAGAAGTTCAGAGTCTGTTGAGAAAATTGATAAAAATGTGGCATTTGCTTTTGTTATAAAGCAAAACAATTTAAATGCTTTAATGAAGATTAACCTGCTTTAGGAGTAGGTGAAAGGTGATTTTTTAGTGGTAGATTTGATTAGGATTCTTGGAATAGGTGACATTTTTAACTACGCCTTCAAAGAAGAATAAGAGATGAACTTCTTAGTAGGAAATTAGGTAGGAGAAAGGGAGGAGGGGCTGTTGTAAACAGAGAACAGCAGAAATAAATGTCCAGAGGTGTGAGTACAGAGTGAGTGAAAAATCATCCTATAGAATAAAAGGCTAATATGCAAATCAATTGCACGGCAGAATGACTGGTTGCTATGATGCACACTGACCACCAGGGGGCATATGCTCCACGCAGAAGCTGCCCCCTGGTGGTCATTGTGCTCCCACAGGGGGAGCGCCACTCAGCCAGAAGCCGGGCTCATGGCTGGGGAGCGCAGGGGCGGTGGTGGGAGCATCTCCTGTCTTCGCAGCAAAGCAAAGGACCCCTCGGGGGATGTCCGCTTCCAGAGGGATCCCAGACTGTGAGAGGGCACAGGCCAGGCTGAGGGACCCCCTGAGTGCATGAATGTCATGCGCTGGGCCTCTAGTAGAATATAATATCACTTTGAACCACTGGGTGGGCTAAAAACAAAAGGAGAGACAATAAGAAGTATTGGTGAATTTGTGGAGAAATTGAAACCTTCAGTCCTAGCTGGTTTGGCTCAATGGATAGAGCATCGGCTTATGGACTGAAGGGACCCAGGTTCGATTCTGGTCAAGGGCACATGCCCAGTTGCAGGCTTGATCCCCAATAGCGGGTATGGGCTCAATCCTCAATAAGGGGTGTACAGGAGGCAGCCGATCAATTATTCTCTCTCATCATTGCTGTTTCTCTCTCTTTCTCTATCCCTTCCTCTCTGAAATCAATAAAAATGTTTTAAAAAAAGAAACTGACACCTTCATATATTACTAGCAAGATTGTAAAATGGTGTAGCCACTTTGGAAAACAGTTTTGGAATTCCTCAAATGTTAAACTTGGAGCTACCATACCCTGCAATTCTAATCCTAGGTATATACTTAAAATAATATGAAAACAAAGGTCCACATAAAAACTTGTATATGAGTATTCATGGCAACAATGTTCATAATATTTAAAAACTGGAAACAACCCTGATGTTTATTAACAGATAAATGGATGACATATTACTACCCCATAAAAAAGGCATGTAGCATTCACACATGTTACAACATGGGTTAACCTTGAAAACATGACACTACATGAAAGAAACCAAACACAGAAGACCATATCTTGTGTGATTCCATTTATATAAAAACTAGAGGCCTGGTGCATGAAATTCATGCACGGGTAGGGTCCCTAGGCTTGGCCAGTGATCAGGGCCGATCCGGGGCCTTCTGGCTGCCGGCTGGGAACTTCTTTTGTTCCACGCCGCCCCCTGGTGGTCAATGCACATCATAGTGAGCAATCAAACTCCCAGTCTCCCGGTTGAACTTCCGAGGGGACACTTCGCATATTAGCCTTTTATATATATAGATGTCCAGAAAAGCAAATCTAGAGCCAGAGAGTAGTATTCCTAATTAGTAAGGGCTGGGGAAGGCTAGTGAATGGGGAGTGGAGTATAAGATTTCTTTGCAGGAGATGAAATGTTCTAAAATTAGAACATTGTGAAGCATACACAAATCTGTGACTATATTAAAAGCCACTCTATTGTACGCTTTGAAAGGGTTGATTTTATGGTATGTGAAGCCTATATAAACAAAACTGCATAAAGAGTAGAATATAGATGGGTAATGGAATAAGAAGGGTGTAGCCTATATTTTTGCAGCCAATTTTTGGAGATTCCATGCAGGAGTCCCTAATTTCCTTCTTTATCCAGTAGGGAATAATTGCAGATTTTAAAAGCATGGTGCTAATACCTAACGTTTTGAATAGTTTTGAAAAAATGCCAGAATCTAATATGTGTCTTGCATGAACTATTAATCCCATTTGTAGTCCTATGTGAACTATATTGTTATTATTCCCAATTTTCAGGAGGGAGATCGAGTCATAGATGGTTTAAACCATTGGTAGTATGTGGGAACACCAAAACCTAAATTCCCAATCTCATTTCCTATAAATGTTTTTTGGCAATGTCAAAGTTGCATTCTCTAATGAAACACTCTTGTTGGAGTGTTTAGGGAGAATTTGAGGAAGAGAGTAGAGACCAGATGCCTGTTAGTATAGATGAATGATCTGAGTGACCAATAGCAATAGTGCTAGAAATGTTCTATCATTTGAATTTGGATCCAATATTTTGGTGAGGCAAAAACATTTCTCCAGAATGGAAGTACTATTCGTAAGAACAAATTTGGCTTGAAATGTAAAAATAAGCCCAGAGTGACCAAATTACTTACATTTACTTGTCTCATAAAAAAAAAGAAAAAAAAAAGAAAAAAGAAAATTTCTAGAGTCAAGGTTTTTTGAGCATGGTTAACAGAAAAAGTATTAGTGGCTAACTGTTAAAGAAAACTGTTTTACATTAAATATTCATAGGTAAAGGACTAATCCTATTTTGCCTGTTGAACCCTTATAGTAATTACAGATCCACCTATTTTTGTGCTAACCTATCCTCTGTGGGTTGTTTTAAATGCTTTTCTTAGTAGGGTGGAAAGCTCATAAGCTTTAAACTATGGCTTTGTAATGGCACAAATGTTTCCCCAGTCTTTAAAATGCTTTGGGGAACTCTTAAAATTGTACCACTGCCTGTTTGAAAAACCAACCTGGTGCTAATTGTTTATGTGCTGGTTCATGCTGCAGTGTTGTGTGTCATTGCCCTTAAATAAACACCCCTTTAGAAATTCCAAATCAAGTTGAATTATGGAGAGACTCACTTCTCTAAAATAGAGATATAAAATACTAGCAAGCTTCCCAATATGTGTTCCAGTTTTCAAGCTGAGAAGCTGATATCTGTATCAAAGAACCTTCTGAATAAAGTCTCAGCAGCCTGAAGATAAAAAACAAAACTCTAGATGCAAACAATAACAACAAAACAACAAAAACACCAGTATTTAATAATAGAAGAAAAGTAGGCAGGATCAACCAAAACACAGGCCACAATTTTCTTGTTAATAATGTAAAATTATTAATAGGATCTTGTTAATAGGTGAAAAAAAGATAAAACGACAACATAGAGCAGACTTTGTCTTACTTGCAAGCTTTACTTTAGCCAGAAATGCATGAAAAGGTTTTCTTCTCTATCATGTTTTAGTACTTTGGGTTCAACGTTATCACTACAAATAGGTCATCGATGAAACAGAACAATCCTGTTGTCTGCAGCTCTTAACATACCTGATAAAGTCAGTCTCACAGGGCAGCTGAGGTGTTTTTTCCCCACTATCAACAGTATTCTGGCAGTTTACATGGTAACAAGTCTTCTATTAAAAAATAATATGTATATATTTTGTGGTAGGCATTGTGATAAACAGTAGTCATGAAGAGTTAAAATGTGCACTGTCTGTTTTCATGGTGTAAAACACTTAGGAGAGATAATCTAGTAAATATTTGCATCATTGCATCAGAAGAAAAATAATGTAGGGATGCATGTATTGTGTAAACACATAAAAAACACACACACTTAATTCTATCTGAGTTGAGCTTAAAAGAGCAAAAGCTTCAGGATATGATGACATTGAGGTCAATGTTCAATGCTATCCAGTAGTTAATAAGGATGTGTGAGAGGGAATAGGATAAGGGAAAGTGTCCAGTTATAGAAAGTGTGGCTTATTTAAGCACAAATAAAAAGAACATGACTGATTGCGAATTATGAAGAATTTGTATAATATGATGGGGCAGATTTATCAGTCATTCATGTATAAGTCACTTATGTGACAATTTTATAAATAAAAAAAATAATTTTTAATTCTTTAATGGTTATCATGTTCTATTTTCAAAATAAATTATTAGAATTGGTGGAGTTGAGATTGCAAAACTTGACTAGTAGTCTTAATTTTGCAAGAGAATATAAATGGTACACTTAATAAGTGAAGAACTTTTTTGAAGATAAAATTGACATATTTATAATTTAATTTCAGTTTTGGTTTTGATACCATTACAATTAGCTAGTTATTAATAATTAGAGCCTGGTGCACGAAATCGTGCAAGGGTGGGGTCTGGCTGGCCCCACCCCTGATCGGGGTGGGGGGGCGGTAAGGGGGCAGCTGGGAGGAGGGCCCACCTCCTGGTAGAACTCCCAGTTGAGGGGGCAATTTGCACATTAGCCTTTTATTATATAGGATAGGAAAGGAGCAAAAAGGAGGCCAGGCATTATAAGCACGGTCCTTTGGGCAGCTTCCCCAGGAAGCTGCAACTTTACCCTCCCCAGGGAACCACTGGCCCATTCCCTGCAAACCACCGGGGGAAGGAGCCCAACAAAGAGAGATGGGCACATGCGCAGTGAAGTCAGGTAACATAGGGAAGGTACCTGTCAGTCAAATCTGGGAACAGAAATCATAGGGGTTTAATCACAAGGAACAACAACAGCCTGTAATTACTGGAATGGAGAGTCTAGGTCAGTGGTCGGCAAACTCATTAGTCAACAGAACGGCAAACCACGGCTCACGAGCCGCATGTGGCTAGTGAGCCGCAGTTTGCCGACCACTGGCCTAGGGGGACAGGGCCACTGCAAGCGCACGGAAATTCGGTAATCTATAATCCCCAAACAAAGGGGCTGGCCTTCTTGGCTCCTGGAACTCTGGTTCTTCTCTGGTTCGCCTGTGTTTCCCCCATAGTCAGGTGGCAATGTGGACCCTGCACTCAATGAGCTGACAGGCTGAAAGTGGGGACACAAAGTGAGCTAGCTGCTGCTGGATTGAACTGTGCCCCAACATGGAACAGAAACTCTGGGTAGCGGCTTTAATCCCACCCAGTCCTATTGGAGGCACAGCTGGAGTTTGTCCTCGGAGGAAGGAAGGGAAATGGGACCTTGGAAACTCAGGGGTTGAATTCCACAGAAATAAAGCTTTCTGCACTATCTCATCTGTACGTGCGAGTCTCACAAAATTCCTCTTCTCATGACGGCAACAGAAGCCCCTGGCAAAGGTGGGGACATGGAGCGCTCCTCACGGATAACAGTTTCATCTCTCTTTGCGCCTTTGCCTCTGAGGTGTCCCAGCATGAGTATTGTCTCTTTTGCCTCCTTGGCTAGTTCTCCTGTTGGGCATCCGTGCTTCAGGAATGGATGGTTCTGTTTCAACTTTGACTTCAACCGGAAAATGACTTTTTCCTCTCAAAGGGCTTAAAAAACCCTCCTTCCACAAAGTGGAGCAAAAGTGCCGATAGAGCAGACAGAAGCCAGCGAATGCCCTGATACAGAACACTTGGATTGGAGAGTACTGCCTCATTATGCAATCAACTCCGGCTTTAATGAAATAGTGCTTTGAGCAAAGCGTGTGGGAAGACTGAGACATTTGCAGTAGCATCTTACTAGAGTCCAGATCACATACAACGTCTCACAAAGGATAACTGAATGAAAGCTAGTCTCTTAACCCTAAACAGCTAGTACTTGCTTTTGTAAGCATACTATACTGACTGTAATATTTATTTTCAATGAGCCTTATTTGTCTCTAGGTGTGCTGCTTGTTACCATGCCCCTGAAGTATAAACTTACTAAAGGAAATCACTGTCTTACATATTTTTGGCTTGAAAGAAAGAAAATATAAGTAGACAGTTAAAGTATTTATATGTTGAGGAGATGTTTTGTTTATAAAATCTTTTGAGTTCTGATTCTATTTCTGTCCCTAATTTGACTATTAGGTCAGTTCTATTTTATTAATAAGAAAATACAATAAAGACAAGAAACTAAAAATCTCTTATTTAATATCTACATAATCATCTAGCTGTATTATTACATGCTTAAGGTACAAAACAGAATATGAACAAATATTAAATTCATCCCCAATTTGATAAGAATAAAATGAACTATTCATATTTAGAAGTCTGATTAATAAACAAATGCTTTTATTTGTCCATTCAGCTTTCATGGACAAATGTTTAATGCTATTATTTCCTCTTTCTCTCAGAATATTGTCTAAGATAGTCTCTTATTCTTTTTAAATTATAAACTTACTCATTTACAGAAAATCTTCAGGAATCTATACTAATAAAAGGGTAATATGATAATTAGACCAGGAGACCTTCCGGGAGACCTTCCAGACATCCTTCCAGACAAAGCCATGGTGGCGGGGCCAAGGCAGAGGTGGTTAGGGGTGATCAGACCATGAGGGGAGGGCAGTTGGGGGTGATCAGGCTGGCCTGGGGGGCAATTGGGGGCAGGCAGACCGGCAGGGGGAGGCAGTTGGGTGCAATCAGGCCAGCAAGGGGGGGAGTTGGGGTGAGCAGGCCGGTAGAGCAGAGTGGTTAGGGGTGATCAGGCTGGCAGGCAGTTGAGTGGTTAGGAGCCAGCGGTCCCAGATTGCAAGATGGATGTCCAACTGCCAGTATAGGCCCAATCCCCTAAACCGGCAGATTGACATCCCCCAAGGGGTCCCAGATTGGAGAGGGTGCAGGCTGGGCTGAGGGACAACCTCCCCCCCCCCCCACGTGCATGAATTTTGTGCACTGGGCCACTAGTATATCATAAAAGTGCATTATATTAAAGGGTTAGAGTTTTATATGTGGGATTAAAAATAAACAAAACATGATATAGGTTTGTGAAGGAAACAAGAATGCTAATTTCCTTTTTGCCCTTGGTTTTTCTCACTTCTGAATACTTGTGGGAGGTTAAGATGGGAGAAATGGTCAAGTGTGTTTATATAGTATTTCTACAGACACTGTGACGTCAAATAACTGTGTTTTGTCTTATAGAGTCTTTTAAATGTCACAAAATAACTGTGGTCACAAAAGTCGTTGTAATATTATTTTTAAGTATAAACCTAACTGAATTATTCATTTCATTTCTGACATGAGGGAGATCTTTGAGAGGAGAGTGAAGACATCTTTATCTCAATAGTTATGGTTTTTACCTTTTCCTTTCTTGGTTTGATAATCTCTATTCCTAATATACAAGTCCAAAATGCCTGCTTAATTTGACAAACAAAGCAGGGCTTTGGGCATTCTTTTAGTGAGATACTAAAATGCAAATAAGATATTAAAACATAAAAGAAAACAGCAATTTAAATGTTTTGGCAGGACATTTACTTATCCCAGACCAAGTGCAATAGTAACACCCTTTTCCCCAATAGATACTAAGGTGGCTGTGTGGTCTGAGGTGTATCTGATGATTCAACAATGAGTTGACCAGGAGGTCAAGACTCGGTGACAATGATAAGCCAAGCTCTCCGAGGAGGATACAAGACAGAGGCATAAATATGAGGGAGGACTAATAACAGAAATGGTGAGATGCTCAAAGTATGTTCATTTCCATGTTTCTTCAGCCTCTCGTCAACACCTTGCTGTTTCTAGATAATTCTGTATTCATCTTTAGGAATAACAAACCGTCGTGTATAGAAAAGTAGTAATGAATTCTGTTGTAATTCCACCACAATATTTGCTCTCCCCCAGTAAGTGCTCTTAATGTTTATTTGTCCAAATTACGCTAACTCGTATTATGTTGTGGAACGTATTATGTTGTGGAACGTTAGGACTCCAAATCAGAAACAAGTGCACGGAGCACTGCAGAATCGTTAATTTTCTAAACATCAGGACAATATGCTAATTACATTATACCTTCTCATGAATGCAATTACTGGTTACTATTTTTACTTTGTACTTGTAGAAATTTTAAAAGTACACTTGACTAAGAATGTTATGAACCCACTGGTAATTACTGTTTGAAACAAGAAAGTGGCAGACAAGTTAGAAATGAGAAACCAATTTCAAAGTAGCACTAAGAAAATGTCTATGTCATGTTTAAAATTGTAGTTAAAGTCTGAAATTCTCAGTATTTTCTCTTCATTGGATGAAGAACTTTAGAAAATAAAATCAATTTGTTAATTTCTGCTGGCATATTAAGAAACATTCTTATTTAATGAAATTTATACTTTATGTGGCTGTGCTCAAGTTTGCTTTTAGATAAAATTACTCTCATTGTGGTTTGAGCTTGATCACATCCTATACAATAAAAGGCTAATATGCAAATTTACTGAACAGCAGAATGACTGGTCGCTATGACGCACACTGACCAACCAGGGGGCAGATGCTCAATGCAGGAGCTGCCCCCTGGTGGTCAGTGCACTCCCACAGGGGGAGCACTGCTCACGGCTGATGAGTGCAATGGCGGTGGCTGGAGCCTCTCTCGCCTCCGTGGCAGCGCTAAGGATGTCCCACGGATGGCTTAGGCCTGCTCCCCATCCTTTGGACATCCCCCGAGGGCTCCCAGACTGTGAGAGGGTGCAGGCTGGGCTGAGGGCACCCCCGCCCCCCTCCGAGTGCAAGAATTTAGTGCACTGGGCCTCTATTTGTTCAATAATTAGTTACATTTAAAATGTCTTCACTGTTCCAACAGACATTTTGTAACCTTCCAACCAGTCATTTAACTTCTTTAAGCTTCATTTTTTTTATCTTATCTGGAGTGGAATTGAAACTTTATAAGTCTATGGCAAAGGCTAGGGACAGCATGGCCAGTGTGCCTCAGTGGTTGAGAATCGGACCCATGTACCAAGAGGTCACAGGATCAATTCCCTGTCAGGGCATTGCTGACTCGATCCCCAGGAGGAGGCATGAAGGAAGTAGCCAATCTATGTTTCCCTCTCATTGCTATTTCTAGCGCTCAATCCCTCTCCCTTCCTCTCTGTCTAAAATCAATAAAAACATATATTTTTTTAAAAGATTAAGAACAATGTATAGATATCACTTAGTATAGTGTGCTTGTCATATAGTAACATACAATAAACATATAAATGCCATACTAATCTTTAAAAATATATTATTATATTTTAGGGAAAAATAAAATAATATTACTTTTGGACAACTCTAAATATAAGTTGGGGAATAAGATATTTTGATCATCTATCATAGCAAGTTTTGTTTTTCTAGCCTAAAAAGGTAAAAAAAACATAGTGGCAAGGGGTAAAATACTAGTATTATTTGCATAAAAGATAAATTCATTGTCTTTGGTTTAGCTTACCTTTAAAATTATTTATGTTTAATTTTTCCCCCATGTAAGATAAAAACTGACTTATCCAGTGATGTATTTGATCAACAGTACTTTTGAGATATTCTGAGATATGTACATATAAAAGTGAGGTCTTTGTATGTTAGGTGTTGAAAACAGAAAAGCTAAAATATAAGGATAGGCATGAAAAGGGCCTCCTTTTAGCACGATGTAGTAAACAGAAAGCTCAATAACATGGAATATGGTTGGTTTATTAGTAGGCCTGTGATTTAACAAGGTTAATTTATGAGAAAGCATTGTTATCTTTGCTATGGTTCCCCTTTCTTCCTTGAGTGTGGCACATTCAGATCCCTCAGAGGGGAAAAGGCTGTAGCTCATGGCAATGTGTATTATTTTACTAGAGATGCCTCCATGTAGGCCAATTAAATATGGCACACCCAAGGGGTCTGACTGATAATCCAGAGTAAGTGCAGTTTCTGAAGCAGAAGAACCTCCAGGAGATGTAGCAAAAAGTAATAGCAGTTATTTCCCACATTACATGAGCACAACATCCATCACAAGGAGCGGGAACAGCCGCTGAGGCCTTTTTAATGAACTGTCTCAGGGAAAAATGTCTGCTCCATAGTTACATAGTAAAAAAGCTACAACAAAACATTTTGGGTTTCTTCTGTGCTCACATCCCAATATAATGTCACAGGGATGTGGCTTTGAGACTCAAATATCATTGCCTTTTAAACGAACAAACAAACAAAAAATAACTGAATTTGAGAATAAAAAAGAGCATGTCTAAGTAAGAAGATATTTTTACAATCATGTTTTAAGATTAATTCATAATAACCCTAATACCATAAAATAGTGTTTTAAAAAGTAAAAACAAATAAAGGAAAAATTAGAGTGTATAACAAAGATCCAAATGTCCAGAGAAAACAAAGGAAGAAAATTATAATAAAATTATATTCAGTAGTCTCACCAATTTCCAGGGGTTTCTGCATAGTTTTATGTAGAATGGTATTAACAGATATTGACAGACCAATGGTGCATTCAGCACCTTCCAAGGAGCATCATGGGAGCTATAGAATTATAGCCCTAATTTCCTGCATCAGTTTTCTTTTCAAAATACTATTCCAAATCATAGGTTTTGTCCTTTGCAAGTGTTCTCTCATTAGGTCAGAGTTCATATTTCCCAAGGGTTTTGACAAATCTGCTTGCTGTATGTGGTAAAATATTAATATTGTAAGTTCATACTTGGTGTCTACTTAAATAAAGAGTAACTCAGCATTGCATCTTAACCATATCTTTTCTTTCACTTTCAGTAACTTAATATCTTTTTTATTATTTTTATTTATTTTTTATTTATTATTTTTTATTGTTTAAAGTATTACATATGTCTCCTTCTTCCCCGATTGACCCCCTGTCCAGCCACTCCCACCCCTGAGGGCAAGCCCCCACTGCCCCAGGGTCCATTGGTCATGCTAATACGCATGCAGACAAGTCCTTTGGTTGATCTCTAACACCCCCACTTCCCTGCCTCCTCTCTGAGGTTGGACAGTCTGTTCAGTGTTTTTGTGTCTCTGGATCTATTTTGTTCATCAGTTTATGTTGTTCATTATATCTCACATATGAGTGAGATCATGTGATACTTACCTTTCTTCGACTGGCTTATTTAGCTTAGCATAATGCTCTCCAGGTCCATCCATGCTGTTGCAAATGATAAAAGTTCCTTCTTTTTTATAGCTGCATAGTATTCCATTATGTAGATATATCACAGTTTTTTATTTTTTTTTATTTTATTTTTTTAAATATATTTTATTGATATTTTACAGAGAGGAAGGGAGAGGGATAGAGAGCTAGAAACATCGATGAGAGAGAAACATCGATCAGCTGCCTCCTGCACACCTCCTACTGGGGATGTGCCCGCAACCAAGGTACATGCCCTTGACCGGAATCAAACCCGGGACCCTTCAGTCCGCAGGTCGACGCTCTAACCACTGAGCCAAACCGGTTTCGGCTATATCACAGTTTTTTAATCCACTCATCTGCTGATGGGCACCTAGGCTGTTTCCAAATCTTAGCTATTGTAAATTGTGCCGCTATGAACATAGGGTGCATGTATCCTTTCTGATTGGTATTTCTGGTTTCTTGGGATATATTCCTAGAAGTTGGATTTCTGGGTCAAATGGAAGTTCCATTTTTACTTTTTGAGGAAACTCCATACTGTTCTCCACAGTGGCTGCACCAGTCTGCATTCCCACCAGCAGTGCACGAGGGTTCCTTTTTCTCCACATCCTCACCAGCACTTGTCATTTGTTGATTTGTTGATGATAGCCATTCTGACAGGTGTGAGATGGTACCTCATTGTTGTTTTGATTTGCATCTCTCAGATGTTTAGTGACTTAGAGCATGTTTTCATATGTCTCTTGGCCTTCTGTATGTCCTCTTTTGAAAAGTGTCTGTTTAGGTCCTTTGCCCATTTTTTGATTGGATTGTTTATCTTCTTTTGTTAAGTTGTATGAGTTCCTTATAAATTTTAGAGATCAAATGCTTATCTGAAACTATAGGCCCAATGCACGAAATTCATGAAAAGGGCCCGGCCTTGACCCCCACATGCTCTGCCGCCTCTGCCTTGGCCCCTGCTGCCACGGCTTCTTCTGGAAGGATGTCCGGTCTAATTAGCATATTACACTTTTATTATTATAGATAGCATTGGCAAATATGTTCTCCAATGCAGTGAGCTTTTTTGTTGTTTTGCTGATGGTTTCTCTTCCTGCACAGGAACCAAATGGCCACTCAACCCAATCCCTGAGGGCTCCCTGGGGGTATTTGAAATCTTTGTTTCCCTGCTGAGCTCAAGGCTGGGTGTGGCTGAGCTGCTAGGAAGGGCCTGATCTTCAGGAGAAAAATGTCTGTTCAGGGTTGGAGGGATCGTACTGACCCAGAGCTGACCTCCTGATCACCTCTCCCTATTTTGTTGCCCAGTTTCCACAAACCACGTTCCCCTGCACCGCAGCCTCGGTGAGTGTTTGCAATTGAAAGATCCTATGCCCTGGGTTTAGCAAGTAAAAGCACGGAAATTATAAAGACAGAGCAACCATGCGCTGCATGTCTCTCCTCCCTCCTCCCCCCCGCCCGCCTGCCGTCACTGTGTGGCCAGTGCAGAACTTCAGGCTTCCTTTCTGGGCGCAGCCTTCCTCGGCTGTGGGCTTAGATCTAGAATCCCCCGCTGCCAGCTGCCCTGTGGACTCCCTTCCATAGTCCAGCACTGCATGTGTCCCCAAGGGTTACAGAGTTGGTGCAGCGCAACCTCCTTCGGACACTGTAGTCCCAGTTGCGCACATTTCTCCCTCCAGCCTCAATCCCTGATCCCACCTCTCTCTGGGCGACCTCTGACCTTTCCATCCATGGATTGTCTCACCAGCTGTGTTTAATTTGCCAATTCTAGGTGGATGTTATTCAACTCAACTGTTTCTTCTATCTGCTCTGTGAGAAGGTGCCAGACCCGTCCGCCTATTCAGCTGCCATTTTGTCTCCCCCTGGACAAACATTTTAGGAGCCTGTGACCAGGGAGGCTGGAGTCTCGGTGTTCATGGGTTCACAGCCGAGGCAGCTGATCCCTGGCCAGTGTGGCTGTAGGGTCCCGGGTGGTGTCCGAGGTCTCCCCCGGTGGAGGTGAGGCTGGTCTCCCAGTCACAGCCATGCTCCCCTTCAAGATGGCTGGTCTCGGCGGCAGAGCTGGCCACCCAGGGAGAGACTTAAGCAGTAGTAGAGGCTGTCCGGCTAGGGGAGCCTGGCCCACCAGTCCCCAATAGTCCTGTGGAATATAACGGTCCCTCACTCACACATACACACACGCCCCACATGTCCATGCACACTGCTTTCACTCTCTCACTCACACTCTCTTCCTCACTGCCGTCCCTTTGGCCACCATCTAGGCATCCAGTAACTTAATATCTTTAAAATAAGTGAAATATCACATCTTAAATAACTGGCTAAATTGTATAAATCTGCTTGCAATGAGTCTTCACTAAATTGTCACCATGCACTATGTGTCTTTAATATTCTCTGTTTTTCTAGAAAATTGAAGAATTTTGCATATAAAGAAAATAGTTGATAAATCATTGGGGATTGAAAAATATATAATTATGTTGAGTGGTAAGTCTTAGACTGCATATTAACATTTTAAACATTTGGTTTTATTAAAAATTTAGGAAATTGTTATTTAGTTATTTGATGCATTACATATCATGAGAGATTAATGGGACATTTCAATTTTCAATTAAAATCTATTTAAGTTCATTAGTTGTACAATATTAACACAGTATTATGACAGTATCACGATTATTACAATATTAACTCAATATTAACTGTTGCAGTAGTCAACTTTCAAGCTAATAACAAAATATTAAGGATATAATTAGCCCTAACTGGTTTGGCTCAGTGGATAGAGCGTCAGCCTGTGGACTCAAGGGTCCCGGGTTCGATTCCGGTCAAGGGCATGTATCTTGGTTGCGGGCACATCCCCAGTAGGGGGTGTGCAGGAGGCAGCTGATCGATGGTTCTCTCTCATCGATGTTTCTAACTCTCTGTCCCTCTCCCTTCCTCTCTGTAAAAAATCAATAAAATATATATTTTTAAAGGATATAATTATATTCCTTTTAGATTTTTGCTCTTACCCAATTATCTTCCATTTACTTTTTTTTTCTTTATGGATCTGGGAATTGTGCTGAGAAGTTAGCAAATTCCAATATTTATATTTTTTTCATTCTTTCCAAGATCTCTGGTGCTTGTATCTAAAATTATTTCTTTCTCATAATAATTAAAGTTTTTGTCAACCTCCTATCTCATGTTATAAATATCTTCTTGTCTCTTAATTTCTTAAATACAGCCATGACAATAGCTCCTAGAATACCATGGATTTCAGTTTGAGTTAAAAAATTAGGATTATGCTTTCCATTGGGCTGTTAAGGATTATGATAATGCTGTTAATGTTGTCTTGTTAGAGTGAAATTGAGTGAGACATACATATCTCACAGGCAGCAGATTAAGACCTAAGAAATAAGTACCATCTTAATCTGCTTGGGCTTCCATAACAAAATACTTTATACCAACTGCCTTACACAACAGACAATTATTTTCTCACAGTTCTGGATACTGGAAGTTCCACAACAAGATTCTGACTGGTGAGAGCTCTCTTCCTGGCTTGCAGATGGTTGCTGTTTCTCTGTGTGCTCACATGGACACACATATGTAGGCAGAGCCATCTTTCTCTGTTCCTCTTCTTAGGAGGCCATCAGCCCTATTGGATTAGGACCTCACCCTTATGACTTCATTTAACCTTAATCATCTCCTCAAGATCCCATCTCCAAATACAGTCCCACTGGGGGTGGGGGCTTTAACATAAATTATAGGAGGACACAATTTGATCCACAGGAAGTACCATGGCCACATATTCAATCATACGATTTGGAAAGAATTTATGTCTTGATTATTTTATTCAGCAAGTGCTACCACAGTAGCTTTTCCACTTGCTAAGTTTCTGGAAGGCATCAACATTGCATACCTTAGCACCTGCTTCACATTAATTTGAACAGTTCAGCAACTCCAAAAAGAGTTCAGCAATTTTTTATGCAGCTTTAAGTGTTCAATGTACTTCACTCTATTCTTCAAGGAGAAAACTTTATGCTAGAGTAGCTGGACCAAAGGTTCTTTCTGAAATTGTTTGCCTGTGGATTAAATCTCTTCATCCCAGACAATTTACTAAACCAGAAATTTTGCTTAAAGCCACGCATTCTTTAATATTCATATTACAGTACCCTCTTCTTTTCTCCTGTATTCCATTCTGCCAGGTAAAAGATATCAGTAATGCTGGCAATAGCTCCTCCTGGCCATCTCAAAGTCATGTCCATGTTTTGTATATAACATACCCAAATAAGCACTGACATTAAAGAAACATTTTTTTCCCCAGTTGGCCAGAGACACCAATTTGAGTATGGTATTCGCAGCCTTGCAGAAAAGATTGAAAGCCTGGGAACAATACTAACTTGTATTATTTAATTTTTTGATGTCTTCCTGTTTTGTAAAATAAATATATAATTTTGCATAAAATATAGTAAAATTAGCACTCAGTTTAGGAAGACTTTCTCTGATTAAAAAATGAAAATATACAGAAGCAGAACCTCCTATGAAATTGGAAGCTTTTTTTCAAATTTACTAAAAATCTTATGTGGGACTTTGGACTACCACAGAGAGAAGTAATGTATGGGAAGTCATTTGTGGAATAAGTCATTTTTAACTGCATTTTTGTGTGGCTGGGAGATTCCCAGCTAACACCTGAAATACATTAATTTCATATAACTAAGCATCTATTTTCTGTCAGTTGTGTGATGGAGGTACACAATACGTTGTAATATTTTAGTGGAAATCTACTGAAAACAAAGACAAGCCATGTGTGTAATGTTGTCTTTAATTGGGGTGACAGGTACAAAAGCTTTCCTGGGGTGAAATAATGAACTATTTAATACTGGTATTCAAAACTGTTTACTTCCCTACCTGAACATGAATGAGGTATAACACATTAATAAAAGTGATTCATTATTATTAGGACCTCACCCAGAAGTAGGGAGGGCAGAGTTGAGGATGTATTCTGAGGCTTGTAGAGAAGTCATTGCTTATTAAAAAAATCTTTCCAGCCGAAACCGGTTTGGCTCAGTGGGTAGAGTGTCGGCCTGCAGACTGAAAGGTCCCAGGTTCGATTCCGGTCAAGGGCACGTACCTTGGTTGCGGGCACATCCCCAGTAGGGGGTGTGCAGGAGGCAGCTGATCGATGTTTCTCTCTCATCGATGTTTCTAGCTCTCTATCCCTCTCCTCTCTCTTCCTCTCTGTAAAAAATTAATAAAAAATATATTTAAAAAAATCTTTCCATTTCCAAAACTTGCCGTTTGGGAGGCTAAGTACTAATCATTATTTGCCAGATTGAATGTTTGTCTTTGGCACCATAGCTCACAAAACCTCTCTCAAGATTAAAAGACAAGCTTCCCCTGACTACAAGGTCAGAGGTTTCCACTCAGTGTTCAAGATCCAGGGCAATGTTGGCTGTGATCATGAAATTTTAGCTCACTTCTCTGTAGAGAGCAGTCAACCCTTTCTCTCCCTTATGCCCTCACTGCTAAACCAGAAACTGTGAGATGTATGAGATTTCACCAAACTTCAAGCTGACAAGTGAGCCTGTCTCGATTTCATGAATTACAGCAGAAAACACAGGCTTTTGGATCCAAAACACAAGAAAATTGTTTTACCCACTGCTACCCCAGTAGCCAGAGTTATATATTGTGCCCGTTCTCTGAGCCCAAATCCCCAGAAAGGGATGACAAGAGAGTTCGGTGTTGCCTGAACATGCCCAGGTGATATGTTATAAGTGAGAAACCTCGAGATTAGGAAACTTCAATCTTATAAAAAGTCTGCTGGAAAGTTATCTATCCTCCCCCATGGAGAGATAAATTACCTTTCTGATACTGGAATGGAAGGACAGGTACACTGAGGAGGAGAGGGAGGCATCTCTACAGGGTGTCCCCAAAAATGTATACACATTTCAACAGCCCAATGTTGGAAATAAAATGTATTGTAATAAGCACTGACTTTGTAGTTATTTAAAGTGTGTGTATACATTATGGGGGGATACTCTATGTACATAGGAAATGAGAGATCAAAGAATGTTCTAAATACAAATTTGAAACCTTTCTTCAAAATTAAAGAAAACTTACCTTTTACAAATGTCTTTGTTTAATTTTGGTAAAATTTATTTATTACTTCTCACTTACAGTTCTATGAGATTTAAAAAGCACATACCTACATAAAATACAAACACAGTCAAGGTGCAAAACAGTTCTATCACCTCCAGAATAACCTGCTTTAACACACATACACACACTACATGTATATACATATAATCTTTATAACATTAGAGTTCAAAAGTCCAAAGTGGGTCAGTCTCACTGGGCTAAAATACAGGTGTTGATAGGGTTGTTTTCATTCTAGAGGTCCCACGTGAGAATCTTTTGCCTGGTCTTTTTTCACTGGTAGAGGCTAAGTACATTTCCTTGGCTCATGGACCCATTCCATTATCTTCAAAGCAAGGAGATTGGGCTGAGGAGTCTTCTTCACATTACTATCTCTCTGATCTGTCTCTTCTGTCTTTCTCTTCAATCTTATAGAGGGCCTGGTAATTACATTAGCCTTACCTGGGTAATCCAGAATAACCTCCCTATTTTAACATCCTCAATTGAATCATATCTGCAAATTGCCCTTTACATATAAAACAAAATATTCATAGGTTCTGGGGATTAGGGCGTGGACATATTTGGGGGGAAATTACTCTGCCTATTACAGCATGGTTCACATGCTCTGGCTTTATGGAAGTATACTATATATTGTTACTACTTCTTTGATATTGTCCTGATTTATAAAGAAAGGTGTAGTCTATAATTCTGCTGACTTGGGTGAACAAGGTGAGTAGGCTTATCATCTTATTTATAACACTATCTTGGTGGAGGTTGAGTTTTAAGGCACATGATTTGATCCAAAGTATTTTCAGTACGTATAAGGAACTTGGCTATAATAGAATGCTAATATATTTATGAAGGGTGTAATTGTGTTTCAAAGCCATTTCAAGGAAGCACTGTAGCATGGTAGAAATCACCTGGCACCAGAGTTCTAATAAGCTATTAGTTTCTTGTACTACTAATGAGGCTAGAATTTCTAATGCTAAATTTCCCCTTAAAAATACCTCATCCTTATTTAATACCAACATTTTCTTCTCACTTTCATTTTGTCTAATTCTGTGGCAAATCCATGGAATCAAGGGCCTCGCTCATGTTATTTTACACATTGCCAACTTCTATTTCTTGCACTGACATCCATAGAGTTCCATTTGTATGGTTGAATTCAGAAAGGAAATACATCTCTATGATCCCTGAACAATTTGTTTCCCTATGAATATATATATACAAAACAAAAACCAAAAAAACACCCACAAAAAACAGGAGTCCTAGAAGTTGTCCTCAGGTTACAGGACCACTGTGATAATAATGTAACTTTATTCAGTTAGCTACCTAGTTAATTTTGTCTTTTTATAAAAATCATTGTGATAGAGTAAGAATTATAATTATGACTTTGGGCCCTTTCAAGGGATTATTTTACCTATTTGTGCCTAATTGCAGGACTGCTAAATAGATTATGAGTTGGTAAAGTCAAAGTCAAAACACTATCGCATACTAGTCTTTGAAGAAAACTGACAATTATTTCAGGTTGGCATCTGAAGAAATAATAGACACCTATTCTCACTGATAATATTTTCTCTTAACATAAATATGAATATATTTACAAAACATGTCTTAATGGACCTTGAAAATTACCTATGAGGGGCAGAAGAGAAAAAAGAAACCAGGTTTTATGCTAGCAGGTCATTCAGAATGTGAAACTATTTTAGTCCAGATGAGAAGTATTTAAGTTTTGGATCAGTTTTTGAATTTTATTGTCTTCCATCAGTTCTATAAATATAAGCTTGGTTTAAAATACATATCTTTTGGGTGTTTTGAGATAACAATTTCAACTGCAGTTTGCATTACCTAACAGATCATTTTGGAAACTTTCCTGGAAGAGCCTTATGCCTAGCACAGAAAGACTACTTTTATATTATCATGGCTTATTTTTCAGAATCTATTGTTTGAGATCCAAATCTTGAGTAATTTAGAACTTAAGTTTAAACTATTCCCTCTGAGGTATTGGGATCGTAAAGGCTAAAGGAAGAATATTGTATTTAGCTATATTTCATATTTTAAAAGCTTATTCTTTAAACTCACAGAAACATAATTTCTTATGTGCTCTCAAATATTTTTTAAATTGAATTAGTTATATCTAATTATATAGTTACAGTTATTGGTAATCAGTCTAAGCATAGGGATGTGAATTGTATCTATTTCCACAAAAATAGTATGACAAGCTGCTGAGGATGTCTTATGTTCATTGTAATTTCAGTTATGCTATTGATTACTTAATTTGATTATAAGTAGTTGTAATGTGACAGAATGATACTTTTTTTTCACAAATTTGAACATTAAATGTTCCCACCTTGTTAACATTTAAAACGTTTATCTATATAAGTAACAAATGCATTCTGTATTGCTTTTGATTCCACAAACAGGGAGGCCTTAATCACTTTATAATGAAGTGTAAACTCTATCTCTTTTGTGAATCTCATTGCCATCTAGACAAACATTAATAACTTTTCCATTCCAAAAGGAAATTAACCAAAGTATTTGGGTTATGCTCTAAAGTAATTTATTATTTAGTAATAATAAAGTAAATTTAGTAATTCCTTAGATAGCACACTGAGTTGACAATAAAATTTGAAATAAAGACAATTAAAAAAAAAAGCAATACAGTAGATCCTGTGTTTGTGGGAGCTGTGTTCTGTAAAGTCTCCTGAAATGCTGAATTAGCAAACACTGCCTCGTTGCTCCTAGGAGAAATATGTGTGTGTGTGTGAGTATGTATCTATCACCTATCTATCTACAAACACATCACACATCGATTTTAATCTTAAGTTATAAAAAACAACTCATCCTGGTGGATTTTACAAAAGAAAAAATAAGGGTCCAGAGGTAAGTACTTGCTGAGGCTCTCCACTAAACGGGTGCCAGAGTTGGGATTTGAACCCCATGGAGTAGCCTCAGAACAGGAGCTTCTTGGAGTGTACCTCCTTGCTCCCTAGCATCTCCATCCTCTGATGCATCCTGAGAGCAAACTAAGGAGTCAGAGTGTTGCTTCATCTGACCTCAGGTGGGAATTTGGTAGCTGGTCAACTCAAATTGCCCCCACTGCTCCCCTTCAATCTGTGCAGGTAAGCAAATCACACCAAATCACTGCAAGTATTGATTTAAGGGTTACAAATACACTTTAGCTACTAGGAAAATTGGCATATACAGGTTTTGCCAATAATGAGGGTTGACTCTTTTTTAGTATTTCTCCTTAGGTTATATAACTAAAAATACTTGGGTATAGAAAAATTAAAGCAAGAAATAGTAATTTGAAAGAGTAAAATTAATTCTCTTGGGATGATGCAAAAAAAAATCCCACCTAAAATATTCACCATATTATGGTAATAACTTTGGAGTATCTCACAGAATTTCTCTGAAAATAATTTGGATAAAATATCACAAGATCATTAATCTCTGCTTTGAGTATTGATATTTTGGAGCAACAGATATCAAATATCTCCATTGTATCAGGTACAATGCCTTTTGTGTTCATTGGTTTATTCAATACTAGAGGCCCGATGCATGAAATTTGTGCAAGGGCCTTAACTCCAGCCTCTGCCCGCCACTGCCACGGCCCCTGCCCACTGCGGCTTTGTCCAGACAGAAGGATGTCCGGTCTAATTAGCATATTACGCTTTTCTTATTATAGATTTGAGGCTAAACTAGGAATGAAACAAGCATAGCTATTGTTCAGTTAATGAAACAGTTTGATACAGGTCAAATACATTTTCTAAGTTATAAAACTTGCCTCTGTCCTGAGTGAAAATCTTGAAAGCAATCATCTGTGACTCCAAAGCTCATGGCCTCTTCAGTACATCACACAGCTCCCAAGAGAAATACTTTGGAGGACATACCACTCTTAGTTAGATTTGTGTGTTTAACTGTGTATTTTGTTTGGATGAAAGTTCTGTGAAAGGATAACTAAGGCTGTCTGGCCCCATATTTTATCTCTGGTTCCTAGTATCGTGCCTGGCACATCATTAACAGGGTATAAATATCTGTTGATGTTATAAATGAAAATGAGTAGATTAATGATATCCTAGTTACAAAGATTAGCTTCCAAAAACTTTTAGATAACTGCATAATTCAGTTCAGATTTTTATTTTATTTTTGCTATGTACACCCTGCCAACATTGAAAACCAAATTGTATAATAAATGATTACTCGGGTTACTTTTAGGTTTTGAATATATTTCTGTATGCAACACAGGGCTTTCTTTTGAACCATTTCCTGCCATTACTATGCTCATTGACGACTTTCTTTGTTCTACCTTCTAAGTCTACATTGTTGGCAAACCTCGGGCAGAACACTGTGCCCATTCTTAAACAGCCATCTGCATGTGCCCAGGAAAAATAGCAAAGAACAGAAAAAACCCTGTCAAGTTCTTGTCCTTTGCCAATTTCTTCATTCCACTTTACTGTGCACTCTGAGCGCTAATATAAAGTGGGGATTCTGATAGCTTCACCCTTTCTCAATAGTTTGTATTTTAAAGAAGCAGGAAGAACAGAGGCATATAAAAAAGAAAAAATCTATTGCTACTATTACAAAATACTGTATGACTATATTATTATATCATGGATGAGGGCAAAAGAATACCTGACAGAACATGTTTGAATACATGTATCTGTTACCATATATATTCATACTCAGGCTTAAATTTTACGAATACTTGGAATATGTAGAAATATAATAATGATTACACCAGCTAAAATTCAGAGAAAATGACAAATAAAAACTCTAGAAGAAAAGAAAAAAAAATGCTTAACATCTTCTTACATGAGTGTGTTTTATTAAAAACTTTACCCTTCAGCAAATTGGTAGAAGTTTAGAGCAAAAATAAGATTTCATTTATTTTAGATAGCAGTATGCTTGCAATTACTTTTTTATTATAATTCATATAAATACATTTACCAAGGCATTCTTAGAAACATACAGATTTTTATTTTTATTTTTTGTTACATTTTAAAGAAAAACATGTTTTGAGACAAATGATTCTGCTGGCAGTGTCTTTCCATTTTAGGCTCTCTGGCTTTATTTATTAAAGATAGAGGTTCTTAGGATTGACACTTCAGTAAGTAAAAAAATCCTTGTTGCTGAGCAGTCCAGTGGTATTCAAATAAATCCCCTGGAGATGCAAGTTCTTCATGAGGACCTCAGGGGGAGCTGAGGTTTATGAGGTAGAGACCAAGCAGAGAATATTTATTAGTTTACACTATGGGGTTTTAAATAAGAGTCTACATGCTAAAAGGAGTCTCTACTAAAATTTGAGAATTCTTTATCTAGTCCAGCTTTCAGCATTAGATCATACTTAAGTACATATAGTAGATTACAAATAATTTATATTAGACACTATGATATATTTGGGGAAAATAATGTTACTTACACATTGTGGAGCACACAATTTTCTCCAGAGATTCCAAATTGGGTCATCTAGTGGTATGCTAAATGAGACCTAACATCTATCTATACATCACTGAATCTGACTATTGATCTCAGCTTTTGTTTTTATCTCATGCCAGCACAATGCCAAACACAACATAATCTCAATAAATGTTTGTTAAAATAATGAATAGTAGCAGAAAGTGTTCTGGCCC